>NW_004524722.1:5996535-6003776 GCF_000260255.1 Octodon degus | reverse complement strand
AGAGAACTCACAGATGAGAAATCCACGGTGTGCCACACTGTAGAATGCAGCATATGAGGCTCGGAGTCCAGAAAATCTCCAACAGGAGCTGGAGGAACAGCCAGAGAAGAGGCCAGGGTCCAAGGATCAGAGCTGTCAGACACCGCAAATGCACTGTGCTTAAATTTCTCCTCCAGCCGTCCGACCCAGTAGCCACATTTAGGTGGATAACTTGAAACACTGAAGTTTAAGGGGGATTTTAAGTATGTTCCATCACCTGATTTCAGTGGCCTTTTCTTTCAGAAAGGCTTTCCTGAAAGCCTTTCCTGGATTTTTTTAAGCTGCAATTTCTGATTCTGACAAATATTTGCAATTATGACAAAATTGTGATCGTTGCTTGCAGAAAGTTTCACAGAAGCTGTGGAAAAATTACAAGGAAGGTGAGGGTAATGTGAAACACCATGTGTGAAGTTTCCAGAGGATTCTGGGAAGACTATTGAAATAGGACTGGGAAGAACTTCTTTGAGGAGTCTTAAGGAGATTAGTGCATTTGGGGCAACAGATGGTGGTTCTGGGGAGACAGCTCAGTGGAGTAAGTGCTTGCCTGGCAAGTTCAAGGTCCTTTGTTTGATCCCTCTTACCACAAAAAAAAAGAAAGAAAGAGAGAAGTAAGAAAGAAGAAAGAAAGAAAGAAGAAAGAAAGAAAGAAAGAAAGAAAGAAAGAAAGAAAGAAAGAAAGAAAGAAAGAAAGAAAAAATAATAAAGAAAGAAATGGTGCATGTATGAGGGAAGGAGAAGCATAGATTTCAAAACAGGAGAAATAAGGTTTTAAATATATGGAAGAGAGAGAGGCTTATGAAACTAATTTTTCTTTAACCCAGTAGTATTGGACAGCCATTAAGTTTAACGGGCGGGCTGGTGAGATGGCTCAGTGGTCTAAAGCACCTACTTAGAACAAGCTTAGCAAAAGCATCAGGGACCGCGGTTCAATCCCCCAGCGCCACATGCCAGCCAGCCCGCCCCCTGGTGGGCTGAGCTGGCCACACACACACACACACACACACACAAATAAATAAAATTTAAAAAATAAAATAATTAAAAAAAAAAAAGTTTAACGGGCAAAAACTCATCATACTAAATACAGCCAAAGGAATCACACCAACATCCATTTCCTCTCTAGACTAGGGAAGTAAAGGAAGCGCGATTGACCAGTGAATTGGTGAATAGAGATGAGTGGTTGCTCCCCAACAATACAGTCAGAGGCCCAGCAGATACTCACTTTCCCTCCTCTCCTCCATCCACAGCACACTCTGCTCTCTCTTCCCCAGTGCCCCGCTGCACTCTCCACAGTCCTCAGTCACACCCTTCACCTCACTCTGTTCACTACGCCCTCCTTCCATTTGGCTGCTATTAGTGATTGAACCCAGTCCTACGTATACTAGATTGGTTCTCCTCAAAGGAGCATATTTCCAGCTCTCTGAAACCTGACTTTGAGCCAGTCTCCCTAATTTACTAAGCTGCTCAGGCTGCAATTCAACTTGCAGTCTTTCTGCCTCAGGCTCCAGAGTAGCTTCAGTTCCAGGCAGGCCTGGATCATCCCACCCCGTATGCTCCACTCACCTTGATGCAGTTGGAGAATCCCTTTCAGATCAGGAGCTTGGAACACCATCTTCTGTCGCTTGGGGCAAGTTCTTGGTTCCTGCACAATGACTGACTTACTCCTAGGGAGAAAAAAAAGTCAATTCCATATCTCATAGTTGTGCATTTCTTTTATTATTATTATTATTATTATTATTATTATTATTATTATTAATTTTATTGAGAAAAAACTTCAATGAGACCGGTCAAAACACGTTGGTAGGAGAGTTACAACAATTAATACATTGCATATTAATTGTTGTCTTTGTGGTAGTCATTCATAGCTCAAGAAGCAGACCTGATATCCTGTCCAAACACTAGTAATACAAATCTTTCTTCTTATTGAATTAAGAGAAAGTGGCTATATAACTCTCTTAACTATTTTGCAGATACAACATTGTCCTTCATCTATATGTCCTTTTTTTTTTTAGTTTTGTCAGAGATGGGTATTAGTTGTGTCTTTCAAACACCACCCACATCTACTATTTTATCCCATTTTTACACTTGAACTCTCCTCCCTGGCCATCCACGGAAGGGATAAATGAAACTATTAATCCAGAAGTCATGAGAGGCATATCTGCCATCTCAACCAATTGGGGTGATCTTTGGAGGATCTTAACTGGTCATAAGCAGAGTTTTCCATGCTGAAGAATTTTAAAAGAACCCATGACACTCACCTAAAATCAAAACATCATAATGTGTGGAAGAGTTCCTGCCATGAGTGTGGGGCATGAGAATGGGGTCAATCAGTGCACGTGTAGCATCCAGCTCTGAAGGGCGTGGGCTTATCAAGGTAGGAGGAGCCCCATCTGGAGTAGCCCAAGAAGTTTACAGGTCAATGTCTATAGAAAGGTCCTCAGATACTTCCTGAGGTTTCAAGATTTTGTTTTTCTCTGGGAAAGATGACAAATAGTTGGCAAATGAACACCAAACTCATACTGCTGTGAACCCCAGGGGTTTGGAAAAGCTCCATGCTGCCAGCAGGCATGCAATTGTACACAGCAGAATGAGGCTTTTCCCAGTGCTGCTGAATAGGGTGGCTAAGCTGCACCAACTAACTGCCTGCACTTGGGGCTCAGTTCGGTTCAACAGGCTCAAGTGTGATTTGAAGCATGATGTCTATCATTTCCAGTCCAAAAATATAAATTGCTATATTCAGGGTTTATTGCAATGGACAATTTCTGCTACTTGGTAAGAACATGTGTTCCATCTACAATAAAACAAGCACCTAGTGAATCCAACACTGGAGCTAGGTGGAGGTTTCTTCTGAATAACATGCAGAGGCTCAGCTCACATCCTTGACACTACCATTTTTCCTGCACAGACTCCAAACAACACCAGCACCTTCCAGACCATTTGAGTCGTGCTGCTCTCTTCTCAGTGGTACTAAAATAACCCAACCCTGAGCAGCGACAAGGAGTGTATATAACACTATTGTCTCACACACAAATGTCATCACAAATATACCTTTCCATGGTGTCCTTCATGCCCTGTAGAGAAAGAAGCAAATGTAAGTAAATAAATAATGGACTTTTCTTGCTTACAGAGTTCTCTCATTATCCCCTCCCCCACAGTGCACTGAGCCAGACCCACAGTCCAGGCGGACATAGTGGTGTACACTTGTAATCCCAGCACTGGGCAGGCTAAAAACAGGAGGAGCTCTATGACTCAGATCTGCGTTATGAGACCCTGTAACAACCAAATACATAAAAAAGTTCTATCATTTGCAGAAGTCCTATTATGATGAGAATGGAGATAAGACTCAATCTTCCCATCCCATTCTACCAGAGGGATTATTCAAATGATGCAAGGTTGTATTGATTATTTGACAGATGTCTATTAAGATTCACTATTATTTTTTTTAACTGATTTTTTTTGGCGGAACCGGGGATTGAACTCAGGCCCTTGCACTTGCCAAGGAAGTGCTTATTCTACTGAGCCATCTCCCCAGCCCCTAGATTCACTATTATTTTTGAGGTATGAATAGGTCTTGTTGCATCAAAGAAAAATAATATGTCCAGAAAATCATGCAGGGTTTTTGCTGAAGTGGCAAGCCATTATTTTAACAAGTACCGCTTCTCATTTCATATGTCAACAAATTCTATTCATACTAAGCTTTTTCAGTTAAATGGAGCTTAATTCATTCAATTTCAAGAAACCTTGAGGATAAATGATAAGATGTGCAATACTCAGTATCAAACATCATACCTTCTAACTCCTAATGAATGTTGTAAAATTTGTAAGTCATTCTGAATTTTAGGTTCCATTCGCCCTGCTTAGCCCATATCCTTCATGCTTTTTAGCTACTTATTCATTATATCATTGTGCATATAGTTTGCTAGCAGAGAAAAATGGTGATGCATTCAGTATGCTTCACTCCAGAACTCCTCCTCCATATAAAACTTTCAGCAAGAATAAGTCAAGAGCTGTGTTCACATACACAAACACATACAGAACTTTGTATTTTATAATAATACACAATATTGCAAAAAATATAAACCAAACTAATTACGTTCAGAGTTATAAAGAGTCTTTCATAGGAAGTTATAGCTACAGCAACTGGTGACTTTTATGGCTCACAGTTATGTTTAGGATGGACTCTACATCTTCCAGTTCACGTTTTCCAAATGAAGAAAATATGACTCGTGAGACAATACTTGCAGAAATAAAAACTTTTCCTCTAAAGTTTACCAAAAGGGATCCAGCTTGTATGCTGTCTGCTCAGTTAGCTCCGAGAACCACCTGAAATCCACCTGTGTTGTTGCTCCAAACACAGGAACTTTTCAGAATCACTAAGCAAGGATTAGGAGCTACCCACTTCTGGACGCGCTAAAGATGCACAAGTAGCCGCAGAAGAGGTGCACAGCACCCCTCACATGACGTGCAGCCAGCCTGAAAATGGCAGAAACTCACAAAGGACTTCCCTGCCCTTATGTCCTCCAGGTGGATGGAAGAAAACCTACTCTGAATGAGATACAGCCTCTGTATGGGGAGTGGTCAGCTAGAGATGCGCTGACAGTCAATAGAAATGTAGCATGCCACCCTAAAAAATGGGAATTTTTTTTGTCTCTAAACTCAACAGAGACATCAGTAACTATAGGGAAATAACCACATAGAAAAGGAAAAATAAAAAAAAATTTAAAAAAAAGAAAAGGAAAAATAGTCTTCTAGTAGATAGAAGGATAAAAAAGCAGAAATGGCACAATGTTATTGTATTTAATATTATATATTATTAATGTAATAAAAAACTATTAAAACTTCAAGAAATACAAGGAAAAAATGTATGATCTATATTCAGGGGAAAAGTATGAAAGGAAAAAATTGAAAATAACTCCAAATGACCTTAGGCGTCAGATTTCAGAGACAAAACTTCCAACCCTATTCTAGGTAGGTTAGAAATCTAAGGACCACTATGCTAGAGGAAATAAAGCATGAAATCAATAATTCAAAGTAGAGATTTTGCAGTAAAGAGATATTTAAAAATAAAAATTTTCACAAGTTCAAGTAAAATAACAAAACCAAAATATTATTAGACAAGATTTTTTTTCTTTTTTATTTATTAGGGAAGGGTCTATAGGGTGTTCAGGGTCTCACTACTAGATTGGACTTGTAGTGATCTACCTGTTCACAGCCTCCCAAGAACTGGGATTACAGATACATACCACCATATCCAGTCTTATTAGATGGGATTAACAGCAGAGTAAGATAGTTGAGGAAAGGTTCACTGAGCATGAAGATGTCTCTAACGGAAATTTTCAGTCAGGAACAGAGGTCTACAGCTTGGTGGTACGGTGCTGACTATGGAATGAAAGGCCATAGGGCTTAAGAAAGAAACATTTTGCCTGGGGACATAGTGCAAGGGTACAACCCAGCAAGCATAGGTTGAGTGTTTGATTCCAGGTAGAAAAATTGCAACTAGAGAAAAGAAAAACCCCATGTTTGTTGGGTCATGTGTGTAACATGAGCACAGAAGAAGACTGAGGCAGGAAGATCATAAGTTCAACCCCAGCTATGTCATTTAGGGACTCATTTAGGAACTGTACCTCAAAATAAACAATGAGGAGTTCTGGATATGGAACTCAGTGTGAAAAACAAAACAAAATAAAAGAAATCAAAAGATTGAAATGATTAAGAAGCTCCATATGACTGAGGCTCAATGAATGCAATTATAGAAACAAAATGAGTACAATACAGCACAGACAGCATTCTGGCAATGAAAGTCAGAGAAAAAGGGTTGGAGGTACCTTTGGTCAGAGGCTCCTGTGAGTGTGGGAAACCCTGGCTGCATCGGCCATACGTCAATGCAAAATATAACCCACCAAGACAAACAGAAACAAAGGAAAAAATGGGAATGTGGTAAAAGACTAGGAGAAAAAACAACCATCACAAAAGAAAAGGTATCAAAGGCTGGGGAGATAGTCAATAGACTAAGTGCCTACCTGGCGAGCTCAGGGTCCTGAGTTCAATCCCCAGTATTAAAAATAATAATAATAATAATAATAATAATAATAATAATAAAAATAATGTATCAAAATGGTTAATGGCTAACTGCTCATCTGACACAAACAAGCCAGAATGACTAGACATATGTATACACAAGAAAAGAATCTGTAAGCTGAGAGTTCCAAATAAGGAAATATAGTCCTTCTAAATGAAGGTACAAAGATGCATTTCCTAGGGCCGGGGAGATGGCTCAGTAGAATAAGTGCTTCCCTGGCAAGCACAAGGGCCTGAGTTCAATCCCCAGTTCTGAAAAAAAAAAAAAAAAAAAAAAAAAAGATGCATTTCCTGAAAAAAATTGATATTTCATTGCTGGTAGATGAGTTTTATAATTTTATTTTTTAACTTGCACAAAGGCCCATTTTAAGTACTCCTATTCATTATGGAAGAGGAAGTTCTAGCGTAAGGAACTAGGGAGGTGGGAAGACAATGGTTATCCAGTGTGGAAGGAAAGAAGGTCAGCTGCCCTTACTCTCAGACAGTGTGACTTTAGACAGAGAAAACAGTGACAATTCCACCATAACTCCCTTTAGGACTCATAAGTAAATTCAGTAAAATTGTATGATAAAAATTCAACATAGAAATATTCAACACACTTTATACACTACCAACAAACTTTCAAAGAAGAAAGCAACCCATTTATAATTTTTTTTTTTTTTTTTTTTTTTTTTGAACCGGGAATTGAACTCAGGCCCTTGCAATTGCCAGGGAAGTGCTTATTCCACTGAGCCATCTCCCCAGTCCCTATAATTTCACATCTTGTAAAATAAGAACAGTGATACAGAAACATCACTGTTTCTGTGGCAGGAAACCAGGGCAGATTTGTACTCATTAGACTAGTATCAGCAGACTATCATAAACTTGGATTTGTTTCTTCATAAATATCAATTAACAGACAAAAATGAAATGAAAAATAGCCACTGTTAACTTTTGTTAAGAAAATATCAGAAAGGACATACCATTGGATTTGTCCCAGGAGAAAGGAGAAAACATATTGTCCCTACAAAATTTTCTTGGAAAATGAAAAAAATAAAATAAAAGATATTTTTAAATTGGCAAATCAAAAAGAATCAATACCATCCTCTATAAACATTATAGTCAAAATATTTGTCAAATAAGTTTTT
>NW_004524722.1:5993761-5996391 GCF_000260255.1 Octodon degus | reverse complement strand
ATTTTATTTATTTGTGTGTGTGTGGCCAGCTCAGCCCACCAGGGGGCGGGGCTGGCTGGCATGTGCTGCTGGGGATTGAACCGCGGTCCCTGGGCTTTGCTAAGCTTGTTCTAAGTAGGTGCTTTAGACCACTGAGCCATCTCACCAGCCCCCACAACAGTCTTATTAGACAATGTGGCAAAATAAAGTACTAAGAAATGAATCTATTTAAAATAAGTTGAATTTTGAGCATGGTCTCAAGAGTACACCAAGTGAAAGGAACTCTGTCTTGAATAAATTGCATGGGATAACTGCACATTCATAGACTACATAATGACAATCATCCTGTGTCTCAATTCACACATAAAATTCAACTCAAAATGTGTGAAGATGTTCAACAAATGAATGAAAGTGAAAAATTACTCGAAGAAAATGTAGGGGAAAGCTCCATGACAGTGCTTGGGGAAGTTTTTTGGGTATGAAATCCAAAGCACTATAAGAAAAGGAAAAGTAGGAAAGCAGGATTACATCCAACTACAAAATCTTCTGCACAGCAAGGGCAACAACCAACCAAATGAGCAGGCAGACTATGGATTGGCAGAAGACTTTTGCAAACCAAATAAAGGATTGAAATGCAAATACATGAAAAACTTGTCCAACGGAAAATAAGAGCAACAACTATTTCAAATTACAAAATGGACAAAACACCTGAATATACATTTCCTTAATGGCATATAAAGGGATCCTACCTATATTAAAAATGCTCAAAATCTTTAATCATAAAAATATGTAATTTAAAACTATAGTGAGGTATCACTTCACTACTGTTAGCATGACTGCTGACATTAAAGCAAACAGCAAGGGATGGCAATGATGCAAAGGTAGGGAACCCTGTTACAGGCCAGTGGGAGTGGAATTTAATTTAGTCTTTATGGTGAATGTTATGGAAGGCCATCAAGAAATTAAATATATATAAGTAGCACATAATGTAACAATCTAAACACTAATATTATGTCAAAAGGCCAAGAATCCCTATGCCCAAGTCCTACAGATATTGTCATCATACCAAGTATTACTCAAAATATCCAAGATATGGAAGAGATCTGAGCACTTCTCAATGTACAAGCAGATAAAGATAATGTGCTATGCACACAATGTCAAACTCCTTGGCTTCTAAAAGAAATAAGGAATGAAATATTGTCAGTTTTAGCAACATGGTCGAGTTTGGAGGATTTTAGGATAAATGAAACCAGCCTGGCCCAGAAAATTAGTAGTGCATTTTAACACATATATACTTGTTTTGAACAAATGTTGATCTCATGTAAGTGGAAATGCAATGTGAGGAATGTTGGGGGCCAGAGATGGGCAGATATGTGTCAGAAGATACAAAACTGAAGTCAGGAAGAAAGATTGTCTTCGAGAAATTCAGTGAACGACATGGTGGCTATACTCAGGAACAATGTGCTATACTCTTAAAAACTGCTTAAGGAATAGACTTTGTTAGAAAATAGATATATTAAAAAAATGTTCCACAGCATCAGTGATTCAAGAAATGAAATTCAAAACAACACTGAGATTCTATCTCACCACAGGAAGTGTGACTATCACAAAGAAATCAACTCGTGACAATGTTAGAGGGGAAAAAAGGAACCCTTGTCCACTGTTGGTGGGAATGTAGACTGGTAAAACCTCTCTGGGAATGGAGAGTCCTCAGAAAACTAGGACTAGAAGTCCCATTCAACACAGCTATTCCCCTTCTAGGTAATTTTCCAAAAGTATTAATTACATCATATCACAGTGATATATGTGGACATATGTTTATTGAGCCACAATTTGTCATAACTACATCTTGAATACAACCCAAATACTCATCAATTGAAAAATGGATAAAAAAGATGTGCCATTTTAATTCAATTACTCAGCTGTAAAGCAAGCAAAACTCAAGGCTGTCAGAGGTAAATGGATGCAAGTAGAAGCTATACTCATTAGTGCAATAAATCAGACCCATATTTGTAAACATCCTCTTGTCTCCCTAGTATAAGTACCAGAAAGAGTAAGTAAAATCTGAAGGATACAATAGATGCAGTAAAAGATAAAGAAAGTGCTCAAAAAATGAAAAATTGGGATGAGATGAAAGAGCAAAAGAAGGTGAAAAAAGGAAGAGAACAAATCATATATATATATATATTTGTGTATATATTTACACAGTAGCTAAAATTATTGTTCTACTAATTTCTATTGGTTTTATGAAGGGAGAAGTTAATGCTTAAAATATGAATTTGACATGCCTGTATATGGTAATCTGAGTAAGTACATTAAAGACAACAGTGTGGAATAGAACAACCCCTGTTGAATACTTTTCATCTTTTTAAATTGTGTATCATTTCTACTTTCTGAACTATTACCTTTCTATGCTCTTTAAAATGAAAAACAACCTCTGAATAACTACTACAAAGACAACAATATGCAATGGATTAATTATTGTAACTACCCTGCTAACCTGTTTTGAAAATGTTTCATTGCTATTTTATCTTTTTTCTTATCAAAATTTATAAAAGATAATAAACGTTTTTAAAAAATCAATAAAGGGGCTGGTGAGATGGCTCAGTGGTCTAAAGCACCTACTTAGAACAAGCTTAGCAAAGCACAGG
>NW_004524722.1:5986405-5988066 GCF_000260255.1 Octodon degus | reverse complement strand
AACAGCCTGGAACGCATGGGCCCCGCCATGGGCCCGGCCCTGGGCGCTGGCATCGAGCGCATGGGCCTGGCCATGGGTGGCGGTGGTGGTACCAGCTTTGACTGTGCCATCGAGATGGAATGTGGAAACTTTGGAGGAAGCTTCGCAGGCTCTTTTGGTGGAGCTGGTGGCCATGCTCCTGGGGTGGCCAGGAAGGCTTGCCAGATATTTGTGAGAAATCTCCCGTTTGATTTTACATGGAAGATGCTAAAGGACAAATTCAAGGACTGTGGCCATGTGCTGTATGCTGACATCAAGATGGAGAATGGGAAGTCCAAGGGCTGCGGTGTGGTTAAGTTTGAATCGCCAGAGGTGGCTGAGAGAGCCTGCTGGATGATGAACAGCATGAAGCTGAGTGGCCGAGAGATCAATGTTTTGGATCAATAGAAATGCTTAAGCAGTTGCCTTTTTTAAACATCGATACCAGACCTCTGAATTTGTATTTTTTCTTGTTAACCATTTTCATTTGTTGGCTGGATGTATAAAGATGTTTAAAAAATTCATTTGCTTTTTGGGGTAATTTGAATTACTTTTCTAATGACTGGGGTTCTATTTGACTGTTTGCATTGAGATTGCAATGTGTGCAATTTTTTTGTAGTTGTGGCATCTTGTTGACATCAAATATGACTTTGATAATAAATACCAATTCCTGAAAGAAAAAAAAAAGTGGGTGAGCGACATGAGAAAACAGCATGTGTGATGTTCCCGGAGGATTCGGGACACCTTACTGCAATAGGATTGGAGGAACTCCATTCTGGAGGCTTAAAGAGAGTATAGTGCATTTGCAGAAACACTGCGCATGTGTGAGGGAAGGTGCAGTGTGGATCTCAACAGAGGATGAGTAAGGCAGAACTACATGGTAGAGAGGGATCTTGTGAAACTATAATTTCTCTTTAACCCAGTAGCATTGGACATCTATTTGCTTTGAAAGGTCAGAAACTCACCATATTCAATGGAGGGAAAAGAGTCACAGCAACATCCATTTGTTCCCCAGTCTAGGGAAGGCAAAGAAGCTGGGATTAGCTAGCAAATTGGTGAATAGGAATGAAGGATTGCTCCCCAATAATACCATCACAGCCCCAGCAGATACTCATTTTCCCTCTTCTCCTGTGTCCACACTGAGCACTGATCTATCTTCCATGGCCTCCTGCGTTCGCTAGAATCCCCAGCACTGCCCTTGACCTTCCTTCACCACATCCTCCTCCCATTTGGATGCTATTAATTCCTGAACCCAGTCTTACTCTATGCCAGGTCAGTGCTCTTCTGTGCTGCGCATCTCCAACTTTTTCAAAATTTATTAAAGCCAAAGTCTCCCTAACATTTTAAGATGATCAGCTGGACTTGAACTGCAGTCTCTCTGCCTCAGCCTCCTGAGTAGCTGGGATTCTAGGCAGGCATGGATCATCATCCCCTCTTAGTGCCACTCACCTTGATGAGGTTGGAGAAACTGTCTCAGATCAGGAGCTTGGAACACCATTTTCTGTTTTTTGGGGCAAGTTCTTGGTTCCTTTACAGTCAATAACTTACTCCTAAGGAGGAAAGCGGGAACTCCAGATCTCATCATGTCTTTCAAACACCACTCACATCTATCATTTCATCTTCTTTTCAACCACAAAATCTCC
>NW_004524722.1:5984682-5986305 GCF_000260255.1 Octodon degus | reverse complement strand
CACACACACACACACACACACACACACACATAAATTAATTAATTAATTAAAAAATAAATAAAAACACTGATATGCTTTCAGTTCTCCATGTTATTCAACATTTAAAGAAAAAAATTACTAGTCTATTACAATTATAATTCTGGAATATGTAATGGAAAAACTCTTCACTGATGCCACAAAGGAAAACAGAACAACTCTGAGCTGAGCTTCCTTTGATTACCACTGATAGCCCTGAATCATGAAAAGTTGCTAGGGAAATGCTTCTCCTGAGATCCTAGAAAACAGGGATTCCAGAATGTCCCTGGATTGTGTACATCTTCCCTCCCACATTCCATTTTGCGCTGTGCTTCATAAGAATTGAAAGGAGATTCTCCCTTTTTGTACAAACATGCAGTTCTTAAACCTTTGAAAGTGATGCACTTCTGTGAGTATGAGTTAGACAAAGATATCTGTGAACCTCACTAGAAAGCATGGCAGCCCAGAAGAGAAGGAAACATTTTTCACATCTCTTAAATCTCAGAAGTAGGCACTTCATATGAGTCTTACCTGCAACATGGCCCTCGCTGACCCCTGCAGCTGATGCTGCACATCTGAGATGAGCTCCCTCAAGTATTGGACCTCCCGGGCCAGCTGCTTTTCAGAATCTTCCAGGACCCTCAGAACATCTTTTTCCTCTTTCTTCAGTTTATGCAAGTACTCTTTCTCCTCAGAGTCCAGGATATTTCTCATTTTCTTAAACTCAGCCTCAACTTCTTCTCTCTCCTCCTGTATTTGATTCTTTAGGCATGAGAAAGAGACAGGCAGTCAGTCATGCGAGGTTGACAGCCAGGAAAATATTTTTTTTCACAATTAATTTCAAAGGGCGAGGGAGGTGGACAGGAGCAGCTCTTAGGGAAGCACAGTGTTCCTGTAGCTTTCCCTTCCTGCCAATAAAATCCATTACATTAAGGTAAATGTTCTCAAGGCTTCATGACCCAAATGATACACCCCGAGAAAATGCTTGCACAGGATTCATCAAATGACTTCAGGATTCCATAAAGGCCACAGAATAAAGAAGGGATGTCCTCCCCTGGACCCTGCCAGATTTCTGGCTAACACCCTGAGGAATTGTGAAATCCTGCCTTCCAGGAAGTTCTTTCTTCTTCAATATGAGCTTCCCACTTCTCCATCTCTTTCTCATCCTTCTTCAGCTTTTCTAGCACTTTACCAAGCATCTCCTGTGAGAAAAGAATTACAGCAGAGTCAAGCTATGAGCTCCTCAGCACCTGGAGAGTGGATGAATGTGGGTGTAATCTAGCTGATCTGGGCTAGAGAGATAGCTCAGTGGTCTAAGTGCCTGGCTGGCAAGCAGAAGGACATGGTTTCCATCCCTGGTATCACTGTGCTTGCCACGTATACCAGGCACTGTGGTACACACCTCTCATCCCAGTTCTCAGTAAGGTGAAATAGGAGGATTACTATTGTTCCAAGCTGTGTAAGGATGCCCTGCATTGGGCTAGGGAGATATCTCAGTGGCATAAGTGCCTACCCAGCAAGCGCAAGGTTCCAAGTTTGATCCCCAGTACCGCAAAAGAAGAGAGAGAGAGAGAGAGAGAGAGAGAGAGAGAGAGAGAGAGAGAGAGA
>NW_004524722.1:5968223-5972807 GCF_000260255.1 Octodon degus | reverse complement strand
TTTGGAGGGATCTTTGGAGGATTTTAACTGGTCAAAAGCAGAGTTTTCCATGTTAAGGATTTTAATTTATGTGTTTGTTACAGGGTCTCACTTTGCAGCTTAGACTCATCCTCCTATTTCAGCCTCCCCAGTGTGGCGGGCCTGGCACTCCATGCAGAAGAGAAGGAGTCACCTTTTACATCACCTGAATCTCAGAAGTAGGCACTTCCTGCGAGTCTTACCTGCAACATGGCCCTCACTGACCCCTGCAGCCGATGCTGCATGTCTGAGATGAGCGCTCTCAGTGACTGGGCCTCCTGGGCCAGGTGCTTTTCAGACTCGGCCTCAGAACATCTTCCTTCTCTTTCTTCAGTTTTCTCAGGTGCTCTTTCTCCTCAGAGTCCAGGATGTTTCTCATTTTCTTAAACTCAGCCTGGACACCTTCTATCTCCTTCTATATTTGCTTCTTCAGGGATAAGAAAGAGACAGGCACTTGGTCACATGATCTTTCCAGCGAGAAAAAAGTCCCTTTTTTCACAGGGAAGTTCACAGGGGAAGGGAAGTGGACAGGAGCAGCTCTTTGGGAAGCAGAGCATTCCTGTGATTTTTTTTTCCCTTCCTGCCATTAAAATCTATGACATTCAGGCAACATTCTCAAGCTCTCCCTGACCCCAGTGGACACCCACACCTCCCAGCTAATCACAATCCCACCCATTTCCCTGCTTTACTCCTTGTTCCTCTTGTGCACTCCCTACTAGAACTGGAATACAGAAGGCAGAAGCAAGACTTATTGTCAAGTGTCAGGCTCAATAAAATCCATCTCAAATACCAGCAAGCCCAGCAGCATGGCATTCCCTAGCTACTTTTCCTGCAGGCCCCTCCCAAACACCTCCCTGCCAGCACCACACACATGAGGGACAATCACTCTACAGACTGCACTCCCCAAGGAAAAGCATGCACAGGATTCATCAAATGATGTGAGGACTGCATAAGGACCATAGGATAAAGAGGGCACTTCCTCCCCAGGGCCCTGCCCCGGGGTTTCTCGATAACACCCCTAAGAATTTCAATTTCCTGCCTGACAGGAAGTTTGTTCTCCTTCAGTGTGAGCTTTCCAGTTCTCAACCTTTTTCTCATCCTTCATAAGCTTCTTTTTTTTTTTTTTTTTGTGGTACCAGGAATTGAACTGAGGACTCTGCACTTGCCAAGTAGGTGTTTATTCTACTGAGCTTTCTTCCCAGCCCCTTCATCAGCCTCTTAAGTGCTCTGTGCAGCTTCTCCTGTGAGAAAAGAATCACACCAGAGTCAAGCCTTGAGCTCCTCAGCACCCGGAGAGTGGATAAATGTGGATGAAACCGTTGTGATCTCACCTGAACCTTAGTTTACTGAAAATGAAAAAGAGCTGAAGAGAAAAACACCAGAGAGGAAAGGAGTGCCCTTTTATGTCACTAGGGAATTCTTCTTTAAGTAGTAATCCAAGGCCCTTCACCAAGTGTAGACTGATTTTTTCCATCCAAGAGAAAACTGAGTCTACATCAAAGGGAGAACTTGCGTCTGAATCATTCTTATTTATTCTTTTATGGAAATAGGTAATCAGAGCTTCTCTTGGGCACCAAATCTCTACCCATCTACTGCAATTTACATGAGTTTTTGCTTCTGTCTAGGAAATTTTACTCTAAGTTTATTCTATTGCAGTCCACTAGAGCTCAGAAAACATACGTTGGGCTGTAGAAGATAAGCAAAAAATGGATAGAAATCACAGACCTGAGTTCTATGGTGGGAAACTAATAAACTATAGTGCTCGGGGAAGTTTTCCAACAGGTATTGTTTTCTAGTCTACCTTCCCACAGCTCTGATCTTTTACCTGACACTCCTATGCCACCTCCTCCATAAGAACTTTGCAGTGCCCACGACGCTTCTGAGAATGTTCACAAAGACAGCAAATGACTGTCCCAACCTCC
Organism: Octodon degus; assembly: GCF_000260255.1. Classification (NCBI taxonomy): domain Eukaryota; kingdom Metazoa; phylum Chordata; class Mammalia; order Rodentia; family Octodontidae; genus Octodon; species Octodon degus. The sequence continues at coordinate 5,970,867 of NW_004524722.1, read as the reverse complement.
TTACAGAACAGCCAGAGTTCATACCCATGGAGGTCACACAGGTCTGCCTTTGGGGTTAGAACCTGCCCCCTATCTTGGCCACATGTCAACTGGGCCTCAGGTTTTCAAACTGGAACATGACTCAACACACAGGGCAGTGGCCCATTCCTTCTTCATGTTCCCTGGCCTCATAGCTTGAGGTGATGTAGAGTTTGCAGAAATTGTGGCCACAGTAGGTGCTGACAGGTTCTGTCATGAGCTCCAAGCAGATGGGGTGGAGATTGTCTCCTCCTTGACAATCTCTAGTGTTGACAAAGCCATAGGAGCTCTTTCCCTGCTCTTGTCTGTTCAGACTCTGAGGTTTCTCCTGCTGTGGATCCTGAAGTTGGGAAAATCAAAGTAGGGCAGGGGAAGAAATGCAAGAATTGGGGCTTGCCCAGTAGCTCAGTTGTTTAAAGCACCCCCTTTGCAATTCCATGAGGCCTACATGACCAGTATTTGATCCCCAGCTCCATAGGCAGCACTGGATCTGCCCTTAGGGCAGCCTGAGCTAGCAAAAAAAAAAAAAAGAAATGCAAGAATAGAAAGAATAAATAGTGACTAGGCAAAATCACAGAGACATCAAGACCACACTATTAAATGTGTGGACAAAAAGAAAAAAAGGAGTCAAAGACACAAAGGAGTTTACTGATTTCCTATTTATCATGTCATCATAATTTCAGGCACTTTACTCTCAGTTCATATCATATGATAAAATTTATGTACGGAATGATTTTTATTTTCCCTTCCTTACTGACCCAAGAACAAATGAAGTCATTTTCTCCCAGAATTCTTGTATAGTCCTTACTTTATCTCCCCCACCAAAATCACATGATCAATGTTAAAACCAGCCTTAAGTCCTTATATTATAGGACCATACATTTGCTGTCAATGTGCTACCACTCTTATACTTCCTGTACAGGTTATGATTTCAGACAGCTGTTCTGACTTCCTCATCTGTACAATCCCACAGCTTGTTATTCAAATGCAGTTAGTTGTTTTTAACAGTAAGACAAGATAAAGTTAATCCTTTTTGTGTGTGTGTTTGCAGGTTCTCACTATGAAGTTTGAACTCACAGTGATCTCCTGTTTTCAGCCTCTCCAGCACAAGTTAATCCTTTTATTAGGTATATTAAACAGACTATACTAAAAGAACCCCAAAGACAATATAGTTGGACCTTTGTTTATGACCTTCATTCTTTCCATGATTCTGATTGCAAACTGATTCAGACAAGAACAGAATTTTCAACAGTTAGCATCAGTGTTGAACTTAGGGGGAAAAATCTGCATAGCTTCTCATCCAGTTCAATTTGCAGCCCGAATCATGGAGAGAACTGAGTTTGTGAAACAAGGCACCATTGGGTGCTTTCATGACTTTGAGCTGGAATTAACCCATTGCATTCCATTCACCTTCAGAACACTCTCCTCTATGGCACAGAATAAACCAAGAGGTAACTATAGAAGTGGAACAACACTCCGAGCAGTGTGGTTATACAAGTAAGCTTCTGAGTACTAGCTGGCTCTAGCATGATTGTAAATGCTAGGATTTTGTCTTGGCCTTGAAATTTACCAAGGACAAGGAAAGTAGCCTAAAACTCAATATGCATATGTCTGCCTCACACAGAAGTGACATAAATATAATTTCAGCATCTCACATGGTAGAGATATGAAACACATAATCACGGAGAAATTGGTGTTGGATTTTTAGAGAAAATCCCTAAATATTAGACATAATAACTTGGCAGATTATTATTGAGGCTGGATTATGTCCTAGCAGCTTGACTTAAATCTGAAAAGAAAGATGCTGCCAAACAGAGGCCAAACGCGGCTTAAACCTATATGATGGACTTGGCACTCACTTCAAAATCATGAATTAAATAATCAGAAAGTTCAGAGGTGACAAACATCAGAGAAAATGTACCTAGTATAGCAAATTTAAATGATGGGACAAAATTGTTAACCTATAATTCCAATCAAAAAATACAAGGCTTTAATAGAAGCCTGAAAAACATGAAGGAAATATGGGTTTAAAAGAGATAAATGTGAGGCTGGTGAGATGGCTCAGTGGTCTAAAACACCTACTTAGAACAAGATTAGCAAAGCACATGGACTGCGGTTCAGTCCCCCCAGCACCACATGCCAGCCAGCCCCACCCCCAGGCAGGCTGAGCTGGCCACACATACACACACAAAAATAAATAAATAAAATAAATAAATTTTAGAAAAAGAGAGAGACAAATGTTGGGGTTAGGGAGAAAGCTCAGTGGCATAAGCTCCTGTTGGCAAGCACAAGGTCCCAAGTTCAATCCCCAGTACTGCAAAAAAAATAAATAAATAAATAGAAACAAATGTGTAAAGTGGAAGAAATTACAGTGATAAATAGCCAGTTCAAACAGACAAAGCATCTTCAAAAGTTTTGAAGATGCCAACAAGGCTACTCTGCCAAGAGCTGCTAGCTTCTGCATGTCACATGAGCTAACAGGGAAGGAAAAGCATGTCCTCTCTAAAGTGCCAAAAAATGTAGGTACTCTTCCTTAAGAACATAGAGAAATTCCCCGTGGCAGTCCTCACTGGAAATATTCTACTTCTCGGCCAACAGTCTGTATGTAGTCAGCCCAAACATCATG
>NW_004524722.1:5966255-5968123 GCF_000260255.1 Octodon degus | reverse complement strand
TACAATTTATATGAATTTTTCTTTTAGTCTTGGGACATTTACTCTAAGTATATTATATGATAATCCACTGGAGCACATAAAAACATAGGTTGTACATCAGAAAATAAGCCTAAGATGGACAGAAACCGCAGACTTGAGTTCTACGGTGGGAAACTAACTAAACTACGACACACAGAGAAGTTTTCCAGCAGGTATTGACTTCTAATCTACCTTCCCAGAACTCTGATTTCTTACCCGATAGTCGTGCTCGGCCTCCTCCAGGAGAACAGTGTGGTGACCACGGTGCTTCTGAGAACGCTCACAAAGCCAGCAAATGACATTCTCATCCTCCTTACAAAAGAGCACGAGTTTCTCCCCATGGAGCTCACAGAGATCTGCTGTCAGGGTCAGAGTCATCTCCTCGAGGCTCTCCACTATGTTGGCCATATGGCGATTGGGCCTCAGGTTTTCAAACTGGTACGTGGTTCGGCACATGGGGCAGTGGCCCACTCCTTCTTCATGTTGCATGGACTCATAGTTTCTGGTGATGCAGAATTTACAAAAAACATGGCCACAGTCTGCGCTTACAGGATCCTGCATGAACTCCAGGCAGATGGGGCAGGTCACCTCCTCCTTGACATTCTCCAAGACTGATGAAGCCATAGAAGCTGCTTCTCTTCGCCTGTCTGTTCAGACTCTGAGATTTCTCCTGCTCTGGATCCTTAAGTTGAGATAGTCAAAGTGGGACAGGGTCAAAAAGTAAGAATACAGCAGGGGAGGGGAGAAAAAAAAAGAATACAAAGAATGAATAATGACCAGAAAAACATCATGTAGACATCAAGATCAAACTATTTAAAATTTAAAGAAAAAGAAAAAGGAGTGAAATATACAAAGGAGTTGACTCATTTCCTGCTCCGTATGTCATAATTATTTCATCAACTTTATCCTCAGTTCATATCATCTATAAAATTTATATAGGGAATGACTTTTATTTTCCCTTCCTTTATTGGACACACACTGAAATGGAATCCTCTTCTGACAGAATCCTTGCATAGTCCTTACTTTTGTTTCTCCCATGAAAATCACATGGTCAGTGTTAAAACCACTAAACCCCTTATACTGCAAGACGCTACCTTTGCTGTCAATATGCCCCCGTTCTTATACTTCCTGTGCAAGTTATGATTTCAGACAGCTGCTCTAACTTCCTCATCTGCACAATTTCACGGCTGATTATTCATCTTCAGTTAGTTCTTCTTAACAATAAGACATAAAAACTTAGATGCATGAATGGAATATGCTAAAAGAAACCCAAAGGCAGTATGGCCTTACCTTTGTTCACCACCCTGACTCTTTCTGTGATTCTGATTGCAAACTGAGTTGGATAAGGACAGAATTAAATTGCATGGTTGGCTTCAGTGTGGTTCTTACGGGAAATCTGCATAGCTTCCTGTCCAGTTCAGTTTGCAGCCTGAATCACAGGGAGAACTGAGTTTGTGAATCAAGGCACAACTGTATACTTTCATGACTTTCAGCTGGAATTAACCCATTGAATTGTCCTTCAGAACTCTCTTCTCTATGCCACAGAATAAAACAAGAGGTAATTCTAGAATTAGAACAACACTCCAAGCAGTGTGGTTGTACAAGCAAGCTTCTGCATACTAGATGGCTCTGGAGAATCACGATTGTAAATGCTAGCATTTTGTTTTGGCTTTGAAATTTACCAAGGGCATAGAACACACCCTAAAGCTATACAGGCATACATATGCTAGGCAGAGAGGGGGCATAAATATAGTTCTAGAATTCCACATGTCAGAGATGTGAAAATCATAATCCCAGAGGTATCGGGTGTTACATTTTTAGATTAGTTCCCAAATATTAGACCTAATCAT
>NW_004524722.1:5963220-5965955 GCF_000260255.1 Octodon degus | reverse complement strand
GGTTAAAAAAGAGAAATGTGTTAGGTAGAAGAAATTACACTGTAAATAGCCTATGCATATTCATGAAGTACTTCAATGACTTTAAAAATATCAATAGGGAGACTCTGCCAAGAGCTTCTAGTTTTGGGTATTATATGAGCTGGACAGGGAAGAGAAAATATGTCCTCTCAGGTGACACAAATTCTTCCTATAAAAAAAACAAGAAATTCTCCCTGGCAGTCATCACCAACACTCTTGTATGGAGTCAGCCCAAACGCCTCACAACAATGACAAGCACAACACTGCTACTTTGCAAACAGAAGAGCCCTGGGATCTGACAATGTCATGGGAGATAGGATCATCTGCCCTAGAGGTCAGTGTCCTGCACATTTAACCAAGGTGAAATCACACACACTTGTAGGCACCAAGGAAGGGGACTGCTGTCTCCTTCTCAGCTGAAGAAGGAGCCCACCCTCAGCAGAGGGAGCCCTCCCTCTTTCACCTCACTCCTCAGCCTCTTCAGCAGGAAGCAGGAAGCTGGGCCTCTGCCCTGTCCCAGCAAGTCTTAAAAACTCCAAAGAAACGTACCCAAGCAAATACAGCTTTTTCTTCTAAAGTGTTCGGAGCTCTGCCACCACGAAATGCTGATCACAGGTTTGGAAACCTGTGGACAAGTCTGGAGTCCCTGCCGAGGAGGGAACAGGTCAGCAGCTTGCGTCCTATTTTCTCACTGAGGGAGTCTGATGGGAAATGAAAGTGAAGGGGTTTAAGCAGGCTGGGCTGGGGGGGGCGGGGCGGGGCGGGGCAGGCAGAGCCTGGATGACTAACTGGAAGCTATTGCACAAACCAGGCTGTGAGCATATGCGATCCTGGAGGGAGTTTGGCAAAGAAAGAGCTTCTCCCATTGTATTTCCTTGGTTCAAATATTGTCTATGCCCTGAACTCTAATAAAATTAGTATAACTTTGAAATATATTTGGTATACATTTCACTGAGATATTATTCTCAGTATCTTTTGCTCTGCATCACTGTATTTTGTTAGCCAGATATGATTAAAAATGTAATTTTTATCATGTCTTAATTGTACAAGTTTGTCATGTGAGAAGATTCTTATTAAGAAATCATTTTAGTACATTATGATTGCATTCATTGTCAATAGTTAGTACCTTTGCATAACACACTTTAATTGTTCCTTTTCTTCTCCTTCTCTTCCCTTCCCTCCTATCTTTCACAAATCAGCATTGCCCTGGAACACTGCCATAAACGCACTGATCTTGCTAGGTATCCAGCTCCCAACCCCTCTGTCCTCTTCCCTTCCATCTCCTTCCCCTTCATTTCTTTTTCACACAGGATCTCAAACTTATTTCACTTTTTGTGACACATTAATATTCACCCTACAAAGGATTAAAAGTTAGCAGGGGAGCCCCTTCAGGAAATACCTTCCATGGGCTGCTCTTGCTTCTGATTTGTCAGCTACATTTTACCTCTTGGGTGGCAGACACTGTCACATATAGCTTGGTGATTTAGAAATATTATAGACCATTAGAGAGAAGAGGGCCTTGGACTGACTGATGCAGAAGACAACTGTGGCTAGAGAGATACTCACTGAAGGCCAGGCTTGAAGACAACATGGAAGGGCCACACCCACCTATTCCCCTAGGGATGAGCATCAGGGATTGATATTTTAAACCACCTTCGGTGGAGGACAAGAACCTCAAATTCGAAAATAACAATGTACAGTGTGTTAACCATTGTTAATTTCTAACTATCTTGCTTTGAAATTCTGTATCATTGTACTTACTGATTTTTCCTCTGATATAAGAAAGATTGCTATCGGCTTAGGTAATATTGAATAAAAGGGCATCAAAGGGGGAACCTTGAAATATAGCAAGTATACATTGGAAGAATAAGAACTTCCTGGAAGGTGCGGGTTAAGGAGGCTCTGGTCTTCCACCCAAGGTGATTTAGAATATCAATCCCTGAAACATTGGGAAGAAAATGGTGCCACAGAATTGGTATTGGTACAGCCTACAGTGAGTGAAGACATCCATATGCAAGGCCAGGAAAACACACAAACAGATTAAATGGATCAGGCACCTCAGAGGCAAGAGACACACACCTTGGCCAGAGGCACAGAGGGAAGAGGCAGAGGGGGTTACAAGTTTCAAGTGTTTGTTCCACATACTGTCACAGGCTCTGAACATCCCCAAGACAGAGAAATAACTAACCCTTACCAGAAAAGGAACAGAGAGAGAATTCATAGATGAAAAACCCATGGCGTATCACACAACAAAATGCAGAGTATGAGACTCAGAGTCCAGAAAATCTCCAATAGGGGCTGGAGGAACAGCCATGAAGAGACTAAAATCCAAGGATGAGAAGTGTCAGAGACCACAAGAGCATTATACTTAAGTTTCTCCTGTAGCCCTATGACCCAATAGCCACATTATGGCTGATAACTTGGGACACTGAAGGTAAAAGGGTTGTTTTTTTTTTTCTTATTGGCTCATTGTTTTTTTTTTTTTAATTTTCTATTTCAATTTTATTACTTTCTATTACAGGTTTGTCTTACTGTTGTCCTGATATTTATTAGTACCACTTTCACTTTTTCTTTTTTTTCAAATCAAATTGGTAGGACAGTTTCAATAATTAACACATTGCATACATTCTTTCTAGTGGTTAATTGCTGTACAAGATGCGGACATGATATCCTATTTACAAACACTATTAGAACAAATCCCTCTATTCATTAAGAGA
>NW_004524722.1:5947444-5953480 GCF_000260255.1 Octodon degus | reverse complement strand
TGAGTGATCCAGGGAGCAGCACTTGGTAACGAAACAGCCTCTCCCTACCTTCTATTTCCTTGTTTCAATCTACTGTCTGGTGTCCGGGGAGATGGCTCAGTGGAATAAGTGTTTCTCTGGTAAGTGCAAAGGCCTGAGTTCAATCCCTGGTTCTGGAAAAAAAAAATCTACTGTCTATGCCCTGAACTCTGACCTAATTAGTACAGCTTTGAAATATGTTCACATGTTCTTTCCTGGGACATTAATCTCAGTTAGTATCTTTTGTTCTGCATTAGTGGGTTTTGTTACCCAGATGTGATTACTTCCAATTGCAATTATGAGGATGCCTTAATTGTACAAGTTAGTAGCATGAAAGACTTTACAGTATATTATGATTGTATTCATTGTCAGTAGTTGGTACCCTTGCACAACTCACTTTGTTTCTTTTATTCTCCTCTGTTTCCTCTCCTCCCATCTCCCTCAAGTTGGTGCTGCCCTGGAACATGACCATAATGTGTTGTTTTTGCTGGGTATCCCAGCTCCCAACCTCTCTGTCCTCCTCCTCTCTTCTATTCCTTTCTCCTTCATTTTGTTTTTTCAAAGGGTCTCAGAAATTATCATCTTACTTTTTGCACCATATTTCACATTAGTCCTACAAAGCATTAAGTGTGAAGTGGTTCCCCTGCAGGAAATTCTTTCCATGGGCTTCTCTTGCTTCTGATCTGTCAGTTGTACTTTGCTTTGGGTGGCAGATACTATCATATATAGCTTATTTATTATAGACAGTTAGACAAAGATGAGCCCTAGACAGATTCATGCAGAAGACACACTCACTGATTGTGATAGAGACACATTCACTGAAGACTGGGCTCAAAGAACCAGTGGAAGAACTACACCCATATATTCCCCTAGGGAAGAACACAGGGATTGATATTCTCAATCACCCTGGGTGGAGGGCCAAAACCTCTTTCCCTCACCCTTCCAGGAAAGTCCTTGTCCTTCCAATGTATACTTGCTATGTGGTTTGCTTCCCCATTTACTCAATATTCTCTAAGCAACAAGTAATCTTTTTCTAGAGAGAAAAACATTAAGTACAATGATACAGAATTTCAAAACAAGATATTTGGAAATTAACAATGGTTAATACATTGCATATTGTTCTCTTCAAAATTAGTTGCTCAGATTACAACATATAAATAAGCAAAATTGATGAGAGCATATAAGGAGAAACCATTCTTTTTGATTAGCTAATAGAAATTAGTTATAGACTTATGTTCAATATCTGGCTTTTTTGTTTGTTTGTTTGTTTGTTTTTTGGTACTGGGAATTGAACTCAAGACTTTGCACTTCCCACAGAGGCACTGTGCCTCTTGAGCTATTTCCCTGGCCCATATGCTATCTTGTGTGTGCATTTATGTATGTATATACACATATCCTTTCACAGTATCTATTATACATTTTGGAACTTGTCTACTATGTCAGTTTCTTCCACTAGGAATGTGATCTTTATGCATATAATTCTAATCTATTTCACTTGTAAGTATTATATCTAGGGCTGTGGAAATAGCTCAGTGGATTTAGTGTCCGCCAAGAAAACAGAAAGTCATGAGTTTGATCCCCAGTACCAAAAAAAAAAAAAAAATGGTGTCTAGTTGCATTCATTTCCTTATGAAAACCTTGAGTTTGTGCCTTTATATACCCGAGAAGAGCTTCATTATGTAAAAATGCCACATCTTTTACCCATTCCTCAGTTGATGGGCATCTGGGTTGTTTGCAAGATTTAGCTATTATAAATTGTACTGCTATAAACATAGGTGCATATATATCCCTGTGGTATGTTTTTAATTCTTCTAGGAAAATACCTAAAAGGCGAACAGCTGAGTCAAAATGGGACCTCTAATACTCGATTTTTGAGGAATCTCCACATTGATTTCTGCAATGGTTTTACCAGTCTACAATACCGCCAAAATTTGAGAAGTCTTCTTTTTGCGCCACAGTCCTACTGCATTTGTTATTGGCTGATTTTTGTTAATAGCCATTCCTTCTGGAGTGAGATGGAGTCTCACTAGTGTTGTCAGTTTCATCTCTTGTATAACCAACAATAATGAACATTTTTTCATATATTTATATGGCATTTTTATTTCTTCATCTAAGAAGTATATGTTCATCTCAGATGCCCATTTCTTAATTATGTCTTTAAAATTAGGGGTATGACTTTTTCAATTCTCTGTATGTTTTACCCAAAAGTCCTTTGTCTGAGGGTCACAGCGAAAATCTTTTCACTCTTTTGGTGATTTCTTGAGATATCCAAAATCTTTTTAACAGCATGAATTCTGAGTAGTTCCATTCTTTCAAACACTTCTGTGCAGTTAGAGTTTTGTTCATGAACTCTGCCTATTCCTATGTTTTGAACATTTCTTCCTACATTCTCTTCCAGTAAGTTTAGTGTTTCTGTTTTACTATTTAAATCTTTGATCCAAGTTGATTTTAGTTTAATACATAGTAGTAGATATGGCTCTAGTTTTAGTCTTCACCATGTGGAAAGCCAATTTTTTCAGCAGCATTTAGGAAAAAGCTCTCTTTGGCATCTTGGTCAAAGATATGGTGCTACAGAGTATTGTAGTTGTGTCTACATCTTCTAATCTATTCCACTGATCCTTAGGTCTGTTTTTCACCATTACCATGCTAATTTTATCACAGTAGCTTTGTAGTACAATTTCAAATCAGGGACTGTGATACCTTCTACCTTGCCTTTGTTGGCCAGGATTGCCTTTGCCATTCTTGGTCTTCTTTGATTCAAAATGAATCTTAGTAACCTTTTCTCTAGGTCTTCATGGTATAGTATTGGTATTTTGATTAGGATTGCATTAAATTTGCATATAATTTTCAGGAGTACGGCCATTTTTACAATGATGATTATTGGTATCCATGAGCAGAGAATGTCTTTTCATTTTCTGAAACCCTCCTCAATCTCTTTTCTAAGAGTATTGTAATTTTCACTATACAGATCTTTCATTTCTGTTGCTAGATTAATTCCTAAGGATTTCATTTTTTGATGTTATTGAAAGGAATGTCATTTCCCTAATTTATTTCTTAGTGATTTTGTTGTTTTGTATAGGAATGGTATTGATCTTAGGATATTAATATTTTTATCCTTCCATGCTACTGACTTTGTTTATTAATTCTAGGAGTCTTGTTGAAATTTTTGGGTCTTCCATGTGCAGTATCATTTCATTTGCAAATAAAGGTAAATTAACTTTTTCATTTCTAATTTTTATTCTTTTTATTTCTCTCTCTTGTCTGATTGCTCTGGATAATGTTTCCACAATTATATTGAATAGGAGTGGTGATAGTGGGCCTCCTTGTCTTGTACTTGATATTAGACTGAAAGCTTTCAGGTTTTGGCCATTTAGTATGATATTGGTTGTGATTTGTCATAGATGGCTTTTATCAAATTGATATAAACTTCATCTATTCCAATTTTCTTTAGGATTTTATCATGAATGAATGTTGGGATTTGTTTAAAGATTTTTGTGTATCTATTGAGGCAATCATATGGCTTTTGTCTTTTGCTCCTTTGATATGCTTTATTACACTTATAGATTTGCATGTTATAGCATCCCTGCATCTGTGGGAAAATTCCCACTTGGTTATGGTGTACAATCTTCTTGATGATTTACTACATTCTGTTTCCTAGTATTATATTGAGGATTTTTACTATCTATCCTCATTAAAGATATTGGCCTATAGTTCTCCTTTTTAGTTGGGTTGGTTTTGTTATCAGTGTAATACTTGTATCTAGAAATGAGTAAGAGAAAATTGCTTCCTTTCAACTTCATTGAAGAGTTTGAGGAGTATTGGCGTTAAATCTTCTCTAAACTTCTTATAGAATTCATCTGTGAATCTATCAGGACCTGGGATTTTCTTTGTTGGTAAATTGTCAGTTTTACTAACTGACATTAGCATATTCAGATTTTTGTATCCTCTTGATTCCGTTTATTCATTTATTTATGAATTTAGGGCAGAGTCTACAGGGTCTTACTATATAGATTGAACTCATAGTGATCCTCCTGTTTTCAGCCTCCCAAGCGCTGGTATCACAGGCATGCACCACCCCAACCAGGCTCAGTTGCCATCTCAGCATGCCGCAGGGACAGGGCTGGCACAGCATGCTGGGGATCGAACCCAGGTCACTGTGCTCTGCCAAAGCAGGTGCTTTAGTCTGCTGAGCTATCTGGCCAGCCCTTGATTCAGTTTTGCTAATCCATACATATCTAAGAATCTGTCAATTTCCTCTTTTTTTCCATCCTATTAGCATAAAGATTTTCAAAATAGGTACTGGTGATCTTCTGAATTCCATAAGGTATGCAGTAATTTCACCCTTTTCTTCCTTATTATATGAATTTGAGTTTTACTTTCCTGTTTTTGATGATGGTGGTGAGGGGTTTATCAATTTTATTTGATCTTTCAAAGAACCAACTCTTTGATTCATTAATTCTTTCTATTGTTTTCTGTGTCTCCATTGAATTAATTTCTGTTCTAATCTTTACATATTACTCCCCTCTTTGGGTTTTGGGCTTGACTTACTCTTCTTTTTCTGGGAGCTTAAGGTGCAATGTTAGGATGGTGATTATTTTTTTGTCCTCATTCCATTTTCCTAATGTGAGACTTTACCCTCTACATTTCTGTCAGAGACCTGCTTTCACTGAATCTCATCAGTTCTGCTAAGTTGTATTTGAATTTTCATTGACTTGTAGATATTGTTTAATTTCATCTGTGACCTCCTTGCATGTTCACAACAGTGTTATTTATTTTCCATTCTTTTATGAGGTTTTTGCAGTTTGTCAGAAATTTTCAATTTCATTGCACTGTTGACAGATAATATGCATGTGATAATTTCAATTGCCTTGCATTTATTTATGCATGTTCTATGGCTAGTATCTGATCTATTTTAGAAAATGTCCCATGTGCTGCTGAAAAGAATGTGTATTCAGATGTCGGGTGGAACACTCTGTAAACTTCTATTAAGTCCATTTGTTGAAAGGATTGTTTCAGTTCTGCTACCTCTGGTCATTTTTTTATCTAGTTGATTTATCTCTATGAGACAGTGTAACGTTAATATCCTCTATTGAAATTGTTGCTGGTTATTTGATTTTTTGTGTCCATTAACATTTGTTTTATATAGCTGAGTGCTCCCTTAATTATGCATACATATTTATGATTGTTACTACTTCCACTTGAAGTTTTCCCCTAACAACTGTATAGTAGTCTTCTTTATCTCGTTTTATTATGCTTTGGTCTAAAGTTCACATTGCTGATGAACAGAATAGCTATCCCTGCTTTTCCTGAGTTCCTGCACATGGAGTCTTCTATTCTATCCTTTGATTTTCAGTCAATACATCTCCTTCTAGGTTAAATGTGTTTCTTATATAGACCATATTGTTGGATTTTGTTTCTTGATCAACCCTTCCAGTTTGTTTCTTTATATTGTTGAACTGAGGCCATTTATATTGATATTTATAACTGATAGGTATTGGTTTATGTTTGTCATGTTATTTTTCTGCTGTTGGTTCTCCAATTTTCCCATCTGTTTTCTTCCTTATCTACTTGGTGGTTTCTTTCTGTTGCTACTCTTGTAATTGTGGTCATTTTTATCTCTTTCTAGAATATTTTTCAGAAATCTTTGTACTCTGGTGGTCATGAAATTTTTCAACTTTCCTTTGTCATGCAAGTATCTTACTTCTCCATTAATTTGAAAAATAGTGTTGCATGATACATCAGTCTGGGTTGGAAGTTGTTGTCTTCACTCCAAACTCTTCTTCTACTTCTTCTTCTTCTTCCTCTTCCTCTTCTTCTTTTTTTTTTACTTTGTTTTATTTATTTATTTTTATTTTATTTATGTGTGTGTGTGTGTGTGTGTGTGTGTGTCCAGCTCAGCCCACCAGGGGGCGGGGCTGGCTGACATGTGGTGCTGGGGGATTGAACCGCGGTCCCTGTGCTTTGCTAAGTTTGTTCTAAGTAGGTGCTTTAGACCACTGAACCATCTCACCAGCCCCC
>NW_004524722.1:5944805-5946315 GCF_000260255.1 Octodon degus | reverse complement strand
AGGTTGCCATCATTTTTCTGTGCTACTCTATTTTTTAATCCACATCTTCTTTAGATATGCACAGCATTTTTTATTGTAGTTGTTAATTTGACAGAGATTATTTCTGATGGTTTGTGTTGAGATCATTGAAGGTTGCCATCATTTTTCTATGCTACTCTATTCTTTAATCCACATCTTCTTTAGATATGCACAGCAATTTTTTTATTGTAGTTGTTAATTTGACAGAGATTATTTCTGATCTGATTTCTTCTATATCACCTGGAATTGTTTCTTTACTTCAGAAGCTATCATTTCAGAGATTTCATCAGTGTGTGAATTCCAGCAGCTTATATGTTGATGTCTCCTGAACTGATTCTGGGTGGGCTGGAGGCCTGAGATGGCATTTTGCTACTTTGTCTTGTCCTTTTCCATTTCAGAAAGAAATCTTTATTTTGATTTCTGTGATAATCCCCATGAAATTTTGATAGTAGCTATTTGTATCACTACTATCACTGCCTTTCTAGAAAATGACTGTTCTTGGAGGATATTTTCCATGTGTCAGAGATTCTTGATTTAGATCTCTTTCCTCATATTCTACCTTCCTAATTAATTGAAAGCAGGACATTTATTTCCATTTAATACTGTCCTCCATCTTTAGGTGTAGGCCTGTTTGAGGGTATTACCCTAGCACTTCCCAATATTGTTACTCAAGGGACAAAAAGTATTTAAAACAAATATGACATCCTAGCGACAGTAGTATAATTAGTAATAATGATAATATCAAGCAAAATTTAGAAACTGACAACCTTTGGTAACTTTTGATTGTGTCCTTTCAACCATAGCAGCTAATTCTTTAGTTACACAATAGAACAAATCATAAATCAGAAGTTTGATACAAAGTATTTCCTCATCTTAGAGTGGATTTACCCTGTGTTCCCCTGGACAGGCCAGTTTCCAGGTTGCAGGTATTTCATTTTGTGCAGAGGGTGGGTGAGGCATGTGGATTCTTTTACCAATCAAGTTGCCCAGTCCAAGCATTTCAGTGTGAGTTCTTTGTCCCCCAGTGCATGGGAGATGGGCCAGGCCTCCAGTGTATTTTTAAGAAACACTTCTTTTTTTTTAATCCATTCATCAGTTGATAGACATTTGGGTAGTTTTCAGATTAAGCTGTTACAAATTGTGCTACTGTAAATATGGGAGTTCATCTCTTGCTGTGGTGTGATGCTTTTTAATTCTTTTGAGAACATACTAAGAAGGAGAATAGCTAGGTCAAATGAAACCTCTACTCCTAGTTTGTTGAGGAATCTCCACACTGATTTCCACAATGGCTGCAACTGCCTACACTGCCACAAACAGTGGAGAAGTCTTTCTTTTGCCCCAAAGCCCCACCAGCACTTATTTGTTGATTTCTCATTAATAGCCATTCATTGTGGTGTGAGATGGAATCTCAGTATTGTTTTAATTTGCATGTCTAAAATGACCAGTGATGAAAATAAATAAATACATTTTTAAAATGACCAGTGATGTTAAA
>NW_004524722.1:5937932-5943954 GCF_000260255.1 Octodon degus | reverse complement strand
CACCAGCCCCACCCACAGATGCACTGAGCCAGCCACCAAGACCTGGCATGGTGGTGCATACCTGCAATCCCAGTATTGAGAAGGCTGAAAATTATATGATCACTACAAGTCCAAACTGCATAGTGAGACCCTATACCAAATACATTTAAAAAAAATTTTTTTTGAAACAGTCTTTTTTTCAATTCTTCATATAGATACCAGTCCTGTGTCTGAGGGACAATTAGCTAAATGTTTCCCTACACTGTGGATTATCTTTTCACTCTATTAGTGATTTGTTTTGTTGAACAAAAGCTTTTTAATAAAATGAGATCCTACTTGTTGATTCTTCATGGTATTTCCCATGCAGTTTGTGGTACCAAGAATCAAACTCACAACCTCGCAATTGCCAGGCAGGCACTGTGCTGCTGAGCTACACCCCAACCTCCCATGCAGTTTGAGTTTTGTTCAGAAAGTCTTTGCCTACACCCAGGTCTACAAGAGTTCTACCTGCTATCTTCTAGATTTAGTGTTTCTGTTTTGATATTTTGATCTTTGATCCATTTTTATTTTAGTGTAGTATATGGTGAAAGACATGGGTCTAGTTTTACTGGTCAGTATGTGAAGAGTCAGGTTTTTTTAGCACTACTCATTAAAATATTTATGTGGATAAATCCAGTGGATATATATTGACCCTTTTAAAGATAAGGTGGATGCATGTATTTGGAGTTGGTTTTCCATCTTCTAGTCTGCTCCATTGATCCTCATTTCAAGGTATTATTATTACTATTATTATGATTTCTTTTGCCAGTTTCATGCATTTTTTTTCTAGAAGGAAACAAGAAGAAACCATGAAAATAATATGGAGAAAATCAGGAGTATTCACATTTTAAATGAATATTAGCTGGATTTTCTGATAAAGATGTTCAGAGAGAACCAAAGAAGAAGCCATGGGACTGGATTATAGCTCAGTGGCACAGTGTCTGACTGGCAAGTGCAAGGCCATGACTTCAATTACAGGTAGATAAGAAAAGCTTTGCAAGGAAAGAGATGCTCCATTTTGGTTTTCCACCACCTGCCTCTAGAGAAATGCACTTGCTCAGAGCAAGGCAGTTCATAGGGAGAAAGCAAAAGGACCACAGGAGGGCACAAAGACTGGAGAGGGGCCAGATTCCCGCAAGGAAAGACCCCAAAAAACTAATCATTTCGTGTCCTTCAAACCATTGTATTTTAAATATGGTCTCACTTCTACTGAGAAGAAGCTCAGCTTTGCTGCAAGAAGCACGGAAAGTAAGGGTACAGGGAACATCGCTGTGCCTGTTGTACTTTACAACACCGACCTCAAATATATAGAAACAAAATCCACCAGAGCACAATTTAATTTTTCTTTCAAGGAAATTCATTGGACATTTACTTTCTCATCCAATCCTACTGCTTCCTAACATATCCCTTCTCAATAAAACAGTAAGAAACCTGACCTAAGTTCTCATGAAAACAATTGCTGCTCTCTTCTTACAACTTTGATGACATCAGATCACCCCAACAGGGAGATGCCAAAGGCAGGAGTTGGAAGAGGGGCAATGGGACCTGGGAAGCTATAAATGAAGCTCAGGAAGAGACTTCCACTTAGCTTCATCCTTTTCCCTCAGGTCATTCATTCTGAGGCCCCTCTCTCAGCCTTGCTGCCTCTTGGCCAGACACCTCTGGGGTTCTAGGCTCATGCAGGAAGAGGTCACGGGTAGGAAGAAAAGAAACACACAGGCATAAAGGGGCATCCAAAGTCTCATAGAAAGTACCTTCCAGGCTTTAAAAGAATGTGTGTCAGAGTGATAGTAAGGAAACCATCGTGGAGAGGAGGGGCCAGGGCCACTGTGAATATGTGAGAACACAGAGGAAAAGACAACATGGACTTCTGGAGCCAGACATCCTAAGCTTGCTCCCCTGTTCATCCTTGACTAGGTGAATAATCTCGGGCAAGTCACTGGATGCCTGAGGGCCCCTATTTTCTGATTTGTGAAATATGGATAATAAAGTTCATGAAGTACTTGTCAGGGGTAAGTGGATTAATCCACACAAAATACTCAGAAAATATAATTTGTCATTGTTTTATTATTGTTATTGAACTGTTTGACCATCTCCTGATTAAATTTCCTCCAGTAGGCAAAATCCCTTACTTAATATTTAGCTATATTAACGTCTGGCTCTTCATGCAGATATGACCAAAGAAAATTCTTCTCCCCACATTAAAGAAAAAGAAAAGGGAATAAAGAAGAACCCAAAGAAGACAAGCAGACTGAGACCAAGTATCATCTGGTCCTGCTGCCTCAGGACCCCAGCCAACAAGGGTTTGGCAGTGTACTGGGCCATCTGTCAGGAATGGGCTTAGGTGGCCTGAGAACTAACTGGAGAATTTCATTTAAGTGTTTGAAAAACACTCATCGGACCCAGTGACAACACAGAAACTATGGGTCATTTACAGAAACCACAGAGGAGACATGTGGAATGACAGGAATGCCTTCAGTTCTACAACCAAGGAAGCTAATGCAGAAAGCAAAAGGCAAATTCAGTCCAGGCTGAGTCAAAAATGGAGCCATTTCTTCCTTGCAACCCCTCACTAGACTCTGCTCTTTCTCTTTGCTACCCAGAGTCTTCAGTGCACCAAAGGTCTAGATAGAAGACCTTTTATGTCTCTAGTCAATCTTAATTTGACTGTCCTGTTAC
Source organism: Octodon degus (assembly GCF_000260255.1). NCBI lineage: Eukaryota > Metazoa > Chordata > Mammalia > Rodentia > Octodontidae > Octodon > Octodon degus. The sequence goes on along the minus strand of NW_004524722.1, from coordinate 5,941,257 downwards.
CATAATAATACATTAAAATGAGCCCACAAACTATACAAATGTAATTATTGTATGGCTATACATGTGCTGGTTTTCTATTACCTAGGCATCTATTTCTACAAGTATTTTCACTTCACCATTTTCCTGTAGATGTGGTTCATATCTCCACTAATTTTCTCTACTCTTAGATTCTTTCAAACACACAGGCTCGACATGTGGAAGCCATGTACCTAATGGATAAAGCAGCTTGTTCTGCCCTTGGGGTAGAAGGGTGCTCTATGCAGCACAATGTATGGCAGGATTTGCTGTGAGATATGTCACATGAAATTCTTCCTAAAACACTTTCACTAACACAACTGTTAATTTCATATATTACTGCAGTGTAGTGTGATTTTTCCATACACAGATGATGTGATATCAAAAGTTGTAAATGATTTTCTGCTTAATGTAATGGAGCAAATTCATACTTACATCCCACATAATGTTACTTTTTTTCACAGGCATTTATTTATTTATTTATTTATTTTTAATTTTTTGGTAGTACTGGGGATTGAACTCAGGACCTCGCACTTGCCAGGCAAGCAATTATTTTAGTGAGCTAACTCCCCAGCCCCCACAGGCAATTAAAGAGCATGCAATGTATGTTCATATTCTAATCTAGTGTTTCTTGTGCTACAGAGATACTGTGATTCTGTTGGGTCGCAGAAAAATCCTTAACAGTGACCCATATCTTAATCATTTTTAAATTAACAATATTTTTGTATATTTAGGTCATGTAACATGATTTTAATTTGTATATAGTATAGTGTCTATGTGGTTGAATAAAATTAATCAATTAATATGTTATTTCAGAGGGTTTTTTGTAGCGAGAACATTTAAAATATATTCTCATAACATTTTTAGTATACAATATATTGTTATATTGTACTAATATATTGTGACCATAGTCACCAATGGGCAACAAACCCCATGGACTTATTTCTACCTACCTGAAATGTACCTTGTGACCAATGTCCACCCAATCCCAAGATCCCATGTGCTTTGGTATCACCATAGCTCATTTTAAAAGAACTAAACATTGCAAAAAGCATGTGCAGCTACCCATTTGCTTTACACTCTACAAGAATTTGGAGGGCTCTGTCTAAATGTGAATGTATGGTGTTCCATCGTGTGTAAATACCATTCAAGGTATTCTAGTGATACATATTTTGCATGCTTATTCTAGCAAAGCAGAGAGCCCCCACTTTGGGCAGAACCCCTTGCTCTCCCAGTGATGTTTGTTCCACAAAATTCAATTCAGGAACAGAATGAGGATTTCTCTGGGTTACACATAGCTGACACCCAAAGTACCATGAAAAACTTACTCGCGAGTCCTCCTTTGGGACTGAGGCATTCATAGAGCAAATAAAGAGCCTGGAACACTGTGAGTGTTTAAGAAATACTTGAGTAAATGGGCCATAGAATTAGACAATGACTCTTTCTCCCGTAGCTTGGCTGGTCTCACCACAAACAGAGTGATAGTTTTATGAACATTCTCCTCCCTGAAAAAGACTGGTTCTGGCAGCGATTCTTCTTCTAGACGTATCCTCCAGGGAAACTCACACATGTGAGACTTTGAAGCATTTCTCCAGTTATATGTGGAAACATACAAAGATGCCAATAGCAGGATGCATAGCAAACTAACGACAGATAATCCTATTAATAAATATTTGGCATAATATTGTCTTATGGAACTATGGAGCAAATTTAAAGAAACAATAATGATCTGTTTATTTGGATGAGCAGAACTGTGAAACATAGTGTCCTATACCAGTAGGAAATCATTTATGTAAATATTTAAAAGCGCCAGCTAGAAAATGTTTTAATTAAAAAGTGAATTAAGCCCAATATTATAAACTCATAATTATTATTCACTTTAATGATTGTAAAACTCCGAGACACTGTGAGAATTAAAAATACCTTTAATTTTATCTTTAATTTTCATTGTCTTTATTTAAAAAGAACTAAAAGCAAAAGGGATAAAATGTTAACAATTAACAATTTTGGGCATGTTAATCTTTGTGCATGTTCTTATTTTTTCTATTGTATATTTATCAGTCATTTTTAATAAAAGCATGACAAAAATTACAAAAAAAAACAAATTGGAGGGAAGGGGATCGTGTCTTCTGACCTAGGCCGGTTCACCCTTCCTTAGGTAACCTGGTGGTCGCTGGCTCCTGGGAGGTCACCATACTGATGCCGAACTTAGTGCAGACACCTGATCAGCATAGCGCACTGCAGCCCAGAACTCCTGGACTCAAGCAATCCTCCCACCTCAGCCTCCTGAGTAGCTGGGACTACAGGTATGTGCCACTATGCCCAGCAGGATTGTGTCCTGTAAGGGTGCTGCAGTACTCGAGGGCTGAGCATGTAAGTGCAGGGCACACACAGTAGAGCAGGTGTCTCCAAGCCCTTAGTGAGACAGGCCTTAATTACTCTTTGACGCTATTTTTGCCCACTCAGATTGCCACACAAAATCTGGCTTAACTTAAAACAATCTTTGACCCAAGCAAGTGTGGGAAACAGCCCCAAGTCTCACAGCAGCTTCCTGCACTTCTTTCCCACTCATTCCTTCACAACTTTCACCATACTGCTCCTGCCTCTTAAGTGGATGACAGGTCACCCTCCAAAGGCAAATAATCCAGCCACACAGTCCCATTCAGCAACCTGGACACCATTTGCCAATCCCTGGTCTCCAGTCCCAGCATCAGGCAAAATTTGCCCCAAGTATTCTAGCGAATTCCTACTCACTTACTAAATCTCAGCTGAAATGCTCAGAGGAATAACTGCCAGGAAGCATGCTACAGCCGGACTCTTATATCTTGGTTTTGCTATTTCCTAGCTGTGCGACCTCAGGCAAGTTACTTAATCTCTTTGTGCCTTAGTTTATAAAAAAAAAAAAAAAACTAGGGAGAATAATCTTACTCCAGTGACTTTCATGAACTTAGAGCAGGGCATGCACCTATGGAACTACAGAGACTCGTTTCCCCTGACTCCCTGGGGAAGAGTGAAAGTGTTCTCCATGTGGACAGCTCTTCACCAACTCTCTGCAGCGTGGGTCCACTAGACTGAGCTTCCCTAGAGCAGCGAGGTCTTGTTGCAGCCACTGTTGTGTGTTCACCACCCAGAACGGGACCAGAAACAAGGGCATCAATCAGTTCTGCTCTAATGCTGGTTTTGAAATGCAAATTTGGTCAAACACAATTGACACATTAGGAAACTGAGCATAATGTGATTTTCAAGTTTAACCACACAGGATTCCATCTTGGGGAAACACAGGAAGTGAGCTGAGCTGAGCTGAGCTGAG
>NW_004524722.1:5935740-5936707 GCF_000260255.1 Octodon degus | reverse complement strand
ATAGCGATTTTCCTGTTTACAGCCTCTAAGTGCTGGGATTACAGGCATGCTCCACCCAGGTGGGGCCAGCAGGTCAGGCCCAGAGATTGAAACCCTCCCCCTGTACTTGCTTGCAGGCACTTTAATCTGCTGAGATATTTGACTGGCCCATGCAAAGTGTTTTCTTTTTAGCTTTAAGGGTTTTTTTTTTTTAATTCTTTTTTATTCTTTTTTCTTTTTCCGGAACCGGGGATTGAACTCAGGCCTTTGCACTTGCCAGGGAAGTGCTTATTCCACTGAGCCATCTCCCTGGCCGCCTTTTTTTTAACACACACTTTTCATAGCAGCGAAGTGATATACATTTTTTTAAATTTATTTTTTATTTTTGGGCAGCTCAGCCTGCCCTGAGGGCAGGGCTGGCATGGCATGTGGTGCCAGGGATCAAACTGTGGTTCCCTGTGTCTGCCTAAGGTTGCCTCAGCAGGAGCTTTAGACCACTGAGCTGTCTTCCCAGCCCCGATATTCATTTTTTAAAAACAAAAATTTGTTTATTAATACATATCTCTCAAGACTTCATGGAGTTGGCAAAGACCTCCCAGAGGAAGCTTTCCTCACTCCCAGATCTTTCTTGTCCATGGTTTCCTTTCTTATTGAGCACAGAGCACAGGGGAGACAAGGAAGAGATAGTGTGGCGCAGGGGAAGGAGAAGGGCCCTAAGGAAGCAGGGAGAACAGCGACACAAGGGGCCCACAGCACTGGCCAAGGTGGAGAGAAGCTGCAGTGCACAGTGCCCAGCATCTGTCCTCTGAAGGTTGACTTTGGTATTAAGCTTGTGCTGGGAAGTCCACTCATCCTGCCTCCTCCATCAGAGCTGCTACTTCCTAGTACTCCTGCTACTCTGGACTGAGTGCACAGGAACAAGAGTCCAGGATGACACCCACAGCCTACATGGATCTTGAAAAATTAAACTGAAAGGAGACAGAAAAAA
>NW_004524722.1:5922998-5928074 GCF_000260255.1 Octodon degus | reverse complement strand
AAAAAAAATACATTTCATGACTATGAATCTACGATGCCAAATTTTCAAAGCATGGGATTAAGAAATAGAAGGGTACTGTGCAGCCTTTGAAGGAAGGAGAACTGGGGGACACAAAGAGTCACAAAGCCATACCTAAGTAGATCTCCTGACTCTTGAAAGAAGGCATGATGTAAAGGAAATCAATTCACCAGAATTCAAATATATGTATTTTCATCCAAAGGCAAAAGATCCTAATTTTGAATAATCAAAGATGCCCTTGTCAGAAGTCAGAAAAAGCTAACCCTTACCATGCAGTACATTGAATCCTAAAACTTTTCTAACTGGCTCTTAAATCATAGATACAATTCAAATAAAAATAAACCAGGACTGAAGGTGGTGGTACACACCCATATTTTAGCACTGCAGAGGGGTTGACAGGAAGACCGAGAGCTCAAGGCCAGCCAGTGTGGGCTACATATCAGGACTCTGTCCCATAGAAACAAATTTGTATGGGAAACAAAAAGAGAAAAAGGCAAAACTAAGAGAGAAAATTTTCAAAAGAAATGTCTGATAAAGGACTTCTTTGCAGAATCTATGAAACATTTCTGTGATGCAACAATTTAAAAAGGGGGTTCAAGGACATAGCTCTGCAGGAAAGTGTCTGCTTGGGAAGCACAAGGTCCTGAGTTTGATTCTTGATACCCCAAAAAAACCCAGAATAATTAAAATGAACACACAGGGAAAAACAAGCTATTTATAAGATGGAGAAACACCACCATATGAATGGCTAAGGAATGAAATATCAGTCATCCAAAAAGAAGAATAAAGTTATTATTTGCAAGAAAATAATAAAAACGTAGAACAACATGTCATAAGAAATAAGGCAGTTTGGGGCTGGGGAGATGGCTCAGTGGAATAAGCGCTTCCCTGGCAAGCGCAAAGGCCTGAGTTCAATCCCCAGTTCCATAAAAAAAGGAAAAGAAAGAAATAAGAAATAAGGCAGTTAAAAAAAGAAAAGAAAAGAAATAGGGCAGTTCTTCTGGAAAAATACCAAAAGGGGAATAGGTGTGTTGAATGGGACTTCTAATCCTAGTTTTTTGAGGACTCTCCAGGCTGGATGATAGCAATATGTAATATAACAACCATTGTTAATTTCCTGTTCTTGTTTTGAAATTCAGTATCACTTTTATTGTTTTATGGTGCTTTGTTCTTTTTTTTTGTTTGTTTGTTTGTTTTGTTCTTGTTTTTCTTTTTAAAGTAGAATTTTTTGCTCTTTTCTGGCTGGAACCATGGAGGGTGTGGACAAAAAGAAAAGGAAGGTTCCTTCTGTGCCAGAAACCCTTAAGAAAAAGTGAAGACATTTCACAGAGTTGAAGATAAAGTGCCAGAGAAAGAAGTTTGCCCAGAAGATGCCTTGCAAGGCGAGGAAGAAACTCATCTATGAAAAAGCCAGGCACTATCCTAAGGAGTACAGACAGATGTACAGAACTGAGATCTGAATGGCTAGGATGGCGAGAAAAGCTGACAACTTCTGTGTCCCTGCAGAGCCCAAACTGGCATTTGTTATCCGGATCAGGGGTATCAGTGGTGTGAGCCCAAAGGTCCGCAAGGTGTTGCAGCTTCTTCGCCTTCGCCAAATCTTCAATGGTACCTTCGTTTAGCTCAACAAGGCTTCAATTAACATGCTGAGAATTGCGGAGCTGTACGTTGCATGAGGGTACCCAAACCTGAAGTCAGTGAATGAACTAATATACAAGCGTGGCTATGGCAAAATCAATAAGAAGCGAATTGCCTTGACAGATAAATCATTGATTGCTCGATCTCTTAGTAAATATGGAATCATCTGCATGGAGGATCTGATTCATGAGATCTATACTGTTGGAAAATGCTTCAAAGAGGCAAATAACTTCCTGTGGCCATTCAAGTTATCATCTCCTCGAGGTGGAATGAAGAAAATGACCACCATTTTGTGAAAGGTGGAGATGCTGGAAATAGGGAAGACCAGATCAACAGGCTTATTAGAAGGATGAACTAAGGTATCTATCATGGTGTTTTTATGATTTAGTCAATTAATAAAGTATCTGCTTATAAACTGAAAAAAGTAGAATTAAAAAATAAATAAATAAGGTGGTCAGCAAGACAAAGGTTATACTTTCTCTGTCTGAAAAATCTAGGGGAAAAATTGGGAGATGACATGAAACTAGAAGTGAAATGATGAGAGAAGAGGAACCAGGGTGGTGCAGGAGGAGGAGGATGGCAATGAATGGGAATTATGGAAGCAACAAGCATGTTAGACACACACATGCACAATTATGGCAGCATAAAACCTGCTACTCATAGTATTTAATATGCACTAGCAGAAGATGTGCATAGACCTTTAACAGATGTTCCAGGAAGGAAACTTATTAATGACTGATTTGCCCTTGAGAAAAATCTCAGCATTATAATTCTGGAGTATGTGAATAAAAATCACAATTACATGTCTCTATGCCTATCAAAATGTATACAATGAAAATAGCTTAGCTAAAACTGAATCCATCAGAATCCTTTGACTTTTGGTTGCTATGTAAAATATTACACCCACATTTAAAGAATATCTAGCAATTTGTCACAAAGTGAAACAGACATTGGGGCCTGTTACAGAGGAAACCTAAACCTGTTTTAGGTTTCTTCTCAAGAAAACTGACAGCTTATACACATAAGGGAACTTATACAAGTATGTGAATCACATTTTTACTCAACAATAGCTAAAAGTAAAGGCCATTGAGGTATCTTTTAATGGAAGAATAAGTGACACATTGTGTATATTCATACAACAGGATGCTATTCATCAATGGAAAGGAATAAACCGCTAAACAAAAATAACAAGAATATTCACTTAGGTGAAATAAGTCCTGTACAATAGTGTGTATGTTGCTTCCCCCAATTTATTGGAATATCCAGAAAAATGTAGGCTGCATTCCCCATGTTAACCTACCCAGAGAAAACCAAAAGAAAGGTAGAAGAGAGGTAGAGGTTAGTGCCAATATCAGAGACATTTTATAATAATTAAAACCAGTCAGACACTTAAAACGAGTAGACATTTGATTAAAACAATAAGGAGGAGAAAGGAGAGCAGCAGGAGGGGAGGAGAAGAAGAAAGGGAAAAAAGGAAGGAAGATAGAAGGGTGGTGTTATGGTTTGTGTCCAGTTGTCCCCACAAGCCTCATGCGGTCATGTGGGGCAGTTTCTGGAGTATATGATTGATTGTTGTGGGTGTGGGTGCTGTACATGCCCTGAGGTGGGTGATCTGCATTACAGTGTAAGTAAGGGAGAGACACTTGCTAGAAGCCCCAGCTGCTGCCTCTCCCTTTGCTCTTTGCCACTGCCATGGACCACTGCCATCTGCCATGTGCCACTCTGCCTTGGAGCCTGAAACCTCCACTAACTGTAAGCTAAAAGAACCCTCCCTTCCTTAATTTTGGGTGTTGGGTATATTGTCCCAGCAATGAGAGAAGAGTAACTGAGACAGGTGGGAAGAAAGCTAACAGGGAAGGAGGAAGATGGCCATAAGGAAAGAGGGAAGGAAGGAAGTAAAGAAGGAAGGAAGGGGAGAAAGGTAGGAGAAGGAAAGGGCAGGGAAAGGAAGAGAAAGGGAAGAGCAAAGCATGGGAAGGGAAGGGAGGGGAACAGTTTGCAGGTAGCCTTCCACACCCAGCACCATGCTAATTCAGTTCAGCTGGATGTTGTTACAAGCTGCCCATCATTTAATCCACCATGTTGGCCATGATTGTAATAACTCCTATAAAATCTTTGTCAAATGATACAAACACCTGGTTCATCTTGAAGCCACTTGCTTGGTTTTTCTTTGCATATGGTAATACTAGAGGACTGGTCTTCAAGTGGTTCTACTGGGATGGGGGGGGTCTAATTAGAAGGCCTTAGATCACCAGGTGTGGCCAATCTTGCACCTCCTTTTGTGGCCTAAAAGCAATAGGTCCACAAGTAAAAACTCAGATTCTTACCAGACACCCACACATTGAAGGAGGAGGGATTGAGTTAGCTCGTTATTACGAGAGATCGAGTACAAGGTTGACAGGCTCTGAGCCAGGAACATCAGAAGGTAACACATGGTAGGGCAAAACTGATTCATGTATGGCAGCCAGGAAGCAAAAAGGGAGCCTGTGCCAGAGAGGAAGGATTGAGGGGTGACTTACAACACTCAAGGCCACTCCTCATGACCCACAAAGACACACCCAGGAGCATGCATTCCCACCCATACCACTGAATGTGATATAGCCAAACTTCTGGCTGAACTGTCACAATCCACCTCTTCTCAACTTCACATCCACACTCATCTCCTTAACCGTATTTATTTCTAAATAGACAACGGCAAGTTGATGATTCCACCTAACATAATATAACTACCCTGCCTATAAATGCAAATGCAGAAATCCTTTCTGCAGAGTCTCAAGGACTACAACAAGATGAGTTCATGGAAGGTGTGTATTTAAAACCTCATTGTCTCACCTGGGTGTGGTGAGCATGCTTACCTGAAATCCCAGTGGCTTGGGAGAATGGGGCAGGAGGGCCTCATGCATAAACCTAGCCTGGACAACATAGCAAGAACTTATCAAAAACAAAAAAGACAATGGGAAAAACAAACTATACAATCTGTAAAAATTTATGTATCTGTATTTTAAAGTCACATTTGGAGACTTAGAACTTCTCTGTGATTGATCTATTTACTAAATGATGTCACTCACATAAAAGGACATTAAAAGACTTATTTTTAACTTTACTGTCTGCCAACACAACAGATTACATTTCTTAGAATCAATCTCAGTTTTGGCCTAGCAAGCTGGTACACACCTGTTTTCTTAGCACTTGGAAGGCTGAGGCAGGAAGACTGTAGTGAATTCAAGGCCAGCCTGGGCTCCACAGAGAGTTCAAGGCCAGCCTATACTACTGTATGAGACTATGTCTCAAAAGCAAAACAAGAGGCTGGGGAGATAGCTCAGTAGAGTAAGCACTTGCCTCGCAAGCACAAGGGCCTGAGTTCAATTTCCGGTTCCGCAAAAGAAAAAGAAAAAAAGGGCCGGGGAGATGGCTCAGTGG
>NW_004524722.1:5902688-5922803 GCF_000260255.1 Octodon degus | reverse complement strand
AACATCAAAAAAAAGAAAAAGAAAAAGACAAACAACATCAACCACAACAAAAAAAGAAACAGAATTTTAAAAAGAAATAACTTCAGTCTCTTAATGTTACTTTGTGTAAATCACTACAATTCAGTTTGGAAATGTCCAAGAAAATTGGAGACATAACCTTGTCCTGCCATCTGGGTAATGACACTAACCATCACTGATGGAATGACTACAAAAATTCATGGCTAGTTACTAAAATATAACTGTCTTTATGAAAATTATGCCCTATTAAAGGCATAGAAGGGGAATACAATATACAGCTAGCAATTTATATGACAATCACAGTATAGTTTACTTCATTGCAATACTGTTTGTTCGGACTGACCAGGTCCTTAGAGAAGAACAGCCTCATCCAGTGCAGCAGAATCGTGCTGGGCTGCCTTGATCTAGATTCCTGCTTCCAGTAGACATGAGCAGTGAGTATCCGGCAGTTTTCCTTTCATTGGCACACAACACAGAACACCCACAAGCTACGGAAGCAGGACCTGGCTTTGCTTCCCGGTGGAGAGAATTGAAGACCTGGTAGGTACACTGGCTGCAAGGCGTTGGCATGATGGTGCTAAGGACGCCACAGCAAACACGCTCTGCTCACGGCAGCCAGGAATCAGAGCAGGGAACAGTGTCAGAGGAGGATTGGCCAAGGGGCCAGATGTAAACTGCAAGGCCACAGATCCGGGACTCGCAAGGACGTGCACAGAAATGTGCACTACCCTTCCTCCCAGCACAGCTCAAGGGCCACCAAGGTGACACTCCACCAGGACCCCTCATCAACTTCATACCCCAACACTTCCTAAGCGATAATCTCCAAATAAAGAAAAGAATACTCTATAATTCTTCCTGACACAGAAAGGCTATCCTGCCTACAAGCCAAAGTACAAGTACCTGTTTGAACTACATTGTAAGGTACTCATACTGTACTAAAAATATTTGCTAATAAAAAAACTCTCAGCCCATTAATTTATAAAATTAAGACATCTTAATAATTGCAAATTTAAATAATCATATCTGGATAACAAAATACACAGATGCAGAGCAGAGAGTAATATCTCAGTAAAATATTTATCAAACATATTTCAAAGATATGCTAATTAGGTCAGAGTCCAGGGCATAGACAGTGGGTTAAAGCAAGGAAATACAAGGAAGCGAGGCCTTTTCTTTGGCTAGTGTGCCTCCTAGGATCACCACAGGCTCATAGGCCCAGCCTTCCACAGGTTTGTCCATTTGTCCAAAGCACCTCTTCCCCACCTGACCCAACCCCACCATCGCCAACTTTCCTTTCTTTTCCAGCTAGCTGCTGCTCGCCTGGTGAATAAAACCATATGTAGGCAGCAGGCCTGTTCCCTCCTATGCAAGGACTCACCACTACTCAGATGTCCAGAGTTGTATTGAGCAATTCATGGTGGGCAGAACTCCAAAGCCTTCAGAGAAAAAGCTGCATTTGCTTGGGTCCATTTCTTCTGGGTTTAAAGCCTTGCTGGGGCAGGGGAGAGGCCCAGCTTGCTGTTTCCTGCTGCAGAGGCTGAGGCCCTGGAGTGAAGTGTAACCAAGGAGGGCTCCCTCTGTGGACAGCGGACTCCTTCTCCAGCTGAGAGCCACCCCACGGTAGTCCTCTTCCCTCCTTGCTGCCTACACTTCTGATTTCACCTTGTTCCCTTTCCTCTGTAGACAGTCAGGGAGAGAGAAACTTTGGATGCTTTACCTTATGACATGAATTATTTTAGCTCAGACTTCACACTATGACAACATGGAACTAATTACAGAAATATTCAGTCCATAAGAGGCTTGCATTTTTCCACTGATACATAGAACATGGCAATTTTAAGAGATATCCCACTGTACAACCACCGTTATCTTAGAAGTGATTATTATCTTAGTATTGACTGTTACTTTCTTATCTTTGGCTAAGCATCTTATATAATTCCCAGATCAAGAACTTTCTTTTTGGGCTGGCCAGATGGCTCGGGGGGCAGAGTGCAGCAGCCAGGATTTGATCCCCAGCATGCCTGTGCCGGCCCCGTCCCCAGGGCACACCAGCGCTTGGAAGGCTGATAACAGGAGAATTGCCACGAGTCCGATCTACATAGTGAGACCCTGTACACCCTGTAGACCCTATCGTAAATTCTGTGCTCTGCAAAAATATTTATCAAGCATATCTTCCCTAATTCATACAAAATAATTCTCAAAGAAGGGTGTGTACCCTTGCTCTCTTAGTAGGTCCATGTAGTCATTCTGAGAGGGTATTTTTTTTAATTTAATTTAATTTTATTTTGGAGAGTAAAACTTTTTTTTTTTTTTTTTTTTTTTTTTTTTTGGTGGAACGGGGGATTGAACTCAGACCCTTGCCCTTGACAAGGAAGCGCTTATTCCACTGAGCCATCTCCCCGGCTCCCTAGAGAGTAAAACTAAAAGCAAAAATGAATAGCAGAAACAGGGTAACATCCAACAATATATATGTTACAGATTTTCAAAACAAGACTAGCAAATTAACAATGGTTATTAAACTATCTATTTTATCATCAATTCTGTTGCTCAGACTAACAGATACAGTTTTGCAAGATTGGACAAATCATTGAATATTCTTGCTTTCAATAAACCTTAATTTTCTTTCCTGTCTTTTTTACTTTAAAACAATTATTTTACAGAGACTGTAATAATACTTAATAAAACATTAGATACAGTACACATTCAGAAGACCTGCAATCTAAGCAACTATATTGAGGACAGCAATGTGTAATATAAAAACCATGGTTGAAAATTTATCCTGAGTTTTAGAGTAGTTTAAAAACAAAGAAAGAAAAGCATAGGGACCAGTAACTAACATTTATTACTAGTAGTGGTCATCCAGGAAATGTCTGGAAAACACCTAGAAGACTGTGGCTTCTAACAACTGTCCATACAAATGACTCTTAGTTCTGACAGATGGTAGAAACTGCTTCTTTCATAGTTTTCTGACCCGTTCATCATGAGGTGCTTTAACAAACATAGAAGACTGAGGTTGGAATATTTTATAAAACAAAATCTGAACAGAGTAGGGTTGGCTGCAGAATCTCAAACTTGAAAGCCAAATTTTCAGTACAAATACTATTACTATGAAGCTACAAAATTGATGTACAGGATATATCTTAGCTTGGAACCTTCAGTAATCACAAAGGCAACTAACTTTATTATACAGTAAACACTTTAAGTAGATATTTTACATTTAGTGATATTTGGTTCCTACCACTCAGTTTAAGAGTAAATCCCAATCTATATTTTAGAAGAGAGAATCCCGGAATTTATCCATAACCAAAATTTCACAGAGCTTATGGAAGAAGTAATGGGCTTTGAACTCACACTCGCAATGTAACTCCGGGTATGTTGCCTGTTCTTGGTTGTTTTTTTCTCCTGGATTCCCAGATGGAACTGGGTAGCACACCCTAATATTTGTTTGTAAAGAATCTTAGGTTGTGATGCAGTTCATGGGGGCGGTTCTTACAGGTTATCCTACACAATATGAGTAGTTTGCTAACAGGCTTTTCCAAGTATCTTGAGATCAATGATCAAGAGAAATACGGAGAAGTGGGAGGATATGGCTCTTACAGTGAGAGGGATCAATATTTGGCTGGGATTGATGTCTGTGAGAATATGAAGTGGGACGAATTCACTTCTCTCCGACCCAAGCAAATACACTGCACCTCCCCGGGATGATAAAAGCTGCCAAGTACGGAGGGGAAACCACCAGGAAGAGGAGGTCTGAACAGTACAGAAGCACTCTGGTGCCAGAGATGACCTCAAGACAGGAGTCCTACAAGCAGATGGAGGGATGGGAAAACTCAGGGGCGGCACAAAGTCAAGGGGGCTGGGCAGTTCCCAGGATTGAAATAGGGATAAAGGGGCTGAGGATGGCAACATTTATGGAACTGGTAGATGAGCGATCCATTGTCTGTGATGTTGAAAAAGGAGACAGTGCCTGCTTCCAAGCTGAGGAAAACTCCAATGCGACGGAGAGGAATGGCCACAGAAAGGGCCAAAACCTTTGGATCAAAGGTAGGAGATTCGTCGAAGGCACGATACCCATGTTTCTTCCGTAACCCTATGACCCAGTAGCCATGTTCCGGTTTGTACCTTGACCAAGTTTTCAAGTGGGCAGTGCTGAGACGGCTAGCCAGCTTCACAGAAGGTTTTCTACAGTACACGCCCAGGACCCAGGCAGTCTTGTTGGATACATCTACTTCCCAATAATGTTTTCCTGAGGAGAAATACTGGGAGCCTAAAATACCATAATTATCACTCTTAAATGGCCAAATGGGAACAGCTCTCACTTGTCTGTGATCTTCCGAAAGGACAAGATTCAAATTCAGGTTGACTGGATTCAGTGTAAAATCCTCTGCAGGAGAAGAAAAAGAAAAATAGATCAGATGACAGGTTTGAAATAAGCTCATCTGGTGACACTGTGAAGAAGGAACTCAGGGAACTTCGCAGGGATGGATTGGGGGAGGAGGTAAAATGTGAGAGAAAGGCATTATCCAGATATGAAAGCATGACACACGGTGATAAAATCTTGTTTCAAAATGCACAAACTCTCATCTCACAACCACAAAGTTCTAAAAAGTTTGTCCTACCAATTTGGTTTGAAAAAAAAAAAAAAAGTTCTAAAAGGTGATGAGACCACAACAATTGGGGTGCATGGGTTTGTGTGTGTGTGTGTGTGTGTGTGTGTGTGTGTGTGTGTGTGTGTGTTTCTCTGGGGAGTAAACTCAGAAATTTTGCACTGAGCTACATCCCCAGTCATTTTGAATTTTGTTTATTTTTTAGACCAAGGTTTTCTGTGTAGTACAAGCTTTCCCAGACTCACTATGTAGGCCAGGATAACCTCAAACTTGCAAAGACCCTCCTGGCTCAGCGTCTAAGTGCTAGACTTACAGGCATGTACCACGCTCTTTTTGAGAGACGTTGTCCCTAAGTGGCCCCGACTGGGCTCATACTTGTGATCTTCCTGCCTTAGTCTCCCATAATACTAAGACAGCAGGCGTGTACCATACTCTCAGCAGGAACCAGTGATTTTAAGGCCCAACAGCTTCTTACCCCAGTATCCTTGGATATCTTTTAGCTCTGAAATGATAAAACATTTAATGCTTTTGATTAGAAACAAAAGAGTAGAGGCTCCACTACCCCTTCTCTGAAGTAGAGGCTAAGGAGGGAGAACAGTGCCAAGGTACTCTGATAAATGAGAGAAGAGTCGGATACCTCCGCCATAATCAAGGCCTCTTCAGCACAGAACACCTCTTCCCAATCTCCCTCCTCAAATCTACCTTCACTTTTAAACTACCCCATTTCCCTGGATGTCACTAGATTCCCACATCTGCTCCCTTCCCCAGGGCCCTACCTCTATACAGACACAGCACCCTGCGCAGGTCTGGAAACTCCAGTCGAGTGTCTGTTTTCCTGGGAGGAGTTTTTGGCTTCCTCACTGTCCAGATCTCACTCCTAGGGATGACAAAACATCTTGAACTCCAGTTACACCTGTATCTATCCAACCCCCACCCCTACCTCACCCCATTTGCTCCCTTCCCACAGGCCACAGGCATTGTATTCCTCCTCCCTGGGAGGCTAAGGGGAAACCGGACCCCAGATTGAGGAACAATAGGTTTGTGTGTGGATTAGGTTTTCACCAACCTTCCATGTGACCTAGGCGGGTCCTCAACTCTTCAAAACACAGTCCTTCTAAAAGAGGAAGAATTTACCCTTCCTTTGCTATTCAATGAAAATAACACAAACTGAGGGGAACCAGTACACAGACAAGGCCTTTGCTACCTCTACCAATGGTAGGTGATGCGGGAGTCACTGCATCTCCATGAGAGTCCATATTTGAGATTTCAGATTATTAGGGGCTGGGGTGTTCCAAATACTTTTCAAGAGAAAACACATGACTACAAAAATAAACATGGTTAGCGGTTCTTGTGTCTGTATGGAATTGGATACTAACAGGTGGGTTATAGAAATAAATACTACACCATAGGAGCTTCTAAAGTATGAAAACGGAAAGAGATTATTTATTAGCAAGTTGAGCCAAAGCCACTAATCTCAAGGTTTGAGTTTGGTTTTAGAAATGTAGTGAGAACCCTGAAGAATGACCTGGTCTGTTCTCTCATCTAAGCAAATAAACAGAGAGGAGTAGGACATATGGCCTCTTGGAAGACTTTAAGAGGCCCTTTAATATAATAAAACAAGTATCTATGTAATGAAGGACACAGGGACAGAAGGTATTAAATGAATGAAGTCACAGTCTGATTGTGAAAGCCTAATCTCTAACATCCTCTGTGCCTATAACCTTGCATATCCACCACCAAAAGCACCTTTCATAGAAATCCCTCGCTTTCTAAGTAGGTATGGGACACTCCAGCCCTCACTATCAACTTAGGGTCCAAACTGCCAAATTTCCTGGATCTGATAGATGTTTTTCACTCTGCTCAAAATGTTTCTAATGGCTACAAACCTCTAAGTACCAAATATACTTGGTTAGTCACACATACCATTTCAAAATTCCACTTGTGTCCTAGGAAAAAGAGAGACAATACAAATCACAAAGGATAAGGATGAGAGCAGAACTAATGAAAAAAAAAAAAAATAAATAAAGAACAAGAGGGACAAATCAGAGAAATCCAAAGTGTGTCATTTAAACATTCAATAAAATTGTCAAATTTTTCATTTTGCACATCAAGAAAAAAGAGAAAGGAAGTGAATTGCTCAAATCAGAAATGGAGTATGGGGCATAACTACTGTTCCTACCAAGACTTGCCAAGGACTACAGTGTAACTCAGCGGTAGAGCTGTTGCTTGGCAAGTGCACACCCCAGGGTTACATTTCCACGATGACAGCCCCTCCCAACAAATTTTAAATTCTAAACCTTAGTGCACCAACAAATCAGGCAATCTTGATGAAATGAAGACAATGCCTGGAAGCACTACACAGACACTGATTCAAAATGGCAAAAGGAAATAAACAGATCTAAAATATGCAAAGTCACAGATTTTTTAAAATGAAGAAAAAACTAGGAAAAGGAAAAGGACAAATGAAAGAAGGGAAAAAGATATACTTAGGTAGATATACTGAATATTTTGGATAAATGTACTGCCAATTTCAGCTGGCCTATTGTTTTCTTTTTTTAATGTATTTGGTTGTTGCAGGGTCTCGCCATGCAGCTCGGACTTGTGGTGATCCTCCTGTTTTCAGCATCCCCAGCACTGGGATTACAGACCTTTGTCACTACACCCAGACTCTGGCCAGCTCAGCCCACCCTGCCTACCGGCTGGAACACATGTAGTGTCTGGAATCAAACCTTAATCCCTGTGCTTGCTTAAGCTTGCCTAAGCAGGTGCTTTAGTCTGCTGAGCTATCTCACTGGTTCCTTCAGATGGTCATTTGAAAGAAACAGTTAGTACTTAAAATTTTTTTCCTTTTATCCTTCTTTTCCTTAAATTTTGAGTTTCTTACAACTTTTTTGTTATTGTTTTGTTTTGTTTTTTCTTTAAACCAATCTTGCATGCTTATATCCGGTAACCTGAAAAACTAATCTGAAGATAATATCATGTAATACAGTAACCATTGTTTTGTTTTGTTTTGTTTTGTTTTGTGGTACCAGGGATTGAACTCAGGACCCTACACTTGCCAGGCAAGTGCTTATTCCACTGAGCTATCTCCCCAGCCCAACAGCAACCATTGTTGCATTCCTATTACTTTGTTTAGTAAAACTTTATATTATTTCTAATGCTATTTTTCCTTCCATCACTATTTTTTATTCTTTAAAAAAAGAGGAAGGGTCTGATGCCTTCATGGTTAAATTTTGATAAAAGTTTAAGGATGTAATAGGAATGTCTCTGGAATTCTGAAACATAAAAGAGGAAACACTTTGGTAATAATTATACAACGTCATTCCAACCCACACAATAAAATCATACAAAAACAACAAGACAAAAAAAAATCTATAGGCCAAAATTCTAATGAATATAAACACAAAATTAATCAAAATAGTAGAAATGTAATACATTAAAAAAATCTTGACCATTATAACATGGTTAAGTGAGACTTAGCTAAGAAATGAAGATTTGGTTTAGCATGAGAAAATTTAGATAGGGGGCTGGGGAGATGGCTCAATGGAATAAGTGCTTCCCTGGCAAGCGCAAGGGCTCAGTTCGATCCCTGGTTCCACCAAATAAAAAAAAATTTAAAAAAAAAATTTAGATAATATGACATATATTAGAACAAGGAATACAAATCATATGACATTGAGATTTCAATGGAAGGCAGAAAAAAGCCTGACAAATGTCGACATATTTTCATAATAATAATAAAAGGGAAACTTAACAAGCCTGGAACTGAAAGGAGTATCTTCAGCCGAAGGGCTTCTACAAAATCGCAAAGTTAACACTGAACCTAAGCATGAAAAATCTGAGACTTTTTCCTTAGATCATAAAAAAAAAAAAAAAAAGCTAGAATGCTTGGTTTCACTCTTTCTTTTCCACATGGAAAACTACAGGCACATAAAGGACAGTGACAGACCGCGTTTCCCGAAGCTGGACTTGCTCCCAGGCCCACCTGCAGCAGCTCCTCGGCTGCCCACTGGCTCCGATGCTCCAGCTCTGAGATGAGCTCTTCCAGAACCTGGCTCTGCTGAAGCATCTCATCCTCGGCTTGCTCCCAGTCAGCCAGCGTCTTCCTTTCTTTCTCCTCCAGGATGCGCAGCTCTCTCTGCTTCTCATTGTGCAGGGCTCTTCTAAGCCAACAAAATTTACTTTCTATCCATTGTCTCTCTGTCTTCATCTCATGCTGTAAGGGTGGACGGACAGAGATGCAAGGAACGTGTCAGACTGAGGGCTACTGTGCAAGATATTAGGAGCCAATGGGATGATAGTTTTTAGGGATTTCAAAGGAAAAAGGGTTCACAAGCAGAAGAGCAATCTGACAACAGTGGATTTTGTCCTTTTTTTCTTTAGCTACCTGAAGAGTGCCTCTGCCTGTCTTGCCTGGGCAACCCTCAGACGGACTGGGACACGAGGTCTCAGTGGTCCACAGTTGTCCTTCTTGAGCACTATTTTCCTGGATTATCAACCTCCCCATTTTATTTTTTATATTAATTTTATAGAGAAAGAAATGGCATTGAGACAGTTTCAAAACAGGTTAGTAGGACAGGTACAATAATTAAAACATTGCATATTGTTGTCTTCATAGTAGTTATTCATAGTACAAGATGCAGATATGATATCTAAACACTATTAGTACAAATCTTTCTTCTCATTGAACTAAGAGAAAGTAGCTATTTATCTAACCTACCCTCCCCATTTTAAACCAAGAAAACTTTAGTCTTTTTCCTCGTATCCTTTCAAGAAGCATGAGAGCATCCTTGGAGAAGACTAAGGACAAAGCTCTCTTCTCGTGCCCATCATGAATACAGTCCCTTGCCAGTATCTATGTGCCGATCACACATCTGTGCTCCAGCCCCCACCCAAACAAGGACAAAACAAAAAGGAAGACTACTCAGATGACATCTGGACTTGTAAAACATCACAGAATAAAGATAAAGGAAGGGACCAGGGAGATGGCTCAGTGAAATAAGCGCTTCCCTGGCAAGCGCAAGGGTCTGAGTTCAATTCCTGGTCCCGCAAAAAAACCAAAACAAAACAAAGCAAAAGATAAAGGAGTTCTGATCATTTTGGTCCCTCTCTAGAACATCTTTTAGTAGTCTTTGTATGGTTGGCTTTGTCGCCATGAAATTCTTTAGGTGTTCTTTGTCATGGAAGTAGTTCACTTGAATGCCTGTCATTCTGGGTTTCTAAATATATACTGCTTCTCATGTCATATCAACTAGTGTAAATGTTTGTTTTTAAAAAAAGGGTAATAAATGAAAACTAGAGACAAGAAAAATAAAGATAAAGGAAATACTTAGATTAGAACCCCCGGTTCAGGGGCCCTGTAGGTTAGCTCAGCTGTTTAAGCACCTGCTTAAACACAGTCAGGCACAGTGGAACCCAGTTCGATCCCCAGCTCTACATCCCTTACCAGCCCCGCCCTTAAGGTAGCCTGAGCCAGCCCCTCCCCCCCACAAAAAAAATCTTAGAACCCCAGGTTCTGCCCAGTCCCTCCTCTTGCCTTCCAAGCAATTCTGTCTTCCATGATGGCAGCTTTCAACTTCTCAGCTTCCTGCTGCTCTTCCCGCAGCCTCTGCAGAGCTGCCTGCACTCTCTCCTGAAGGAAAAGAAATGACGCCACAGTCAAGTTTTAAGAGATCTGAGCATCTGAACAGCAGGTTAGCAGGAAATAAATCCAGTTGGATTTAGATGAGGTCAATTTTCAGAAACTTTGAAGTTGATTAGAATGTATGAAAGGTGAAGAAAGCTGAGGCTGTGATGTATTCGCCATTGCCGAGGGAGAGAAGTCACTATCTTCTCCCAGCAGCAGCCTGCACTGCTTTGCTCGGCCTCTGCTCTAAGCACAGTACTTTCCTGCTACAGACAGACGCTCTTTCTGTACCCAATCTACAAGGCTTCCCAGGAGCCACACAGACAAGAGGAACAATAACAGGAGCAATGGGGAACAAATCACCCATCTACACAATGAAGGGGGGAAGAGGACCCCAAACTCCCTTCTCTGGGCCCAGAATGCCTCTATACCTTAGGGTCACTCTTCAGTGTACAGGAAGGAACACACTGCAATGGACTACAGGCATTGGAAGCTGAATGTAGAATAAGAGACATACAGGAAAGGAATCCCATGATTCTGTGCTATGGTGTCAGTGTGAGTAAACAAGGAATAATGCTGAGACTCCATCAGCCCCATACCTGGCACTCCTGGACTACCTCCTCCACGAGAAACGTGTGGTGGCCACAGTGTTCCTGAGAACGCTCGCAGAGCCAGCAAATGACCTTTTGGTCCTCCTTACAGAAGAGTTGAAGTTTCTCCCCATGGAGGGCACAGAAAGCTATCTTCTTCTCAACACCTGTGTTCAGCTTCAACTCCCCGAGTTTCTCCACTGTGTCAGCCTGGTGCTGATTGGCCCATAGATTTTCATGGGGGGACCCGGTGCCACACACAGGACAGCTGCACTCCTTTCCTGAGCCCTCCTCTGCCTCCTCTCTGTCCACAGTGATGCAGGATGGGCACAAGGCATGACCACAAGCTAGACCCAGCGGCTCTGTCAGCTGTTTCCGGCAGATGGGGCAGGTTGCCTCCTTCTCTAGGTCAGTCAGGATTTTAGAAGCCATTGTAACTGCTCCCTGTGCTTCTTCTGTTCCTGATTCCTGAGGTTCTTCTCACTTCAAGATGTCTTGATGGCTATATAGACATCAGAATGGTAAAAGCAAGGAGCAATCTAACTGTACAGACATTACTTACTGGCCAAAACACACACAAAAAATTAAGAAAGAAAAGAGAAAATATTATAACAGCATTTAAAGGCCTGGGCAAGCCATAAATGCTGAGAACCTCTGCTGAGCCTCCCCTGTTAGCTGGATGGCTTTCTCTCCTCTCTCACCCAGCTTTCTCCTTCCACATCCCCTCATCTGAAGAGCCTGCTCTGACCACAGCACAGCCACAAATAAAGCACCTCATGGACAATTGCCTTCTTTCTCTTATCACTACAATAGCTACCTTTACGACTATTTCTCTTCTTTTTTTATATTTTTATTTTATTTTAGTTTAGTTTAGTTTCTCTTCTGAAAATGCAATTTGTGCATTAATTTGGCATTTTTCTCCAGCTGATTTCTCATCAGTTCCTGGAATTCACAGAAATATAGCATTTCATAAAAGATATAAAGAGTCTTTTTTTTTTTTTTTTTTTTTTTGGCTGGCTCAGGCTGCCTTAAAAGCCGGTCTGGAAAGGCATGTGGTGCCAGGGATCGAACCGCTATCCTTGTGCTTGCTTAAGCAGGCATTGTAGACTGCTGAGGTATCTCACTGGACCTCATCCTTTCTTACTAATGTTTATTTTCATCTATTAGCCACCTTCTACTAGGTGAACTTTGCAATCATGGATGTAGTTTCCAGTGAAGAAGTATTTCTCTCCTAACACACCTACCTAAGCAATCCTTCATATGTTGTCACTGGCTTCCCAGACATATGCAGAGAAACTGGAATTACATCTTAGATACAGTTTAATCAGTAAGGGTTTTATAATCCTCTTACAATTTGGGAGTCATTTCACTAATTTATTCCTCATAAGAAAATTCTTGAGAAATCAGGGCATTCCATTCTTTTCATACAGATAAACAGTATTAAAAGTATTAGAGGGCTGGTGAGATGGCTCAGTGGTCTAAAGCACCTACTTAGAACAAGCTAAGCTAAGCAAAACACAGGGACCACAGTTCAATCCCCCAGCACCACATGCCAGCCAGCCCTGCCCCCTGGTGGACTGAGCTGGCCACACACACACTAAATAAATAAATAAATTTTTTAAAAAATGTATTAGAGGCAGCCGGCCTATTAGCTCAGTTGTTTAAGCATCTGCTTATGCAAATGCAGTCAGGCACAAGATACCTAGGTTCAATCCCCAGCTCCCCATGCCTTACCAGACCCACCGTTAAGGCAGTCTGAGCCAGTCAAAAAAATAAAAGTATTAGAGCAGGGTGGTGAGCCTAGAGCCCATGTACCACAGCAGGCTACTTTTGTCATTGAGAGCTCTCAGAGGTTCGCCACTGCTGAATGCAAGTAGCATTCAACTATTCAACTCAATAGGTAGAATCAAGGTAAAAATAACATCCTGAGTCTTACTTCAAATGTGTGAATGCCACTGAACACACTTCAACAAAGAGGCAAAGTCGAAAAGAAAACATCACTATCCAACTTCTTAACAGTGTAGGAATGGAAGCATCCAGGTAAAACAGCAAATGGTGAGGTGTAAGTGTGTTTTTAGGTGGTAGGATTTCACATTGGCCTGGAAATAGGTCAAAGGTATTTTGTTTTGTTTTGTTTTTGAGACAGGGTCTGGTTAGGTATTTCACACTAATCTTGAACTCATTATTAGCCTAGACTGGCCTTGAACTCATGGCAGTCGTACTGCCTAAGTTTCCTGAGTGCTCAGATTACAGGCCTGTGCCACCATACACATGAGTCAAAGAGACTAATGGGAGCCCCAGTCTGTACTTTTCAGAGAGGGAAATGGTACACATAAATCACAGTGAAATATCCATTGGAAATAGCTAAGAAACAGAAATACCAGTAAGCTGGATCGTGGTCATAAGAGAGAAGTTTCAGTGGAAAAAGGGAAAATCCACATCCACAAGGTGAATCCAATGAAGTAATTAATTACTCAGCAAAATATTATTATAGATAATCAGTTATGCTAAGTGATCAAAATTCTAGAAATGGATGAAACTCCAAAAATCAAAAGTTGCATACAAACAGATATTACACATAATAAAGTTCTATTCACCTAAATAAGACATAAATTAACTAAATAATCTCTCATAAAAATTTAGTGACAAGTGTGAGAAATCCAATTATTTGTCAAATAAGAGAATATCAAAGATTACTCTCCTTATATAAGTAAGATTTGAAATAAAAGCTGAGTGACAGGAAAGCAATACAAAATCAGAAAGAGGATGAATATTTTTAGGGAGAAGGCATCCTGCACATAAGTGTCTTGCTGAGGGAGGACACAGCATTTGGTTTTGTGCATTGCCAGTGTGGCAGCTTTGCTGGGAACACTGCTAGGTCCCTGTGTCCTGCGATCCTAAAGGAAGCTGGATGTGAAGCACTTTCCAGTTGATGAAGATGTGACCACCTTTGCCCATGAGCAAAGAAACAAGAATGGGGAGATCTAGAATAAGCTGATGAAGGAAACAGAAGCAGATGGAGTGAGAAATTAGAAGTCGCCTAAAAGTACTAGGAATTATTAGGACATGCGGGAGAATAAAAGGATTACGATTGGGCTGAAACCTTTCTTCCTGTAAAGACAACCTTGATATTGGCTTTACCTCATCATCAGTTTCTTTTGAATACTTCTTGGTACTCACAGACCTCAGCTTCCATAGGAGGACTGTGATTCCTTGCAAAATGCTTCCTTCTAGGGCAGAGCATTTATCCAGGCAATCAGTCAGGCCCGTGAGGTTCACACACATCCACTATTTCTGGATCATTCTTTTCAAAGCAGGCCACTGCCTGGAGGGTGAAGAAACTCTTCCCCCCACTGTAAGGACCTGCGTGGAGCTCACTCCCTGGGGGAGCTGTACTGGCAGTCGCTTAGCCACCTGATATCCCTTTGTAAGCCAAGGGAACCTGGTTAGTCTGTCTGAGTGAGCAGGGCAGATCAATTCCATAAGCACTGCTGATGCTCAAGCAGAGAACGTGGCTTAGGGGTTGCCTGGTGACATTCATTCTCAGAACCTCATCTTGAGATGGACAGAGACGGGGAGTGCAGGAGAGGAATGCAGCTCCTAGTCCAGGAGGGGAGGGACTGCTCCAAGCTACGTGACAGGAGCAAGGCTGGCAGGGCTTACTTTCCCCGAGAGCCTCCTGAAAGAGCCAAGTCTGCCACCACCCTGTTTTGCACTTCTGGCCTCCTGAGTTGTAAGAGTACAAATTCCTGTCCCTTTCAGCCATACATCTTATAGCAATTTTTAACAAGTGTTTTAGGATACTAAGACAGTGGAGAAGTTTGATTGTGAAAGGCCTGTAGTACATAATAACCTACACATCATCCCTAAAAGGAAAAGAAAGAGCAGGGTATGATAAAAGCTGTATGGAGACACTAAGACCTACAGGACCCTCACTCCCCACACTATAGCCCTAAAATGAACCTAAGAGCAGATCATGAAAATGGGCTGCCAAGAGTCATCCAGCAGCTGGTACACACACTGAAAAATCACCCAAAGGCCAAATGCTACGAGCTTCTGCCCACAGTTGCTAGAACTTTTTTTTTTTTTTTGGTACAGGGTTTTGATATGCAGCTCAGATTCCAAATGATCCTCCTCAACCTCCTCAGTGCTGGGATTACAGGTGTGTTCCAGGGCTACAGGCTTAGCCTGCCTGGGGGTGGGTCCAGCACAGCATGTGGTGCCAGGGATTGAACCCCTGGCTAACTAAGCATGCACTTATTTCGCTGAGCTAGCTCCACCAGCTGTAATGCATCAGATTCTGTTGACTAGCAAGAACAGGGCTTCACATGGCATGATAAATGCATCTGTTTATGACTGTGGCTATGAAGCCACCATAGATGTGGGGTTCTGTTGTCTTTTCTTCCTTTCAGTACCTTACCAGTACAGAGAAACGCCAAAGACCCACAGAGGAGGAAGTATTGGAAAGTGCAGTTTCTCTTTGGGTGCATCATGTGTTCGGGAGGCTTCAAGCTGATGTTCAAACAGCTGCCACCATAACAGCCAAGGGATGAGAAAGGGACAAGGAGTTAGAGCCCCACATGGGAGACTGACAGGAAGCTGAGTTAGATAAAAATATTACAGGCAGTCAGACAGGACTAGCTCTCAGAAGAAGCCAGAATAGAAGACAAGATAATTTGCAACTGTGAGAGAGACAGACACTCCCTGGTGTTGGCCAGACCTCAAGACAAAAGATCAAACAAATGTCTACCTCCCTAAAGATAAACATGGGGGAATGATATTCTAAATAGGTCTCTCTCACTTGGAGGAAGCCAGAGTCACTAACCCAACGCTGTTCTACATCCATGACCTCTTGCTCCGTGACTCCCTTCCTGATACAGTACTGGATTTAATCTTTTTGGAGATCTCAGATTTGTCCCAATTCATGCCCACTTAGTGGGTTCCCATGTTTTTCACCTTAGACCTACCTCACCTCATGGTTTTGCTCTATAAAACTTGCTGGAAAATACAGATTTATGGAAGAACCCACTCTGGTCTCACTTCTCTCAGACAGGAGCTGCCTTTCCCCCAATAAGTATATTCTACTTTTAACCTCTGTAGTTCCTAAAATTCATCCTTAGAATTTAGAGAACATGAACTTGGCCTAGGTATCTTTCAGGTGAGGAACATATCTAGGCCAAGTCTTTTTGGCAATCTTTTCATTGCCCTATATCACCCACACCTTAGTAAATAAATTTGGACAGCTTATAATGTTTCCTTCTCACCACAACAGTCCCTGGGGAGAGCAGGACCCTGTGGTGTTAGAACCTGGTGTCAATACCCATTAACATGCAGGTGTCCTCAAGGGAACCTAAGATGGACCACACTCAGAGACAGCAGAGAGCCAGATTAAGAATGAGGCTGTGGCAGCCTCAGGCTATTCCTGAGCAGAAGCCAACTCCTGCTCATCAGCTTTGAGCAAAGATAACAAGCCATGGTGGTACAATCAGGACAGAGGTGTGTGCAGTGGAAAAGATGACCCTGTTCTAAAGCAGGTGAGGATGCCAGGGTGCTCTATACTACTCATGTAAGCATAAGCAGGTGAGGCTTGGTGGTGTGTTAGTAGTTCCAGCTCCTAAGAAGGCTGAAGCAACAGGATCATTAGACCCCAGGGCCTTAGGATCAGCCAGAACAACATAACATGACCTTTCTCTTAAGGGAAAAACAGAAACAGGTTTATTCAGAACAACTCAAGTGCATTCCTGACACCAGAACGCCAGGACACAGGTGAAAAGGAATCACAGTACAGTGGCAGGCAGGGGCCAACCTGCTGGCCTCAGGTAGGCCAAGGGCCAGGCATGTGTCTGTCCCAGAGACCCAGACAGTCTCTCTATGATGTCAGCTGGCAGGGACAACAGCCCCAGTAACTACCTGAGGAGGGAGAGAAGTCAGGAAAGAAGAGGCCCTGCTCTTGCCAGGGAGAAAAGGTATCAGGGGGCTACCAATTGCCAGTTTCTCCTGGAAGACAGAAAATTAAAACCACAGAATTGAACAGGAAGGCTGTGAGAATGGATTCAACCCAAAAAATAAAGGCTGATTCAAGAAACAAGGCCTTTGCTCTTTAACCTTTCCTTTCCAGGCACCTCACCCTCTGTATCTGCCTGGCTATCTTTTCCCTGCACTTGAGCCTTTCTTGACTTCAGAAAAAACCACCTCTGAGCACAAAGTAAACTCTGCCAACTTCCTGTAGAATTTTGCCCTGGACTCTCCCACCCTTGCAAACCCTCGGCCCTGGGCTTCCTCACTTACTTCAGGCCCAGCAGGAAATCTTGCTTCCAGCTTGAAGTGGTGAAGACGCGGAGGTGGAATCTCTCACCCCAAGGGGCTTGGCCTGCCTGTTGTCCCTACCTCCTTCCCCAGTTGCTGGCTGACAAAGGAAAGTGAAACTGCTGGGCTGGCAGGAAATGGAAAGAGGAAGACGCCTCAGGGCCAACAGCTGCCGTCCTCTGTGCTAAGAGAGAGGGTAGCGCTTTAACTCTACCTTCTCTTCATTGCAGGACCCAGATTTGCTGGGAGGGAGATTTCCCAATTTCTGAAGAGGTTTCTGGGTGTGTAACTCCGGATGGCTGCTGACCTCTGGTGGGTAGGGGCCAGTGATGCAGCTAAACTTTCTGCCCTACAGAGAACTGTTCTCAAAGCAGAATTATCCACTGCAGAATGGCAGCTGTGGCTGAGTCTGACAAACACTGTTTTACCCTTTCTGTGTCCTAGGTCAGGATGGGATCCAGTGTCTTCTCTCCTCAACTCTAATGGCTGCGCAGAAGCTCCCAAACCATCTCCCAATTTGTTCCACTTGACCATTCAAAACAATCTATGGTACCATCTTCACAGACAAGGGAAGTGGGCCGAGGAGGGGCAGGCTTGTCCAGAAGTGTTGGCTACAGAGTGATACAGGGAAATGAACTCCGAACCTGAAAGATAACTGAGGACGAGTTCCTGTTTTCTAAAACCAAAGAATGAATTTTAGTAACAAAAGAGGTTAAGAGCAGAATATATTTATTGGGGAAAGGAAGCTCCTGTCAGAGAGTACAGAAGGGGGACCAGAGTGAGTTGCCTAGGAAGCTGCCTTTTCTAGGGAAGAAAAACCATAGATCAAAACCGTATAGTGAGGGCTAGGGAGATAGCTCAGTAGAATAAGTACTTGCCTGGCAAGCGCAGGGTCCTGAGTTCTGATTGGTTTTAGAGGCAACAGGGATGGCAGTGGTGGTGGTGGCACAGCAGAGAAGCAGAAATCAGGGGAGGGAAAGCCTAACTCTGTTTGCTGCAACAAGAGGACCCACCTGGGGAGCTTGTTGCAGTGTTATAAGTACTGATTGCACAGGAGTTATGTTGTAAGCAACTGAATTAGATAAAAATATAGGCAGACGGGGCCAGGCCCTCAAAGAGACAGTATGGCAGACATGTTGATTTTACAACTTTGGAAGAGATAGACATTCCCCACTGTGGACCAGACCTCAAGACAAAAGAGTAAATAAATGTAGCCACATACCTCCCTAGGAATGGGCATCAGTGATTGATATTCTAAATAGGTGTTAATCACCTTGAAAGAGCCCAAATGAGTCAGTAACCCACCCTCAACAGGAAGAGACCCTGTTCGGTATTCATGCCTGCTAGCTACTTGACTGGCTTCCCCATTTGGTCCTGGACTTAATCAGTTTTACCTGGGCAATGCTGCCTGTAATCTCATTGGCTGACCATAGTTTTGTCCCACCTCATACCCACTTACACGAGTTTCCTTGTCTTCTCTACCACCATAGACCTGCCTCACTGCATGGTTTTCCTCTATAAAAGTCCCTGGAAGAGACAGTTTCCCAGGACTACCCCTTGAGAGGCCCCCTTCCCGTCCCTCTCTCAGACAGGAGCTTTCTTTCCCCCCAATAAATATATTCTGCTCATAACCTCCCTTTGTACCTAAAATTCATACTTCAGTTTTACAGAACACTAACTCCTCCCAGGTACCTTTCAGGTCAGGAGTTTCATTTCTCTTCTATATCATTTGGAGGTCCCGTATATCAGCTATATGCAGTAAGAAAACTTATTCAAAACTCATCTTAGGGGCCGGGGAGATGGCTCAGTGGAATAAGTGCTTCCCTGGCAAGTGCAAGGGCCTGAGTTCAATCCCTGATTCCGGGGGGTGGGGGGGGACTCATCTTAGCTGTGCCTGCCAAATGAGTGCCTATATCATGTCCCTCAATACCATTCATCAAGAAAGACATTTTCTAGGTGGATTCTTTTTTAATTCCTTGCTTGGGGAGAATTGTTTGTATTTTGAGACAGGGTCTCCTGTAGTTCAAGCTGCCCTTGAACTCACTGTGTAGCTCAGACAAGCTTGGAACTCTCTCAGTGCTGTCTCTACAGAGGTGTGTCACCACTCCCTTCCTTTTCTAGGTAAATTCGTAGGAAAAATTTGAGACAGAATATGACTGACCTTGAGTACTAACTGGTCTTGTGGGCCCTGGGCTGGGCAGGGAAAGTGAGATAACTTGAAACCACACCCCTAAGGCCCCTTGAACAGGAGAGCTCTCTCTCGGGTCAGCAGCCTTTGGGACACAGAAAAATCTCAGTCCCTTGTGCTACTATGAAGAGCATGCTATCTTCAAGAAGAAAATGAGTGGACAGATTGTCTGTGCTACACCAATGAGATCCTAGCTCCCCAAATTCCCTGGTTTTACAATATAAAAGTCCCTGGAACAAACAGCTTCCCGGGGAACTACCCGCTCGGGCCTCCCTCCTGTCCCTCTCTGAGACCGGAGCTTTCTTTCCCTCAATAAATATATTCCATTCATAACCTCCGTTTGTTCCTAAAATTCATTCTTCGGTTTTAGAGAACACGAACTCGTGTAGGTCAGATGGGGTGATCATTTTTCCCTAAGTCATTTGGAGGTTCCCTATACCATTTGGAGTTCTCCCACCTGAGATCAGTTTTTCTCCCTGTATCAGAACCAGGGATTGAACTCAGGCCCTTGCACTTGCCAGGGAAGCGTGATACTGAGCCATCTCCCCGGCTCCCACCTAGAGCTTCTTACACAGGAGCTTTGGAAACTGCTTGCCAAGATGCAATCACCCTTTCCGCCTCTACCACCCTCTGAATCCAAGGAAAAGACCCAGGCAAAAGGACAGTTAGAAATTGTTGGAAGTGGGGCCAGGGAGATGGCTAAGTGGAATAAGTGCTTCCCTGGCAAGTGCAAGGGCCTGAGTTCAATCCTCCATTCTTGCCAAAAAAAAAAAAAAAAAA
>NW_004524722.1:5897035-5897903 GCF_000260255.1 Octodon degus | reverse complement strand
AAATAAAGGAAATAAAGCCATGTTGGTATATTGAACTGTGGGGGACTCAGGTCAATAATTTCTGACATTGCCAGTTAAACAGAAGACCCAATGCTATTATGGGCTACTGGACTCTTTTGGAATGTTTTGCTGAGTTTGCACGCCTATGATGTTCAATGGCGGAACTTGGAACAGGTGGGGTGTGCCGATGAATGTCCATTTTGTGTCTGTGTATTCGGAGTGGTTGGGATAGATGTATAATTGCATTCTCTTGGTGAATGGAGTGATTTGTTCTGATGGTGTTTGTGAATGGGATCTCAAGTCCGCATCTTGTGCAGCGGTTGACCACTGGGAGGAATGTATGCAGTGTGTTGTTTGTTGAAGCTGTGCTTGCGATTTGATTTGAAACTGTCTCATTGCTGTTTGTCAATGGAATTTTGAAAAAAAAATTTAAAAAAAAAAAAGAAGAATATGGAACTGGGGCCCGGGAAGATGGCTCAGTAGAATAAGGGCTTCCCTAGCAAGCACAAGGGCCTAAGTTCAACCCTCGGTTCAAAAAAAAGAATATGGAAGTGTACTTGGAGCTGTAGATAAACAGGGCAGAGACAGAAAGAGAAGCAAAGTTTACTCTGCAAGGCTCATTTCTACAGGCAGAGAGCTATACAGAGCTGGGGAATTAACTGCTAACACCAGTGCAAAAACACACCATCCCTTTCTTGGATTTCCCTGGCTTCCAGCACTCCTTGCTCTCAGGACCTAAGCCCTCCTGGGCAAAGCTGGACTCTCTGTTCAGGTGACAGCTTGTAAAACTCCTTCAGAATCCTTGGTTCCCCCATATGTGAAGGTTGTGTATATCCTTCAAACCATGCGTCTTAGGACACTTTTTAGA
>NW_004524722.1:5892790-5895720 GCF_000260255.1 Octodon degus | reverse complement strand
AGATATAGATATAGATATAGATATAGATATAGATATAGATATAGATAGATACAGATATATTTGGTACAGGGTTTACAGGGTCTCACTACACAGATTGAACTCGTAGTGATTCTCCTTTCTTCAGCCTCCCAAGTGCTGGGATTACAGGTGTGTGCCATCACGCCCAGTCTCAATTGCTGTCTCAGCGTGCCCTGGGGCTGGGGCCAGCACTACACGCCATGCTGGGGATCGAACCCCAGCTGCTGCGCTCTGCCTTGCACTTGTAATTTTATTCATTGATCATAGTTGGGACCCACACTCTACCCACCTTGTGAGTTTGCTCTATAAAGCCTTCTCTGTGCTTTGGACAACTGTACTGTGGATTTCTGCTGGCCTGTGGAAAGGAGCAGATAATACTTCATTTGTTTTGTCTTCTTTTTTTGATTGTTTGTATTTTTCTTGTCTTAGTTTCTCATACATTTTTTCTTTTCTTTCTTCCAATTCACATGCATATATCTTGTAATATGCATAACTGGTTGGAAGACAACACTATGCATTACAACAAATACTGCGAAATTCATGTTACTTTGTTACGGGAAATTCTGTATCACTTGTAATTTTTTCTGTACTAATACTATTTTGTACTCTTCTTAAGAAATAAAAAGAAATTAAAAACATAAATAAACCTTTCTTTGTGAAGTGGGGTCTCTGGCAACCCATCTGGGGCCCCTAATGTCTCTTAGGAGCCATCACTCTCAGTACATTTCTCCTACTCTTTTTGTTTTTAAATGTATTTGGTTGTTGCAGGGTCTCACTACCCAAGTCAGACTCATAGTGATTCTCCTGATTTCAGCCTCCCAGTGCTGGAATTACAGGCATATACAACTATGCCCAGATTCCGTGGCCAGCTCAGCCCACCCTGGGGGTGGGGCCAGCACAGCATGTCGTGCCAGGGATAGAACCCTGGTCCCTCCACTTGCCTATTTTTGCCTATACTTGCCTAAGCAGGAACGTTAGTCCTCTGAGCAATCTCCCTGGTCCATTTCTCTTACTCTTAACCTCCATTGTTCCATGAAATTCACTCTACAGTTTTATAAAACACAAACGCAGCATATCTGACATCTAACAGCTGGAGAGTTGTGTGATTTCCCCTACAACGACACATCCTGGAGAATCAGTATATTATATATGTGTCACATCTTGATATTTTTTAAATTTCCCTATCTCTTCCCTACTGTCTCCCTCATCCCCAGATCCCCATCTCATCTTTACAAAATCTGTCTCCATATTTTCTACCAACTTTCACTGCCCTGTATTATCGGTGTGTTGGGTCACACCAGTTTGAGACAGAAAGCCGGAGTAACGTCTCCAAACTTGAAACTGTGCAAGTGTTTCTGCTTGTGCTACCTGCAGAGGTGGTTTGAGAAGGAAGGAGAGGAGGGCAGAGGTGGCTCAGGATGGGACACAGATAACTAATAGCACAGATCCTATGCATCAGGCGGGAAAGAGATCTTTGACCCTTTTGCAGTCAGCTCCACAAAGCAACATCATACCTGAAGGAGGAAGAGGATCTGGGCCCCTGGGAACATCTGAGTACCAGGCATGGCACTTGTACAGCACCATCTGGTAACTAGTTTTCCTACATATACTAAATAACACAAACATACGTGAAATGCAAATTCAGAAATGATAAAAGAGGGGGTGTTTATTTGTTTATTTGTTTTTTGGTACTGAGGATTGAAGTCAAGACCTTGTACTTGCCAGGCAGGCATTTAACTCATTGAGCTATTTCTCTGGCCCCTAAAAGAGTTGTTTTTTGTGTGTTTGTTTGAAGATGACCACTTGATAAAATGGCATATGTGAAAGACAGAAAGACAAAGCTCACTTGGAGTACTATCGGTATTTTTCCCTTCACAAATGAAGATA
This sequence comes from Octodon degus, assembly GCF_000260255.1. NCBI lineage: Eukaryota > Metazoa > Chordata > Mammalia > Rodentia > Octodontidae > Octodon > Octodon degus. The sequence continues at coordinate 5,893,815 of NW_004524722.1, read as the reverse complement.
GCACACCTGTGATCTCAGCACTGGGCAGGCTGAGGCAAGAGGGTCACTGTGGCTTCCATGTCAGCCTGGGCTACATAGTAAGTTCAAAGCCAGCCTGAATTACATAGCAAGACCCTGTCTCTAAACAAACAAGCAAAGAAAAACACCCTTGAAGACAGTATGAACTTTTATATTGTCTCCAATATCCTAAATGTTGTACACATAGAATATAGGACCATATGTCTGTGGTATCCATGGAAAAGCAAGCTGAAAATAAAAAAAGATTCTGCCTTATATAGGAGAAAAGTTATCTCCCGACCTTTAGTGTTGGATGTGCCAAGTTTGTAATCCTACAACATTGAAGAATGAAGTCTGCAATTCAAGGAAGATGTTAGGCAGATTTTCTTAGAAGAGAGGGGAAGAAGAAGAGATCTTGGATTTCCAGGTGTGGTTTCAAATGGGTGGCCACCAGAGCCCTGTAACAGGAGTGATCTGTGACCTTTGTGACCAAAGTCACAACAGGGGTACAGGGTGGTCAGCATGGTCAGACCACAGCCAACCTGTAGCTTTACATGTAGAGCTTCTCAGCTAACATTGATCCAATGGAAAAAGATCTGAACAGCAAGTATTCATGAAAAGAAAAAAAAACATATTTTTAGGAAGAGGGGGTGTGGGAGTCCCAATATTCTAGTCACCCACCTCAGTCTCTGATGAGTATCTTGCCCAGTAGACCAGCAGGTGCTACAATTTATGGTGAAGTAGATATGGAATTTAGTTTTCAAAGAAAAGGCTACAGGGGCCAGGGAGATGGCTCAGTGGAATAAGCACTTCCCTGGCAAGTGCAAGGGCCTGAGTTCAATCCCCGGTTCCACAAAAAAAAAAAAAAAAAGAAAGAAAGAAAGAAAGAAAATGCTAGAAGCATTTAGAGGTTAGAAATTGTATGCACACAGAGTTATTCATGGCATTCAGGAAATTATGGTAATTAGGATTCTTAGTGACCAATTTTCTTAGAAATTACTTTGGTATTCCAAAGTTTCATCCTGGGG
>NW_004524722.1:5891184-5891760 GCF_000260255.1 Octodon degus | reverse complement strand
GATTGAACTCAGACCCTTGCACTTGTTAGGGAAACGCTTATTCCACTGAGCCATCTCCCTGGCCCCCCTTTTTTGTATTTTTTAAAGATGGCAATTTTTTAAAAATTGTTTTTTATTCTTTTGCGGAACTAGGGATTGAACTCAGGCCCTTGTGCTTGGCAGGCAAGCTCTTATTCTATCCAGCCATCTCCCTGGGCCCCTCTTTTTTTTTTTTTAACCACACTTTAGTTTTATTTTACTTATTTATTTATTTATTTTTATGCAGAACTGGGGATTGAACTCAGGTCCTTGCGCTTGCCAGGGAAGTGCTTATTCCACTGAGCCATCTCCCTGGCCAGGACATCACTCTTTACTCTGCTGTCACTGTGAGCCTAAGGTGAACCAGCAACCTTCAGAAGATGGGGCCTAATTGGAGGTCCTTAGATCCCCGAGATGTGTCCAAGGTTGCACCTCCTTTTGTAGCCTAATGGGCCTGCCCTGTAGCTCAGCTCTTTAAGTGGCTGCTTCAACAAAGCAGTCAGGTTCAGGTTGCTGTGGTTTGATCCCCACAACTCAAGCCAGCCAAACCTGCCCTGA
>NW_004524722.1:5882311-5890509 GCF_000260255.1 Octodon degus | reverse complement strand
AAAAAATGGAGATCAATCATTAAGAGATTAACGTAAGTGCATGTGCAGTGGTGTAAATGCTAATAAACTGCTTCATAAACAGGAAGAGCCTCAGCTGGCAGAAGAGCTCTGAGGACACAGGTGGCACTGGCGCAGCATCATCAGTTTATGTAGCTGTCTCAGCACATGCACATCTGTACATATCAGTCGCTTTCCCTTTGACGGACACAGTGCAGGACATCCACATGTGAGAGGAGGTGGGTGTAGTAAGAGTGCACAGGCGAAATCTGAGTCCAGTGATGGGCAGAAAACCAGCTTACTTCCATCTCACAGTGGTTCCCAAGTCCCTGAAACCATCTTGTGATTATTTTCCATTGTTAGCCTGTGGGAATAGAGTAGACCCTTCTGTATTTTTGTCCTCTTGCTATGGGACTTGCTTCCCCATTTAATTAAATTTAATAAATTTGACCTAAGCAATTATACTTGTGATTATATTGGTGGACCATAGATTTCTCCTGCTGTGTGCCCACGGTGAAATCTCCACACTGGTTCTCTCACTTGTGGAGAAAGGGCTCATAAGACAGAAAAGATGAGAAGATTTAGGCTACTAGATCTGCCTTGACCTCAGAAAAAGTGGACAAAACAGTAACACTAATTCCTTGATCCATTATATTAAGGACTTAAAGAATGCAAGAGTGGTGATTCTCACCCCATCCTCTTCAAAATGGACTGTGCACAAGACAGATTTTAGAAAAGTATAGCAGATTATTGTAAGTTTAATCAGATGGCAAATAAAATTGCAGCTTCCATAACAGGTATGCTTTTATTCCTTAAGTAAATCGACACATCAGTCTATGGATACCAGTGCAAATCTCTTTACCCAGGCATTCCTAATGTTACCAAAGGGACCCAAGAACAAAGTGACAGTGGTGTTACTGTTGTAGGCAGCTGAGTTAAATAAAAAATATTATAAGACAGGACTAGGCCCTCAAAGGACACAATATAAAGACACAGAACCCTGCAACGATGGGAGAGACAGGCACTCTTGCTCTGGGCTGGACCTCAGAACAAAAGTCTAAACAAATACAGGCACAGTCCATTTCCCCAGGGATATATATCTGGGACTGATTTTATAAATAGGCATCAATCACCTTGAGAAAGCCAGGAGGAGTCACTAACCCATCCTTCTACAGGAAGAGTCTCTATTCTGTATTTCTGTCCTCTTGTTATGGGACTTGCTCCCCCATTTTTTAAAATTATTTATTTGTATGTGTGTGTGTGTGTGTGTGTGTGTGTGTGTGTGTGTGGCCAGCTCAGCCCACCAGGGGGCGGGGCTGGCTGGCATGTGGTGCTGGGGGATTGAACCACGGTCCCTGTGCTTTGCTAAGCTTGTTCTAAGTAGGTGCTTTAGACCACTGAGCCATCTCACCAGCCCCATTCTTGGGTTTTAGAGAACAGAAACTCATCTCAGGTATCCTTCAGGTTGGGAGCTTCATTCCCTTCTGTCATCACTAATGGAAGTGTGGCAGCAGCTCAGTAACTTGGCCTTCCAATCACCAAAACTGAGAGGACTCCAGCTAAGCCTCACCTGTCCTAGCAGCCAACTCTCCCCCTGTCCAAAACATAGCATCATTCTTTATGGTGGTCATGTTACCTTCCTGGTCACAGATTGAAATACTTCCCTTATGGTTGGGTCAGTATTCTCTTCTCATTGGATTATACTTTCTAGACATAGATTTATTATCCCTACATGCAATCCTTCTGCTAGAAACACCATCCTTGGACTTGCACAATGCCTTCCCCTCCATTCAGGTACCTTACAGAGCATTGCTTCAGATGACTGCTAGGACAGCAACAAGAAAATGAAGGGGAAGGGATGGAAGAGAGGAGGTAGACAGAGAAGGTAGGAGATGGGATACCCAGCAAGATCAATGCATTTATGGCAATATTCCAGGGCTGTGCTAATTTGTAGAAGATGGGAGGGAAAGGAAGGGAAGAGAACAAAACAAACAGTCGAAGTGTATTATGCAAAGGCACCGACTTCCCACAATGAATGTAATCATAATGTACTAAAAGGATTTACCAATAAAAAAAAAAAAAAACCCTCTCACACCATTAACTTGTGCTGTGGAGGACCACCTGAGCAGCTTTCCTTGAAAGAAGAGCGACTGTCTCCATTTTGACTGAGCCTAACCCTATTTCTTTGTGTTGATATGTAGAGCTGGCTAGGAATTCTGTTTACCCTTTCAATTGGCCTTAAGCAATGTGTATTGGTCTAGCTGAGGTGCTGGTGATAGTCTTTGAAGTTAGCGTGCATGTTTCCCTGATAACCTACACTGGCTGCTCCTTAATGTGAGCCGGGTCGAGACAGGATGAAGAGCCAATGCTCCTCACCACCTGCTGGGATTAAGCCTTGAGATAGAGACTATGACTTCCTGGGGCTTGAAAGACTACATCAAAGCTGAAGCACCAGACCTTCCAAAACATTAGATAATATCTCAATAGCACAAAGGAGATTACTCTCTCTGCATATCCTCTCTGCATATGGCAGAAGTAAAAGTAGGTCACCCACTTAGCTCAGCTCACAGTAGTCACCTACTTCCCACAATTCTCAGTCATTCCTCCTCAAGCCACTTCTCCTCCACTGAATAAAACCAGGTGAGGCCCTGGGTCAGCCTCTTTGTTCCAGAAAGCCATTTTCATGGCTGGACTTAGGGCCCTTGGCTCCCCAATAATTATAAATATGTTTTAATGCCTTTACTTTCTCCATGGGTTACACTTGGAGTGGTAGATTGGAATTAACTTGGTGGGATTCCAATAACATATCTTTGGAATTACAAATATTAACTTCTTGGACTGAGATGAGAACCAGGAAAGGACTCCTACATTGTACTATTAAGAAAGCTTAATAATTATAATTTTAAATAATTATATCTGGGTAAGAAAATACACTGACACATAGCAAAACATCCTAGCCCAGAGTAATATCCAAGTGAAATACTTATCAATCATATTTCAGTGCTATACTAAGTAGATCAGAGTTCAGGGCATAGACAATAGGTTGAAACAAGGAAATACAATGTGGGAGAGGCTGTTTCTTTGCACACTGCTCCACCCAGGATTGCCCTGGTTCACAGCCAGGCTTACTCAGGGGCTTCCCATTGGTCACAGCCTCTCTGCCCTTCCCATCCACCGGCCTCCACCCTGCACTTTCATTTTCCACCAGGCTCCCCCAATAAGTAAATTGGATCAGGCTGTTGACTTGTTCCCTCCTTAGTATGGACTCACGACTTCTCCACAGTTTTCCAAACCTGTGATAAGAAATTCATGGTGGGCAGAGCTCCAAAGATTTTAGAAGAAAAAGATGCGCTTGCTTGGGTGCATTTCTTCCAGGGTCTTGAAGCCTTTCTGGGGTGGAGGGAGAGGCCTAGCCTGCTGCTTCCTGCTTCAGAGGCTGAGGCCCTGGAGGAGTGAGGTGTAAGCTGGGAGGGCTCCCTCTCCCAAGGGTGGGTTCCTTCTCTAGCCGAGAGCCACCCCACTGCAGTCTGCTGTCCTTCTTGCTGCCTACACTTGTGATTTTACCTTGGCTAAGTGTGCAGGACACTAACCTGCAAGGCAGATAATCCTGTCCCCCATGACAGGGTCCGAACCCTAGGGTTCTTTCTTTTGCCAACTGACAGTGGTGAGCAATTCAGTGTCATGGTGCTTGGGCTGACTCCACACAGAGTGTTTGCCAGGAGGTAGAATACTTCCAGTGATGACTGCTGTAGAGAATTTCTCTCTGTTCTTAAGGAAGAGTACCTAAGTGTTTCTGCCATTTGAGAGAGGACACATTTTCTCTTTCCTGTAGATTTATATGCTACCCAAATGTTAGCAGCTCTTAGCACAGTATCCCTAGTGGCATTTTAAAAATCATTGGAAATGACTCTGTATGAACAGACTATGTATAAGCGTAATTTTTTCTGCCTTTTACCTAACACATATGTCTGTTCTTTAACCCATATTTCCTCCATATTCTTTAGGCTGCAGTTAAAAACCTTGTAATTTTTAGGCTCAAATTCTAGGGTCATAACTTTATCCCATCATTTAATTTTGTTACTACAGGTACATGTTTGTTTGTCACCTCTGAGCTTTCTGTTTACTTAATTCATATGATTTTGAAGTTGAATGCCCACTCCAACATATGGGTTTAAAATGTTTTCCCCTTGTTTGGCATCAACTATCTTTTCAGATTTATGTCTAACTGTTAGACTATCATCCATCATCAATTTTCCATTGATCTTGTCTAATCTTTGGGGACTTCTCTAAAAATCCAACATCCAATATCCCTGGGATTATGTTTTTCTCATCTCTGACATGTGGGATTCTGAAAGCATATTTATGTCACCTCCCTCCCTAGTATGCATATGCATACACAGCTTTAGATCCTTTCCATGTCCTTGGTAAATTTCAAGGTCAAGATAAAGCCCTACCATTTACAATCATGATTCCCCAGAGCCATCTAGTACTCAGAAACTTGCTTGAACAACCATATTGTTCTGAGTGTTGATTCACCCATGTAGTCACCTCCTGTTTTATTCTGTGGCATAGAGGAGAGACTTCTGAAGGAGGATGCAATGGGTTAATTCCAGCTGAAAGTCATGAAAGTATGCAGTGGTGCCTTGGTTCAAAAACTTAATTCTGGGCTGGTGAGATGGCTCAGTGGTCTGAAGCACCTACTTAGAACAAGCTGTAGCAAAGCACAGGGACCACGATTCAATCCCCTAGCACCACATGCCAGCCAGCCCCGCCCCCTGGTGGGCTGAGCTGGCCACACACACACACACACACACACACACACACACATAAATAAATAAAATTAAAAAAAAAAAAAACTTAATTCTGTCCATGATTCAGGCTGGAAATGAACTGGACAGGAAACAACTCAGATTTCCCGATAAGGTCAGTACTGAAAGTAATCACCAAATTTAATTCTGTTCTCATCCAACTCAGTTTGCAATCAGAATCATGAAAAGAATCAGGGTTATGAACTGTACTGGTTTTTCAGGAGTCCTTTACATTCTATTCTTATACCTAATACAGGGATTAACTTTTGTCTTATTGTTAAAAAGAAATAACTGCATATGAGTAGCAAGCTGTGACACAGATGAGGGTGTTAGAACAGTTCTGTCTGAAATAACTTGTACAAGAAATTTAAGAATGGGACCATATTGACAGCAAAGGCAGTGTCCTGTGGTATAAGGAGTTTGGTACTTTTAACATTGAGCATGTGATTTTGGTGGAGGAAAGGAAAGTGAATATTATGCAGGAATTTTGGTACAAAAGAACTCCATTTGTCCTTGTGTCCAGTAAAGGAAAGGAGAATAAAAATAATTCTCTATATAAATTTTATCATATGATATGAATTGAGAATAAAATGTCTGAAATTATTATGACATAATGATTATGAAATTAGTAAAATCATTTTGTGTTTCATTCCTTTCCTTTTTTCACTTTTATTATTTTGGTCTGGATGTCTACATGATTTTTGCCTAGTCAGTATGCATTCTTTCTATTTTTTTCTTTTTTTTTTTTTTTCGGAACTGGGGATTGAACTCAGGCCCTTGTGCTTGCCAGGGAAGCACTTATTCCACTGAGCCATCTCCCCGGCCCTAGCATTCTTTCTATTCTTACATTTCTTACTCAGGCCCATATTAATTTTCCCAACTTCAGGATCCAAAGCAGGAGAAACCTCAGTCTAAACAGACAGGAGCAGGGAAACAGCTTCTATGGCTTCCTTAGTCCTGGAGTATGTCAAGAAGGATGTGACTTGCCCCATCTGCCTGGAGCTCATGACAGAACCTGTGAGTACTGACTGTGGCCACTGTTTCTGCAAAATCTGCATCACCTTATGCTATAAGTTCATGGACCATGGAGAAGGAGTGGGCCACTGTCCAGTGTGCCGAGTCAGGTACCGGTTTGAAAACCTGAGGCCTGGTCAACATGTGGCCAACCTAGTGGAGAGGCTCAGGAAGCTGTCACTGGCCAGAAAGGCAGATCTCTGTGACCTCCATGGGTATGAACACTTGTTGTTCTGTAAGGAGGATGGGACAGTCATTTGCTGGCTTTGTGAGCATTCTTGGAAGCATCATGGACACCACACAGTTCTTATGGAGGAGGCTGCACAGGAGTATCACAGTAAGAGATCAGAGTTGTGGGAACGTAGACTAGGAAACAGTACCCTGGGGAGAGACATCCCTGTGCATGATAGTTTATTAGTTTCCCACCATAGAACTCAAGTCTGTGGTTTCTGTCCATTTTTTTGTTTATCTTCTTCAGCCTAACACATGTTTTGTGTGCTCCAGTTGAGTACAATACAATAAACTTAGAGTAAAAGTTCCTAGACAGAAGCAAAGTTCATCTAAATGGTCCTCAATGGGTGGAAATATGGAGCCCAAGAGAAGCTTTCATTACCTATTTCCAGAAAAGAATAAATGAGATTGATTCAGACAAGCTCTTTCCTTGATGTAGATTTAGCTTTTACTAGTAGAATGAAAGAATCAGGGCATTTGGTAAAGGGTATTTGGCTTCCTACTTAAAGAATTCCCTAGGGACATAAAGAAGGCATTCCTCTCCTCTGGTGAATTTCTCATCAGCTTTTTCTCATTTTCAGTGAACTCAAGTTTCTGGTGAGATCAACTAGGTTTCATCCATGTTTGTCCCCTCTCCATGTGCTCAGGTGCTCATAGCTTGACACTGCTGTGATTCCTTCCCACAGGAGAAGCTCCGTGAAGTGCTAGAGAAGCTGATGTAGGATGAGAAAAAGGTTGAGAAGTGGGAAGTTCACACTGAAGAAGAAAGAACTTCCTGGAAGGCAGATCGCACTTCCTCAGGGTGTTAGCCAGAATCTGGCAGGGTCCTGGGCAAGAGGTCCCTTCTTCTTTATTCACTGGCCCTGGTGGAGTCCTGAAGTCATTTGATGAGTCCTGTGTGTGCTTTTCCTCTGGGAACACAGTCTGGAGAGTGACTGTCACTTCTGACTGTGGTGCTGGGAGAGAGGTGTTTGCCCTGAGGGTTACAGGGAAGGTGGCTAGGGAACAATCATGCTCCTTGGCTGTGCTGGTTTTTCAGAGGGACTCTATTGAGACTGAGGGTGGGTCTGCATTCTGTCTTCTGTTTTCCAGTTCTGGCAGGGAGTGCACAAGTGCAATGAGGAGTAAAACAGGAAGATGGGTGGGGTCCTGATCAGCTGGGAGGTGTAAGTGTCCTATTGGGGTCAGGGTGAGCCTTGAGAATGTTGCCTGAATGTCATGGATTGTAACGGCAGGAAGGGAAAATCACAAGAATACTCTGCTTCCCTAAGAGCCACTCCTGTCCACCTCCCTTCCCTCTGAGAACCTCCCTGTGAAAAGAGGGATTTTTCTGGTTGGCAATCTCAGGAGACTGAGTGTCTCTCTCTTTCTTATTCTTGAAGAAAAAAATACAGGGGGAGAAAGAAAGTGGTTTGGCTGAGTTTGCAAAAATGAGAAACATCCTGGACTCTGAGGAGAAACTTCTGCAAAAACTGAAGAAAGAGGAAGAAGATGCTCTGAGGGTTCTGGCTCAGTCTGAAAAGCAGCTGGCCCAGGAGGCCCAGTCTGTGAGGGCGCTCATGTCAGATGTGCAGCACTGGGTGCAGGGGTTAGAGATTGCCATGTTGCAGGTAAGACTCACAAGAAGTTCCTGCTTATGTGGTTCAGGGGACATGGAAAGTGTCTCCTCTTCCGGGATGTCATGCTTTCAAATGTGGATCATAAAGGTTTTTGGGCTAATTTGTACCTCACATGAATGTATCATTTTTACAGATTCAGGCAAGAATTTCATGTTGGTACAAAAAGAGCGAATTTCATTTCAATTCTTATACAGTACAGTGCAAAAATGGAATGTGGGAGTGAAGATCCACAGTGCCCCGTGACACTCTGGAATTCCCTGTTTTCGGGGATCTCACGTGAAGCATTTCCCTAGCATCTTTTCATGATTCAGGACAGTCAGTGATAATCAAAGGACCCTCAGCTTACAGAGGATGTTCTGTTTTCCTTTGTGGCATCAGTGGAGATCTTTTCCATTTCATTCCTTGAAAAATAATTATGACATATCAATGATTTCTTTCTTTCTTTCTTTCTTTCTTTCTTTCTTTCTTTCTTTCTTTTTTTTTTTTTTTTTTTTTATAATCAAAGGACCCTCAGCTTACAGAGGATGTT
>NW_004524722.1:5868808-5881370 GCF_000260255.1 Octodon degus | reverse complement strand
GAACTGCAGTCCCTGTGCTCTGCCAAGCTTGTTCTAAGTAGGTGCTTTAGACCACTGAGCCATCTCTCCAGCCCTCCCTTCCTTTTTTCACCTTTTTCCCATCCCAACTGTTCATTCCTTTTGAGAAGTTTCTTTACCTTTTACTATATCTATTGTCCCTTTCCGATTGTATTTACTCTTTCTGGTTCATATACTAGGGAAACAATAGGATGTTTACAGATGTGGGTCTGATTTATGTCACTTATGAGTATTGCCCCTAGTTGCATCCATTTAGCTGTGAAAACCTCAAGTTTTTCTTTATAGCCCAGAAACGCTCCATTGTATGAAAATAGCACATCTTTTCTTAATCCATGCCTCAGTTGATGGGCATTAGGGTTGTTTCCAAGATTTAGCTATGACAAATCGTGCTTCTATAATCAGGGGTGCACATACATCACTGTGGTATGATGGATTCAGTTTTTCTGAAAAAATACCTAGAAGCGGAATAGCTCTGTTGAATGGGACTTTCAGTCTTAGTTTGTTGAGGAATCTCCATGTTGGTTTGCACAGACATTGTCCCAGTCTACACTCCCACCAACAATGGAGAAGCATTCCTTTCTCCCCACAGCCTCTCCAGCATTTGTCACTAGTTGATTTTTTTTTTTTATAGCCATTTTTTGCCTGGGGCGAGATGGAGTCTCAGTGTTGTTTTGATTTGCATTTCTTGAATCACCAATGCTGTTCAACATTTTAAAAAATATCTATTTGCTAACATAGTCTATTCCTTAGGCAGTCTTTAATATATATATTAAACTGCATTTGACTGGCGAAGTTAAGTAAAAATAGAATTAGTTAACATGTAAAATGAGAAGAGGTATTTGTCAAAACACTTCTTTACTTGTCCCCTCAGCAAAAACCATGTATGCTTTTTCTGGAATTATTTATCTCTCCTTCTGCAAAGCCCATTCACACCTAGAAAATAATAATGAATCATTGTAGGTATCTGTAAAATAAGTGAAAGAACCATATATTATTTCAATCATCTCACAGGTAGTAATGGGATGGGTGGATTGAATCTTATCTTTGTTTTTGTCTTTCACACTGGATAAATCTCCATTCTCAGGATATTAGGTCTTCTGAAATTGATAGAACTTTGTAAATGAGGAAAGTCCACCGTTTGTTAACTCACATTTGCTTCTTTCTCCTCAGGGTGTGAAGGATACCATAGAAAGGTATGTGTGCGAAGCCAAGGATTGAAATGTTGTGTGTAAGAAGAGCGTCTTATATACATTCCTTGTCACTGACCAGAGTTGAGTTATTTTAGTACTACTGAGAATACAGCAGCAGGACTCAAATGGTGTGGCAGGTGCTGGAGTTGTGTGGCGTTACAGCAGGAACATTAGTGGTATTGAGGATACAGTGCTCTCCATTTTATTCAGTGTAAACCTCCATCTAAGTCTCAGCTTTGGATTCAGTAGGTGCTTGCTTTATATTATAGATGGAATTTATCTTTCTTACCAAGTAGCAAAAATTGTCCATTGCAATCAACCCTACTTAGAGCAACTTACTCTTTTCCACTAGAAACAGTAGACGTCACACTTCAAATTACACTTGAGCCTGTGAAACAGAGCTGTGGCCCACGTGCAGACATTTGGTGCAGCTTAGCCACCCTGTTCAGAAGCACTGGGAAAGGCCTCATCCTGTTGTGCACAGTTGCATGCCTGCTCGCAGCATGGAGCTTTTCCCAACTCCTGGAATTCAAGGCAGTATTAGTTTGGTGTTCCTTTACCAAGTATTTGCAATCTTTTCCCAGAGAGAAAACAAATCTTGAGACCTCAGATGGTATCTGAGGACCGTTCCATAGACAATGAACTTTGGATTTCTTGGGCTCCTCCAGGTAGGACTTCTACCCAGGCCCGTAAGAGCTAGATGCTACAAATGCTCCTGCAGACCTCATCCTCAGGGCCAGCATTTATGGCAGGAACTGTTCCACACATTATAATGTGTTAATTTTAGGCATAGAGTTTGTTTGAAAATCCTTCTGTGTGGAAAACTCTGCTTCTGACTGGTTAAGACCCTCCAAAGATCACTCCAAATGGTTGAGAAGGCAGATATGTTTCTCATGTCATCAGGATCAGGGCTTGCCTTGTCCCTGGCTTGTATCACCAGGGAGGAGAGTTCAAGTATAAAACTGAGATGCAATAGTAGATGTGGGTGGTGTTAGAAAGACACTGCTAGGAGATGCAGAGTTCATTTTTTCCTCCCTAGGAGTAAGTTATTGACTGTGAAGGAACCAAGAACTTGCCCCAAGAGACAGAATATGGTGTTCCAAACTCCTGATCTGAAAGGGATTATCCAATTGCATCAAGAGGGTGTGATGATCCATGCCTGCCTATAATCCCAGCTCTTCAAGAGACTGAGGTATAAAGACTGCAAGTACAAGCTCAGCCTGAGCAGCTTAGAAAGTTAGGAAGACTTTGGTTCAAAGTAAATTCTGAGTGAGTTGGAGATGCGCTTCATGGAGGAGCACTTACCTAGTATAGAGTACAACTGGATTCATTCACTAATAGCAGCCAAATGGAAGCAGGGAGTAGTGAAGAAATCTAGTGGCTGGGGACTCTCGAAAAGGCAGGAGGCCATTGGGGAAGAAAGAACAGTGTGTACTGCAGATACAGGAGAGGAGAGAAAATTAGCATTTGCTGGGGCTGTGATCATATTATTAGTGAGCAAACATTCATCCCTATTCACCAATTCACTTGTCAATCACAGTTCCCTTGCCTTCCCTATTCAACAGAGGAAATGGATGTTGGTGTGACTCCTTTGCCCGCATTCAATATGATGATTTTTTTTTTCTATATTTGGGACAGGGTCTACAGGGTCTCACAATGTAGATCAGACTAGTAGTGATTCTCCTGTTTTCAGCCTCCCAAGTGCTTACAGGTGCGCACCACCATGCCTAGCCTCAATTGCTACTTCAGTGTGTCCCGGGGCCAGGGCCAGCACCAGACATGAGGGCTCCAACACTGGCTAATATGCTGACCCTAAGAAGGTGCTTTAGTTCTTAGTGGACTATGATGGATTTTTGACCTTTCAATACTAGTGGACATCTAATGCTACTACGTTAACAAGAAATTATAGCTTCATATCCTTCCTCTCTTCCATGTGTTTCATAACCTTATTTCTCATGTTGAGATCCGTACTTCTCTTTCCCCCACACATGTACCCTGTGTTTCTGCAAATGCACTACTCTCCTTAAGACTCCTGAATGAAATTCCTCCCAGTCCTATTTTAATAAAGTCTTCCCAGAATCCTCTTGGAGCATCACACATCATGTTTTACCATGTCCCTCACCACCTTGCAATTTTTCTTTTCTTTTTTTTTGCAGAACCAGGGATTGAACTCAGGCCCTTGTGCTTGCCAGGGAAGCGCTTATTCTACTGAGCCATCTCCCCAGCCCCAACCTTGCAATTTTTCTACAGCTTCTATGACACTGACTCCAAGTAACAATCTAAATTTCACCGTTGGTTCAGATTGCTCTTCAGGGCAGCCATCTGGGAGTAAGTGCCACCGGCACTAGGTAATAGAACGTACTTCAAACCCCCTTTAACTGCTGTGTTCCAAGTTATCAACATAAATGTGGCTTCTGGGTCACTGACCCTCAGGAGAAATTTAAGTACAGTGCTTTTGCGGTGTGTGGCAGCTCTGATCCTTGGACCCTGGCCTTTTTTCTGGCTGTTCCTCCAGCTCCTGTTGGAGATTTTCTAGACTCTGAGCCTCATACTCTGCATTCTACAGTGTGACACACCATGGGTTTGTCATCTATGAGTTCTCTCACTGTTCCTTTTCTGGTCCGGGTTTCTTATTTCTCAGTCTTGGGATTTCCAGAGCCTGTGACACTCCATGGGCCAAACTCTCAAACTTTCTTACAGCCTTGACCTCTGCCCTGCTGTGCCTCTGGCCAAGGTGTATCCTGCCTCTGAGGTACCTGCTACATTTTATTCATTTTGCCTCTCTTCCTAGCCTTCCATGTGGATGTCTTCATTCACTGTAGGATGTTCAAATTCTGTGGTGCCATATTCTTCCCAATGTCTCATTTGCTCAGGAGAGAGAATCTTAATTCATTGCTTCCCATACTTCCAAGGAAATGACTAATTCCTTTTTTTTTTTTTTTTTTTTTTTTTTTTGTGGAACCGGGGATTGAACTCAGGGCCTTACGCTTGCCAGGGAAGTGCTTATTCCACTGAGCCATCTCCCTGGTGACTAATTCCTCTTAAGAAAGACTGCTGCTGACTGCTGTGCCCAATCTTACAGCCTCCTTCTCTGCCAGTGAGAAAGGTGAAGGAAAGTTTGCACCCAAATTTTGTGTGCACTGAAGACCATGCCTAGGCTGTCCTCTCTGCAGCATGAGCCCTGAGTGGTAGAGTAGGTCACTTCTTCAATGATGCTTCTTACTCATCCAGGAGTGAAAAACAGAATCTCATCATAGAAAACAAGGAGATAGATTTTTTGCAAATGAGACAGTGACTCAGTGATAGAGGTAGCTGGAGAGGACATAAAAACATGATAATGTGTTAAATATGTGCACCGTCTCCCCAAGATTAATTTCACACTACATACTGCACACGTGTACTAATCAAAATAAAAGTTTAATTTTTTTTTGTTTTGTTTTCTTTTGAGACATGGTCTCACCATGCAGTTCAGGCCAACCTTGTGCTCACTTTTGTAGCTCCCAGGCCAGTCTGCAACTTGCAGTGATCTTCCTGTTTCAACCTCCTGAGTGCTGGGATTACAGGCATGTGCCACTTCACCTGGATGTAAAAGTTAAATTTTAAGAAAGAAAAATGTCATCAATGATTTGTACCCAGAAGAGAGATTTTGTGTTCAGAGTATCTATGTTCAACTTGTTTTTCTCCATATTCTAACAGTGTAAGTTTGAATGATCTTCTTAATTTTTTGTATGTTTTCTTATAAGAGTTTTAAATAAGCACTGAAACTAATAACTTTGATCACTGTGCAAAAATAAACTGAGTATTACGCACCCACTGAAGTGTTACGTTAAAGCTTTGTTCTACTAATAGTTGAAAAATGAAAAACAGAAGACGTACTCCTGGCACTTGGGAGGCTGAGGCATTAAGATCAGCGTCGGGGCTGGTGGATGGCTCAGTGATCTAAAGCACCTACTTAGAACAAGCTTAGCAAAACACAGGGACTGCAGTTCAATCCCCCAGCACCACATGCCAGCCAGCCCCGCCCCCTGGTGGGCTGAGCTGGCCACACACACACACACACACACACACACACACACACAAATAAAATTTTAAAAAAATAAAATAAAAAAAAATTTAAAAAAAGATCAGCATCAGTTCAGGGCCATCCTCAGCTGCCTGATCTACATAGCAAGACTCTCTCCAGAAAGAAAAAGAGGCCGGGGAGATGGCTCAGTGGAATAAGCGCTTCCCTGGCAAGTGCAAAGGCCTGGGTTCAATCCTCGGTTCCACTAAAAAACAAAAACAACAGAAAGAAAAAGAAAGTAACTAGGTTCACTGAAACAGGTCATGCAAAGAAACCACAGTTGACCCTAGAAAAGTTGCATTTTTAGGTCCCATTTTCATCACTATTGCAATTTTACCATATGTATTTTTTCTCACAATTTCAGAGTATTGTGTGTGGGAGTAATTCTGATATTACTGCATGTTTAGCTCTATAAAATATATTCTGTGGGAAGCAGATTACCATTTGTAAAAAAATAAATTATGAGGGCTGGCCAAATAGCCCAGTGAATTAAAGTGACTGCTTAGGCAGATGCAGGGGCTGTGAGTTCAATCCCTGGGCCTGCCATGCTGGCTTCGCTCCCAGGGTGTACTGAGAAGGCAATTGAGCCTGGGCCTGGTGGCATGCATCTATAATCCCAGCGCTTGGGAGGCTGTAAACAGGAGGATCACTGTGAGTCTGATCTATGCAGTAAGACCCTGTACACCCTATCCTAATTACAAAATAATAATAAATGAAATATATAATGATATTTGTCTCATAGCTTTGTAAAAACCAAACAACAGACAGATTTTTTTAGTTACTTGTCTTGTGCCTGACACACAAGCAATAAACAACAACAAAGCCCATAAATCCACAGCTGGGATTCAGCTGTTCTGCGTAGGACAACACATAGTAATGATTTTCAGAAGATCAAGGTCTGGGTAGTGCATGATCCTGTTTTCCTATAACTTGGGGTTATAGAACTGCAATCATTAAAAATACTGAAATGGGTTGATGTGAAGTTAATTGATTTTCTTATATAAAGTGAAATAAAGGGGATAAATGAAGATGTGGTGCACACACACACAGGAACAAGAAATAACCATGGCAATCAGTCCTCATTTCTGTACCTTTTCATGCAGTGATAGCAGATTTTTAGAATCACCCATTCTTCCACCAACTGTGATGTGTCAGCAGCTCAGCTGCTTGAGCTTCTTTTTCTGGTGAGATGCCCCAAAGTTTGTTCCCTGAAAGGTCATCACTGTTAGTAGCACTTACTGAAGCAGTTCATAGTATACACAGCCGCTATAACAAAATATTGATCAGGTAGCTTAAACAACAGCAATCTAGTCACAGTTCTAGGAACTGAAAATCCAAGATTCAGATGCCGGCAGGATCAGGGCTGCATCCCAGCTCTCCCCTGGGGTTGCAGGCAGCAGCTTTCTTGGTCATCATTTTCTTTGTGGAGTTAGAGTAAGAGAAACCTTGGTGCCTTACTTTATGATAGCTTGTCCCTGGTAAACAAGAAGCAAAGGCATTAATAATTTTATTTTATTTTATTTTTTGTTCTGATTTCTTTTTCACTTAAGATAAGGTCTTCATAATTCAATCATATATTGAAAAATATTTCAGAATCTCATGCTTTTTATGGCTGAAAATTTTTTGTGCTCTAGTAACAAACCATATTGATTTTAGCTATTAAATATTCATGGACATTTATACTTGGCAATGTAGCAAATTTTGCTATAGTTATCTACAAACATTTGTGACCTTGATTTCAATTTTTTCAGGAATAACAGAGTTGCAGAACTGAATGTTAGTTACATGCCTATTTTCATTTTCCTAATTTTTTTGTTTCCATTAATTTTATTGAGAAACAAATGGCAATGACGCAGTTTCAAACCCAATTAGTAGGACAGTTTCAATAATTAGTACATTGCATATTGTTGTCTTTGTAGTGGTTATTCATAGTACAAGATGCA
The DNA here is from genome assembly GCF_000260255.1 of Octodon degus. Classification (NCBI taxonomy): domain Eukaryota; kingdom Metazoa; phylum Chordata; class Mammalia; order Rodentia; family Octodontidae; genus Octodon; species Octodon degus. The sequence continues at coordinate 5,874,156 of NW_004524722.1, read as the reverse complement.
GACAAGATACCCTGTCCAAACACTATTAGTACAAATCTTTCTTCTCATTTGAGAGAAAGTAGCTGTATATCTATTTTAACTATTTTATATATACAGATAAGAAATGGACCTTCATTTGTATCACCTTCTTTTGTTTAGTTTTTTCAGAGATGGGTATTTCACTGCCATTGCTTTATCTGAGTCTTAACCATCCAGCAGAAAATTTTAAAAACGAGGTATAAAAAGTAAAGCCATATTAATATGCTGAGCTGTAAAAGGCTCAAGTCAACAACTTCTGACATTGTCAGTCCTACAGATAACCCACTACTATTATGGACTACTGGACTATATTGGATTATTTTACATGCCCATTTTTAAGCAACTTCCACATTTTTATGCATGTGCTTATGCAGCTTACACTGTGAAGGGCAATTAAGCACTATGCGCTTATAACCATCTCATACATACACTACCACATTCCAAGGTATTTCCATATGAGGACTTGTATCAACACCCCAATACAATTTATTAAACAATTTACTTAAAAGGGAATGATGTTCTGAAGAACTCAAAACCCAGAAAACAAACATGCAATATTTGTGTCTCTCATCCATGAGAAATACAGAGTTGAGAGACATCAGTGTCACTGAAGACAAACACAATGAGGCTGAATGCAGGGTAGACTGAGGAGAGCAGCACAACAGTGTTCATGAGCCAGAGGCTCGGACTTAGGGTCTGGGTTATCCAAAATGATAAAATGCCAGTCAGAGCATAAAGGGAGATGAACATACTCACCAGAATAAGCACTGTGCAGCTGGCTCTGGCCTCATGAGAAGATGTGGGGGAGACACAGTGGCTGTGAATATGCTGGACACGCTGTTTGTGTCTGTGCAAGAGGAGGACCATGGAGCCACTGGCGCAGACCATAGGACCCCAGAAAGTCCAATCAGTAAGGAAGTAAATGGTTGCTGAGTGAATGTCAGACCTTTAGGCATAGAAGCATAGCAGTATCTGTACATGTTTTGTATACTCATGTTCTTGCTGCTCTTTGGTCCTGTTACATCCACAACAGCATAGGCATTTATCAGCAAGTTCAGGAGCCAGCAGAGAAGACAGCAGAAGCCCAGATACTTTTGGGATTTAATTTGAGTTACTATCCACACTGAAAAACTTTGGCCAATTATAATGGCTTGGAAGCAACTGCGTAGGCAAGTGGTGCTGAGGACAACCCCTCTGGCCACTCTGCAGGTTGAAGACAAGTTTGCATCCAGTCTCATCTAGGAAATCTTTCAATCCAAAAGCAGCCATGGTCTGAGGAATCCCTTTGGAGAGCAGTATCAGGATGTTAGCTATGAAGAGCTGTATGAGAATTGCATCTATGAGTCTCAACACTTGAGCAGTGAATAAGGAAATGCTATACAGGCAAAGGAGTACAGAGTTTCCAAGGATTCCAACACTGGTCTGAGTGAGGAAGACTAAAGCCCAATTAATAATTTTAATGTAGAACTCATCATGCTGCAATCCCCCAGAGCCAGCCCTGTGTACCAACCTGTGCTGATTGCTTCCATAACCTTGCACAAAAATATTTTATCCAGATTCTTTGAGTCTCCTGACAATTATACCCAACCTTAACACTTAAGTATACTCAGTTCTCCTTTTAGATATTTTCTGCTATTCTGACATCAGCCAGCCTATAGGCCGAAGAACACAATCTGATCTTCCCCATAGCTTCAGTCTCTGGGCGATTCGTCACATGTTGGTTACTAAAGAAATTCTACCAGAGATAAAGATATGCTGTCTTATGATCCAATCTGGAATGACTGAAATTCCTTACATGGGGTCCATTTCAACTTCTGAATACTTAGCAAAAACTTTCATAGTGGGTCTTCAATAAATGCTTCTTGGAGTTAAACAGGCTCCTTTCTATCTTTAGATGACAAAACCCCAGAGACATTTCACCATGACTTACCGTGACAGGGTTAGAGCCTCTTATTTCTATTGTTTCACCCATGGCCAGGCTTCCTTGACAGTGTTTTCCTTCTTTGCTCAGAGATGCATCATCATTTAGGTATTTGATTTTTTTTAAACAGAGTCTCGTTGTGCAGTTCATCTGGCCTTAAACTCACTTTGTAGCCCAAACTGGGCTCAAACTCACAACCATTCTCCTGCCTCAGCTTCCCAAGTGCTGGGACTACATGTGTGCACCACCACATCTACATCATCATTTAGGTTTTTTTTTTTTTTTTTTCAGAACCAGGGATTGAACTCTGGCCCTTGCACTTGCCAGGGAAACTCAGTCTGCTGAGCCATCTCCCCGGCCCCCATCATTTAGTTTTGAATCGATTATTTGGAGTACAAACTGGCAGCCTATTTGTATAGGAAATATCTTTAATATAAATTACATATATACCTGCAACTCACAAATACCCAACCTGGGTATTCAGTCCAATTCCACGAAAAGAATCCATACAATTTCCAATTTGTCCACTGAAGAGGCCTAGTTTCAAAGGTGTGTGTCCACAAAACAAAATTTGGTCTTTGTTCTCATACTCTCTCTTGGGCTGAAACAAAATTCATCACTACTGGAAATCAGTTTCCACATGTGTAACAGAAAAATCAGAATGTGAAAGTACTTATTTTATGTTTATTAATAATTTTTAAATTAATGTATTTGGTACATGGTCTCACTACACTGCTCAAGCTCATAGTGATCCTCCTATTTTCAACCTCCTCAGTGCTGGCATTACAGGCACGTGCCACTATGCCCAGTCTGGGTGGCCAGCTCAGTGTGCCTGGGGAGCAGGGCTGGCGTGGTGTGATGCTAGGGACTGAACCTGAGTCCCTGCGCTGAGCTACCTCCCTGGCCTGAAAGCGCTTATTTTCAACACATGCTCCAAAGACTTAGTGAGGCCACAGTTATCACATCACTATGGAATAAAATGTTTTCTATATGAGTCTCCCCAAATTTTTTATTTTAGTTGAATTATAAATCTAGGTAGAATCCCACCAGGCAAAATATAGATTTTATCCATTGACCAAAACCATTGCCATTTATTTTGTAATTCATTGAGGGTATATTATGGTAGTAGGGATGTTCTACAGATTTCTAGCAACATTTCAAGCATTGGGATTACAGTGGTAAACAAGACAGACCTGAATCCCGGCCTCAGTGACATAACAGACAGTAAAGTACAAAGACATTTAAAAAACTAAATGTATATGTAATGACCACATCAAAGTTATGATATCTTTATTTTAAAGATAATATAAATAATAGAAATCATACAGAATTTCAAAACAAGATATTAGAATATAGCTCAGCAGCACAAGTTCTTGCATGGTAAGCACAAAGTCCTGAGTTTAATCCCTGGTACAAAAATATTAGGAAATAAACAATGGTTATTACATTACATATTATGTTCAAAGTAGTTGCTCAGATTAGCTGAAACTGACATGTAAAAGTGATGAAACAATATAAACAGTTTCTTTCAATGAACTAACAAGTTATTAGTACAATTATCTTAGTGATCCTTTGTCATAGTTTGAGGTTCTTGTGAGGGGAATAGTATAATACAGGACACATTTTATAATATATGTATTTTTTTTTTTTTTTGGCAGAACCGGGGATTGAACTCAGGCCCTTGCACTTGCCAGGGAAGTGCTTATTTCACTGAGCCATCTCCCCAACCCCTATAATATTATTTTATAAGAAATCACCCAAGAATTATATACAATAAGTGCAGGAAATCTGTCCACGCAATGAACACTAAAGAATCCAGCTGAGGGCCTAGATGCTAATATCCTGCATGAGTCCAGCTGAAAACTTAAGAGCTCGTACAGTGCCTCCCACAAGTCCAGCTGGAGCCCTAGAGCCCACAAGTCTCATGCAGACCTACTTCATGGATCTGTGCTAGAAAGGCTCAAAGATTAATGGTGGAAGCTAGAAACTTTACGTCTTCGGGATGAAGGATCTGTGCTAGCAGGCTGAGGGTTCTGAACTAAAGCCAGCAAGCAATGCTCAAGGTAAGCACCTGAGCTCCCTAAAAAGTACCACAGCCATCCTCAGTAACAGTGAGGTCCCAAGATCTCCAACAATGAGGAAAGCCGAGTTCCCATCAGGAAAGCCAAAACAACAAACTTCTCCATTTTCCTTCTTTCCTTTTCCCCATCCCAGTTATTCTTTCTGGTTGAGCAGTTTCTTTCTCTTTCACAATATCTGTTGTATCTTTTGTGTATTATTTATCTTTCAGTTTCTTACCCTGCAGAGACAATATGATGCTTACACATACAGGACTGATTCATTTCACTTATGAGTATGGTCTCTAGTTGCATCCTTTTACCTTTAAAAGCCACTAATCTAGTGTACAGTATTAACAAGAGATATTCAAGGAATTTTTTTATGTATTTAGTACAGGGTCTATAGGGTCTCACTACGTTGATGGGACTCCTAGTGATCCTCCTTTTTTCAGCCTCCCCAGCTCTGGGATTTCAAGCGCGCACCACTAAGCCCAGTCTCATTCACCGAATCAGCGTGCCATGAGGGCGGGGCCGGCATGGCTTGTGGTACTGGAGCTTGAACCCCGGTCCATGCACTGTGCCTGAGCAGGCACTTTAGTCCACTGAGCTATCTGGCCTGCCCCAAGGAATGAATTTTAATTGAAGCCTAAATAGGAGTTGCCAAGCCAAGAATTGTGAAAGTAAGAAAGAAGGAAAAATTCCATGTACTTGAAAGAAGTTGAAAATTTGGAAGTTTTATGAGCAGTCATATGAATCTTTCCCATGGGTCATTTTCCCCCAACTTCTTCAAAATATAGACCTAATTTAATAAGATTACAGAAAATAATTTTTTATTATTTTCTGGAGAGCCAGGGAAGTTTAGGATATAAACAAGAATGTCTGAAATACTGAATCTAAGCTGTATAGCAGGAAAGGGTTAAGGGTAAAGCCTTGATGGATGAGATTTTTTTTTCGGAACCAGGGATTGAACTCAGGCCCTTGCACTTGCCAGGGAAGCACTTATTCCACTGAGCCATCTCCCTGGCCCTGATGGATGAGATTTTAATGAAACATGCATAAAACATGTTGAGCATCTATAGTGTGTCAGATATTTTCATTGGACAGAGTGTAAGAAGGATCAAAGGACTAGGGTTCAGCTTTCAGGAGCACATGAACTAGGGGCTGGAAAGGTAAACACATTAATCAGTATGAAAGATTTTAGTGGTGGCATGAATAAAGCAGCCCTTGAATGAGCCTCTTCTAAGCTGATGAAGGACATTATGGACAACAATGAAAGTGTCACTATGCAGGCACAGACGTGTACGCAGGATCTTACATCAGTGTGCCAAATTTACTATTTTATTTTCTTACAC
>NW_004524722.1:5863486-5868423 GCF_000260255.1 Octodon degus | reverse complement strand
GGGGCCGGCTGGCATGTGGTGCTGGGGGATTGAACCACAGTCCCTGTGCTTTAAGTTTGTTCTAAGTAGGTGCTTTAGACCACTGAGCCATCTCCTGAAAACAATGGACTCAGCGAAGAGTTTCAAGGTGCAAAGCAACTTGATCATATGCAAACTGTAAAATCCTCACTCCACTTTTATGGAAAAGAATGAATCAACTGGAAGGGGCAAAGTTGGAACTCTTTGAAAAGCACACCTAAAGTGCTATGAGAAGGAGACAGTGGCTTAGACTACTCAAGCTCAGTGTCATATAACAAAGGTGAGACTGATGTACATCTACTGGAATGACATAAAACCATCTCAAACTCAAATATTCAATTCAAATATGAGCCACTTTTTTTTTTTTTTTTGGCTGGTAAAATAAGAGGAATGATGAAAAAAGTAAGAGGAATGAAATGTAACCCACAGATTTTGGGCTTGGCATCCATGTTCTTCATGGTGGCATTCACCACAAAGGAAGACAGAGAGAAAACTTTTTGTAGGTGGTGAGGAACAGCTTGGATTGAATGTAGGGGTGAACTACTGCTGAGTTAACTCCAAGTTTATTTTTATTTTCTTGTTTTGAGACAGGGGCTTGCTGACTTACTCAGTCTTGTCTTGAACTGCAGATCCTCCTTCCTTTGTCTCTCAATTGCAGGATTTCAGGCACCTGACTGACAGAAATTTTTAAAATGAGGGCAATGGGGCTAGGGATTTTGCTCAGCGGTAGAATGCTTGCCTAGCAAGCTGGAAGCCCTGGGTTTGGTCCTCAGCACCAAAACCAAAAAATAAACCTCCCCCCAAAAAATTCAACCAAAAAAAAAAAATGTAAAATTAAAATGAGGATAATGGAGCTGGGGAGATAGCTCAGTTGAATAAGCACTTGCCTGGCAAGTGCAAGGGCCTGAGTTCAATCCCCGGGTCCACCAAAAAAAAATTATTCTACTGAGCAATCTCCCCGGCCCCAGGATAATGACTTTTAGATCAATTATAAAAAAAGTAATTTAGAAGATGGTGTTAGTTACTTTTTCCTCATTGTTGGGACAAAATACCCAACACCCCAAATTAAGGAAGAAAAGTTTATTTAGCTCACAGGTATTGGAGGTTTTAGTCCATCGTCAGCTGGCTCCAAGGCAGAGTGGCACATGGCAAAGGGTAAGCAGTTCATGGCAACAAAAACAGTGAAGGACAAAGGGAGGAGCAGTGGCTGCTGCTGTGGCTGCTAGCAAGCCTCTCTCTTCCTTGTACTGTATGCAGGTTACCCATCCCAGGGCTGGTGCAGCACTCACACCCATAATCCCACACTGGTTCATGAATTCATCACAAACTCTAGAAGCCACTCCAATGACAGCATGAGGCTTTGGGGGGAAAACTAGACACAAACCATAATAAATAATTTATAAGGCATTTGTATTAGTAGATTCCCAGGACAGTTTATAGGGCTTAGAGTTCAAAATCATGCAGAAATGGGCCTAGGTCCTACATGAATTATTTTTCTCTAATCTTTGTGAGTTCCTGTCTTCTCATTTACAAGGCAAATTAGTATTACAATTTCATAATTATTTTTAATTGTTTTATTTATTTATGTTTAAAAAAAGAAATTTATTTATGTTTCTACAATAAATTCAAGGAGTTGCAAAAAAAAAAAAGAAACAAGGGGAACAACCCGCTTGGGCCCCCCACCCCCATCCCTCTCTCAGATAGGAGCTTTCTTTCCCTCAATAAATATATTCTGCTCATAAAAAAAAGAAAAAAAAGAACCAAGTTTAATTTTCCTACAGTTGAAGGACACAGGTACAGAAATAAGCAACTCTATGCCATCTGGAGTGCACAGTGGAAAAATATAGCAACTAAAATACTGTGTGACACAACCTTGGAGCTCTCAAATTGATAATTACAATAGGGAGAATCAATAACCACTAACAAGATGAGGCTTTACTTTTAATTCAAAAGATGACAAAAAAATGTAAGAGTGAGCTGCATGTTAGGATGTATTTATCCTTGAAATAGCTTCAAATTTTGGAAGCATAAAAATATTAGCACTGGTGCCCTTCTGAATCCATCATCTTCTTCAGAGAGGAAGACATACAGCCTTAAGCAAAGCCTTCATTTTCTCCAAAGGAAGATTTTCTTCCCTGTCCTTCCCTCTTGCCTATACTATCTGGCTAGAATGCTGACATCTCAAATTTACAGATTCATCTTTATGTCTCCACATTATATAATGTGTCACCCAAGCAATTTCATCTCTTTCTCCTTCAGTATTCTGTCTTGTCTGTTCTGTTTTTGTTTTTTTTTTTAGTGGAACTGGGGATTGAACTCAGGTCCTTGTGCTTGCCAAGGAAATGCTTATTCCACTGAGCCATCTCTCTGGCTCTTCTCCCTCTCCCCCTCCCCTCCCCTTTCCCCCTCTTTCCCTGTCTTCCCCTCCCCTCCCCTCCCCTCTCCCTCTCCTTCTCTTTCTTGTGTTTTTTACTAAGGTCTACAAGGTCTCCCTATGGAGATCAGATTTGTAGTGATTGGCCTGTGTTCAGCCACCCAAAGAGCTGGGATTATAGGCATGTGCCACCATGTCCAGTCTCAATCTCCATCTCAGTGTGCCCCAGGGGCAGGGATGGCACCACAGTCAGGGATCGAACCCCAGCTGCTGGGTTTGCCTAAGCAGGTGCTTTAATCCACTGAGCTATTTGAGCTTTCTCAGGGTGTCTTTTTTTTTTTAATTTTTATTTTTTTTAATTTATGTGTGTGTGTGTGTGTGTGTGTGTGTGTGTGCACGCAGCCAGCTCAGCCCACTAGGGGGCGGGGCTGGCTGGCATGTGGTGCTGGGGATTGAACCGCTGTCCCTGTGCTTTGCTAAGCTTGTTCTAAATAGGTGCTTTAGACCACTGAGCCATCTCACCAGCCCCTCAGGGTGTCTTCTTCAAGGAGAAGAATAAATTTGTCTCACATCTTCTTGGTCTTCACTCCACAAACTCCACCTGGGAGAGGATGCACATTTGCAGAACATGCCCAGGGGCAAGACATGACCCAGTCTCCTCAAATGTGGGGAAGGAAGGGCAGTAAGGAGATGCTGGGCTGCAGAAGGATGCTGCTCAGTCCTGGTATCCACTAAGGGATGAAGCAGTGCAGGTCAGGGCAACAGCTTCAGTCCAGTTAGTGTTCCATGCCAGGTACATGTGCAGGTGAGGTGATGGGTAGAAAGCTCTGAGAGCTTGCACAGGTACACAGGGTTGTCACAGGTTCTGCCTCACTGGTATAGAATGGATGGCTGTGACTCTGAACTTCAGAATCAGACAATTTCATTAATGTGACACTGCTAGGGGCCAGGAAGATGGCTCAGTGGAATAAGCACTTCCCTGGCAAGCACAAGGGCCTGAGTTCAATCCCTGATTCCACCAAAAAAACAAAAAACAAAAAACAAAAAACAAAAAACAAAAAAAAACACCACCATCCTTCTGCCTCAATATTCTGAGTGTTAGCACTGCAAGCACACATCACCAAATTCCTAGCAATCCTTTTACCTTTGCCACCCAAGTGCGAGGATTACAGGTGTGAACAACCACACCTGGCTTATATATTTTTACTGCCTTTTAGGAGTTCCTTCTTATAATATTGTTGAAGATTAACTGGGATAAAAATACTTTATGTAAATATATTTTTTTATTTTTAATTTTTTTTGGCAGAACCAGGGATTGAACCCAGGCTCTTGTGCTTCACTTATTCTGAGCTATCTCCCTGGCCTGTAAATATACTTATGTAAGTGACTATTACATTCCCACACTCCTCATTCTTACATATAAGAACTCATACACAAGAACTCATTCACCCTGTTATATATTATATATAATAAATCATTATATAGAATTCCCTGCTCAAACACTTTGTTTTTCATTTCATTTGTACTCTGTAAAAATGTATACAGTATTCTTTCCCTAATTTATAAACCATAATTCTCAAAGAAGGGTGTGTGCTTTTGTTCTGTTACATCTAATTAGTCGTTCTGAGTTTTAAGTTTGTTTAAAAAGGAAAAAGAAGGGGCCGGGGAGATGGCTCAGTGGAATAAGCGCTTCCCTGGCAAGTGCAATGGCCTGAGTTCAATCCCTGGTTCCGCAAAAAAAAAAAATTAAAAAATAAAAAGGAAAAAGAAAAGAAAAATGCTTGGACTGATAATGAACAAAAGTAACTAACAGTAGTCACTTAGGAAATTTCCTGAACAGTAGACGACTGTCCCTTGTAATAGCTATCCTAGCCAGCCTTTGTGGTGCATGGCTGTAATACCAACCAGCAATTTGGACACTGAGGCAAGATGATCACTGTGAATTCAAGGTCAGTTTTACCAAGAACAAAGTTCTGAGGTTTTTTTTTTTTCCTTCTTAAGGTATCTGATTGTTACAGGGTCTCACTACACAGCTCAGACTCATAGTGATCCTGTTTTCAGCCTCCCCAGCATTGGGATTACAGGTGTGGCCACTACCACCAGACTCTGTGGCCTGCTTGGCCCACCCTAGGGGCGGGGCTGGCGCAGCACAGGGATGAAAGCTATGTCCCTGTACTTGCCTAAGCAGGTGCTTTAGTCCGCTGAACTATCTCACTGGCCCCACAAAGTTTTAAAAGAAAAATTTTTCTTCTACAGTTTTTCCCCCTTCCATATGAGGTCAGTCTCACCCTAATACTAAAATCACACAAAAAGAACAGAAGAAAAACAAAAACTATGGCCAAAATTTCTTGTGAATATAAACACAAATTTTTTTTTAAATCAAAATAGTAGAAAATTGAACACATAAAGAAAGAAAAGAAAAAAGAAACATCATGGCTATTATAAGCATAGTCATGGGGCTGGGGAGATGGCTCAGTGGAATAAGTGCTTCCCTGGCAAGCGCAAGGGCCTGAGTTCAATCCCCGGTTCCACCAAAACAAACAAA
>NW_004524722.1:5853928-5861611 GCF_000260255.1 Octodon degus | reverse complement strand
TATACTTACTATTCAGCTTATTTTGCTAGTAGGTATTAATCCAACAAATGAAAGCAGTTATTGAAAGAGTTTTCCAACAAATATTCCTAGCAGTTATATTTCTGGTAGGCAAGAAAAAGTTAAATAATCTATACCTACCAAACAGGTGAATAAATTGTATAACCATAGTGTAAGACTATCAAACAATGAAAGTGAGTTGACTCTCAGTATGCTCAATGACTTGGTATAGTATCGTGTGACTAAACTTACATAAAATCCTAGGAAATGCAAGCTACAGTGACAACCCAGAGCAGTGTTTGCTGTGGGACAGGAGTTGAGAGGGGTGAGAATAGGTGGGCTTACCAAAAGGCAAAAGACTGGAGAATGCTGAGTAGATTTATTGTCTTTTTTTTCCGGGAATTGAACTCAGGACCTTGCGCTTGACCAGGCAAGTGCTTATGCCACTGAACTATATCCAGTCCTATTGTCTTGATAAATGATGGTGTCACAAGTCACAGCTTATCACATACATTTATTTGCTTGTATCTAACACAAGGTCTTACTATGTAGTCCAGACTGGACTTAAACTTGTAGTGATCCTAATTCAGCTTTGTGAGGGCTGGGATTTACATGTATAAAATATATGTAACAGTGGTACAAAAGCTACCCTTACACATACACACACACACAAACACACACAGAGTAAAAGGCCAGAGGCCTCTGCCCAAGATCCCTTAGGAGAAGGCATCAGGATGCCTCCCTACACTAACTGTTGAATTCCAATTTGGGCAAACCTTCCACAGGCCTCTCAGGCTTCCAGAAAATACTTCGTCTGCATGCTTACTTAAGGTCATTCCCAGGATACCTGGGTGTACTTCTGGGTTTTCCCAGTGAATTTCAGGTTTACTGTACAATGGAGAGCTGAGTTTTCCATGAGTCCAGCTCCTTTTTCTTGGAACTCTGTGTGGGAAAGGAGGGAAATACGACTTTCGCCAGCCCATCTCTGCCCATGCCACCTCCTTTCCTTGAAGCATACATCCAGTTGCTGGACTGCTGTAGATTTGATCTTCCCAATCATTCTTTCCTGGAACAAACCAGCTGTAGACTTTTAGTGTGACCTGCATTTCTCCTTCACCACAGTGCTGAGCCAGGAGGACGAATCCAGTACTTTCCCAAATCTTAAAAAAAGCTTCATGTGCCAACCTAGGACTAAAGGGTGGGGTCAGACTCCATGATCTCTTCATCTTCAGAGTCTATACTTCTGGGTATTGAGGTCTTTTCTCTGCTGTGACCTTTTATGAAAATGCCTTTATTTTGGTATGTGGAGCAGGCCCATTGTGAAAACGAACGTGAGTCTTTGTGTTCCCCTATTCTCCAGGCCAAGAGCTGTCCTTCTGGGCCTCTTGGAGGAAATTTCATCACAGACCCAAGACCACAGCTGTCAAACTTAATGCAAGCCAAGTATGTAACTTCAAATTTTTAGGTATCCACATGAAAAAGTAAAATGAAACAGGTAAGATGAGGAATAAACTTTATTTAACTCAATATATCCAAAATACTATCATGTATAAAAGCTGTGAGGTATGTTACATATTTCTTGTCAAAATCCAGTGTACACACTTGATATCTCAAGTGACACTAGTCACATCTGTAATGTTCACCAAACACCATGGTCTCTTGGATACATCAGAAAACCAGCTCTATCCATTTGGTATCTATTTCCACCTTCACACCTATCTCCTTTTTAGTTGGCTTATAAAACACACAGACCCTCCCCACTGAAGTCCTAGGAGCACTGTCATCAGGGTTTGTGTTTGGGCATGAAGAAAAGGGGATGAAAAGCTGGAATAAACTGGCCTCTCTCTGACAGCCTGTTAGATTAGATTTTCTCTTGGCTTTTCCTCTCTCTGCAAGAGAAAAAAATTGCACTGGATCGATTTTCTTCTTGGTCCTCCATTTTTTAATTGGATTCATTTGGTAGGCATATTTTTCTTTTTCGTCTTTTCACTGCAACCCTTCAATTATCTTTCAGAGGCAGGTTCTCACTACATGGTGCTGGCCATCTCTGAAGTCATTAGATAGTCCAGGTTCATCCTGAACTCACAATCCTTCTGCCTCAGCCTCTGGAGTGCTGGGGGTTACAGGTGTGTACAACCAGGCCTGACTCATATCCTTAAACTAGGCTGTAGGCCGTGGCAGAGGTTACAATGGTACAATTCTTCAAGTGATATTTTATTCAAGTTGAATTTAAAGCCATCAAAATTATGATTTGTTTTGTCAGCCAAACTTACATTGTGATTTCCTTCACTTGTTATTGCATTTTATAAAACCAGACAGATACATAAAATTGCAGGTCAACTTCTTTTGTAAACATGAATGAAAACAAATAGTAAACAACATGTTATCAAAAATAAATCTTCCTCTGCATATTAAAAAAAAATAAATTTGAGGGCCAGGGAGATGATTCAGCAGCATTAAGCACCTGCTAGCAAGCATAAGGTCCTGATTTCAATCCCCAGTACTGGAAAAAAAAATTTTGTAGCAGAACACTGTGGTAGGTTTAACAATTAAAACGTCAATGTACTTATAACAGTAAGAATCACAAATGATTATCTCTCAAAAACTATAGTGAATTTTGAATTCAACCTCTCATTCAGTACAAAACTCAGCAAATGAATGGAAGAGAATTTGTCCCATTTCATCCCCAGCATCAACGAATACTATGCTAAGGGATAAAATGCCTACAACTCCCCACCTTCCTTCACATGATGTCAGGGGTGCTCAAGGTCACAACCCAGTGCATCAGTGAGTTGCAAAGAAAAGAAGCAAGAACTCAGAAAAGGGATGAGGGAAGAGACTAGCTCAAGCATCTGGATGCAGGGCATGGTAGGCAGTGGGTGCGGGCAGAGACAGTTCAAGGACCTGGACGCCTCAGGGTCATTGGGACAACACAGTCACAAGGATTGAAATAGGGACAAAGGGCTGTCGGAAAATAGTACTTAGAGAAAGTGTAGATGGGCAAACCATGGTTTGTGACGTTATAGAAAGACACGGTGCCAGCCTCATAGTCCAAGTAAACCCCAATGCGGCGGGGCGGCACAGTCATGGAGAGGAGCAGGGAGCTGGCAGAGTCCTCATACGCCCTGTATTCACGTTTGTGCTGTAGGCCGATCACCCAGTACCCGGTCTGTGGCTGGTATCTAGAGTAAGTGTTCTGACCATTAGGGTAGCGGCTGCAAGCAGATGGAGGGTCCATGGAGCTGCTGCACACACCCAAGATCCAGGCCATCTTCTTGGTCACATCCACCTCCCAGTAGAACTTTCCTGAGGAGAAGCGCTGAGAGCCCAACACACTACAGTCAAAGTGCTCTTCCAGACAGGAGGGTCCGGCCAGCTTAGCACCCACAAATCTCACCTGCCTCCGGTTCTTAGACAGCACAAGATTTAAATTAGCAGAGTGTGGATCCATAGTCACATCCACTGTAGGAAAAGATACAACATTAGATGGAAACCATGGACACAAGTGACCTGGCACAGTGAGGTGGTGAAGAGACACAGGAAGTGGAAGTCGTGGGGAGAATGAGCGAGGCATAAGGCAGGGGAAGCAGCACCACCTAAACCTTAGAGAATGTGTGGGTGCTTTTGGAGAGGAGTGACAGAAGGGGAAGAGACAAATCAGCTCAGAGGCCATGGTTTCCACTCACCCCAGTAACTCTGGACATCTGTGAGCTCTGTAACAAAGAGTAAAAACCGTTGACTAGAACCAGTGTCTCAGGTTTGGGATCGCCCTCCTCACCAGACTGAATAGAATGGCAAGGATTTGAGAATATGATCTGGTAACTGTACCTTTCCTTCAAGACAACTGCACCTTCTTGAGCACACTACGTCCTTCCCCTACAGTGTCCCTTATCACCTCTGTTCTCAAATAACAGCTTTACTCTCGACCTGATTTGTTTTTTACTAGTACAACAATTATATATCCAGACTTTCCCTGAAGTGCCTTACCTCGAAACACTTGCAGCATCTTTTTCAGATCTGGGGCTCGAAAGGCACTTCTCAGCTTGGTGGGGAGTGCTTGGAACTTCTTCAGGGTCCAGAATTCACTCCTGAAGAGAACAGACCCTTTAAGTCCCACACCACAACTGTGGGTTCCTCCAACACCCACCTCCTTCACTTCCCTGGTCCACTGTGAACTGCAACGCTCTTTCCTAAGAAACTAGCTTCTCGCCATCTTTAAGCCTCAGTAAGGTTTCATCTCTTACAGCCTCATTTTCTATTTATCTGTTGTTAGTTTTTACAAAATACAATCATTTCCGGGCCAGGGAGATGGCTCAGTAGAATAAGAGCTTGCCTAGCAAGTACAAGGTCCTGAATTTGATCCCTGGTACCATCAAAACAAAACAAAATACAGGCAAAGAACATACATGTGAAAAAAAAAAAAAAAGAATATCCATGTGGGGCTGGGGAGATAGCTCAGCGGTCTAAGCCCCTGCCTGGCAAATGTAGAGACCCAAGTTCAATCCCTGGTACCACATGCTGTGCTGGCCCTGCAACTGCGCATGGTGGGACACCCCTGTAATTCCAGCACTGAAGAGGCTGAGACAGGAGGATCACTATGAGTCTGAGCTGTGTAGTGAGACCCTGTATCCACTAAATACATAAATAAAAAATAAACAACAAAAAAGAAACTTACTGAAGAAATTATACATTAAAAAAAATAAAGACAAAAACAAAACAAAACAAAAAACGAACATTCAAGTGTATACTGAGGTAGAGATCCAGAGCTGAAAACAGGTAGAAGACTGTGGAAATGGGGCCATGTGACAGGGCACAATGCAGGTCACTGACACCACAATCATTTATACCACTGACCCTTCATCCAAATTCTCCTAGTGGAAGCTAGTGTACTTCCTTTAGATAAGATCCCCAAATTCTCTTGTGATGAGCACTGTGATACCGGAGTCTGTTCCATGATTTTTTTCCCTTTCCCATTAACGACCTAAAACACTACCCCACACTTTCTTACACATACCTTTGTGTGAGCTCATTCACATCCTAGGGAAGAAAAAGACAGGTTAAATCAGGGAGTAATAGGTCATCTCATCCCATTTCTGCCACCCAAGAGACAACAGTGATATAGAATAAATAACTCAAATGTGAAGGTCATCAAGGAAAGCAAAGAGCAGGGCAGATTGTCCCTGAAAACCCATGGGAGCCCATCAGTTCCTGGTGTCTTTATTTTTTATAACTGCATGAGCAGTGTTACTTATTCGTATCATTGGTTTCTTTCTTTTTTTTGGTGGAACCGGGGATTGAACTCGGGCCATTGTGCTTGCCAGGGAAGCGCTTATTCCACTGAGCCATCTCCCCAGCCCCCAATATCACTGGTTTCTTGCCATACATTGTGCCTGGGCATGGTCAATGGTGACAGGGTATCAGGTTCTGTCTTTGAGAAGCTTACATTTTAGTCAGGTAGCTGAAAGTATTAAAGCACACAGGCTTAACATATGGCTGTCCCTTAAGTTCAGCTCCTCTAACCCTCTACCTTACCATTAATTTACATGGATTCTTCGTTTTCAGAAAGTGTGGGTGGTGGCACATGCCTATAATCCCAGCACTCAAGAAGCTGAGGCAGGATCATTGAGTTCAAGACCAGCCTGGGCTATAAAATGAGCTTGAGGCCAGCCTGAACTGCATAGCTGTCTCAAAATGACATAATAATTAGTTAAAAAATAAATAAAAAAGAGAGAGCTGAGGGTGCTCTCTCTCGATTCAGATTTAAAATGTCCTGTAAATGTAACACAGGCATTCAAACTTAAGATATCTGGGGGCTGGGGGGTACTGGTAATCAAACTCAGGAACTCATGTTTGCCAGGCAGGTGCTGAACCACTGAGCTAAATCCCTGGCCAATTCAAGAATATTCTGAAGAAAATTTAGGGTTCACATCTCCATCCTCTTGAAGGACACTAGCATCCACTTCAAAATCTCGACAAATCACTACATAAAAATTACTGTAGTCACATGCCAGCCCATCTTTCATCAAGCCAGTTCACTTCCCACTCTTAGCTTCCTTCAGCCACCTGCTAGTCACCTTTACCACCCCCACTGCCAGGTTCAGTAAAACCACCCACTTGCCTTCCACGGGGCTTTCCGACTTCTGCTCTGTACCCCTCTACCAGCTTGAAACAAGATTGACACTTGGATCCCACAGGGATAACGATATTAGTGTATTGGGATTATTTTGGGCTATATTTCTCAGCCTGCAACTGGAACTGACTTTTGGATAGAAAGCAGTGGGGGTGTTGGTGTATTGGTTCATACCAAGTAGCAGAGCCATACCCATCTTACGTCCTGGCCAAGGGCCCTCACGATCCAATCAGTGTGCCACCTCCTGGCTCTTTCTCTTTGGTTTGATTTTCAGTGCCCACATTCTGAAGCTTCTACCTTAGCTACCATATTGTCTACACCATGTAACAAGGGTATGGAAAGGTGAAGCAAGACATCTGGGATTGGAGAATTGTGGAGAATTGATTCAATTGTGAGATAATGATTTCACATGTATTCCGGCTATTAATCTGAGTGTAGGATAAGTAACTGTACAAGGACATGAGATAAATAAATGAATCTGATGCTGACCATAAAACAGTGAGGAAGGTTGAGGGCAAGAGGGAAGAAAAAAGAACTGAGATGTGTTAGGCACAATACCAATCCCCCAATGCATGTAATCACTGATGGCAGACTTGTGCTAATAAGACAAAATGCAGAAATGCCACCGCAGTCTTACTAATACGGCAAGGTACTTGAACCAGCATAACACACAGATAGTTCCTCTGCATTTAAGGTAAAATGTTCATAGATTGAGGAGTCTATGGAGGAGCTAGAACAAAGGAGTGAAGGAGAAAATATTAGAGTAAACTAATATCAAAAATGGTCAGCCAGAATAAAATGAAATAATGAATGAGAAAAAACGAACAGGTGGACAGTTACAACTGCATGCTTCCAATGCTAGCACCCCAGTATAAGCAAAGAAGAAAGCACCCCATCAGCGTAGGAAGCATAGCAGAAAGGCAGAGGCGAAGAGAAAACAAGAAACAGCCCAAAGGCTCCATGATATTCCAAAGTGCAACACACTGAGTTTGTAGTCACATTCAACACAGAAAATATCTGTTCAAGCTCCACCCTTAGTTCACGTTTCTTGTTCAGATCTCCCTAGACTTGATTATTTTGCACCCTTCTCAACCACACACACACACCCCAAGCCCAGCCCCCCAGCACCTGGTGAAACACCAGTAACTACAACATATTAAATGATTCTGTCCCAGAGAAGACAGTGATAACAAAGATGGGCTGACACTTACTTTTTAAGAATCTGCATTTGACATGTTTTCCTGTGACTGCTGTGAACAAAGAGCCCATGAAAACCTGCAGCACAGCAATACAGACAAGCGGTACCCAATGGGCAGTGGGTCTCAGCTGGGGCAGGGATTGAGACACTTCCCCTGGGCATGCACGGCAATGTCAGCTGGGGTTTCATGGTCATGTGTGGCTGGAATGGTCCTTCTGAGATTAAATGGAGACTAGGGATGTTGCTAAATATCCTCCCAGTGGGGCTGGAGAGATGGCTCAGTGGTCTAAAGCACCTACTTAGAACAAGCTTGGCAAAGCATCAGGGACCGCGGTTCGATCCCCCAGCACCACATGCC
>NW_004524722.1:5847841-5853781 GCF_000260255.1 Octodon degus | reverse complement strand
AAAAAAAAAAAAAAAAATATCCTCCCAGGTGTAGCAGTCCCTAACAACATTTATCTAGCACAAATATATGGTGCTGAGACTGAGGGATCCTTGTTTTGAGCTTTACTGCCTGAGGCTCATCTTTTCCACAATATTAATCAATTTCTGGGACACCAATCCTAAGTGATAAAACATGGGGCCCTGCTCTGAAATTCTCTTATGCTTGGCCCCATGACCTCTGCACAGTTCCACAGAGTAGAGCATGACATGGCCAAAGGAATCACTTTCTGCCCTCACCAGGATGTCAGGTCTATGACCCAGAAAGGAAGCAAAGTTGGGGCAAGGCATGGAGTCCCATGTCTCACTCACCTGCAGCAGGTCCACGGTGGACCCCTGGCACCGGTACTCGAGGTCGGAGATGAGCTCTCTGAGGGACTGGCTCTGGCGGATCATCTCACCCTCGGCTTTCTCTATGATGCTCAGCCCTTTCCGCTCTTCCTCCTCCAGCTTCCTCAGCTCCCGCTGCTCCTCTCTGTCCAGGACACTGCGTAGACGATCAAACTCTTTCTGGATCCTGTGTCTCTCAGGCTCCACCTGATTCTTCAGCATCAGGGAAGAAAGAGGCTGCTGTCTGGCAGGCTTAGGACTCCTCTGCTGGTGCGACCTCAGCCTGCCTCTCCTTTCACTGGCCACCAAGGGCCCCACCCATGGACGGCCATCTGTGCTTTTACCTCCCTTATGTTCTTCCCAGGTCATTAGCCCCAAGCTACCCATCTAACTCTCACATACAGACTATGATTTCTAGGTGAGGTCTAGACTGCAGACAGCTAACACAGCTTCCCATCAGTATCCTCTACAAAGTTTTTGAGTATCAGACAGGAATTATCAGCCCATGACTAACAGCATTTTCAGAAGAACAAAGAGACAAGTAGTAAACTGTGATCCAGAATTATGAATGAGGGGGCAACATCTGGCCCTGCTTTATCTCCTATGTGCCTGTTGTATCAGAAACCTGGGTTGTCATGTGATGTATCTGCTGTCTGAACCCTCTTCTTGTCCTTGTTTGGAAGGTATGCAAAGATGTCCTTCCAGCTGTCACATCAAGAGAGACCTAGGACCAGGCTCCTTTCCCAGGACACCCTAAGATGAAATCTTTCTTGCCTTCCAGGATGTCCTCTTCTCTCTGATAACAGCTGTTAGTCTCTCAGCTTCCTCCTCGTCTTTCCTCAACTTCTGCAGTGATTCTAGGAACATTTCCTGAAAGAAAAACACCAGGGGATGAGGGTGAAGCCTTAAGCTGTCTCTAGAGCTAAACATGGGCTAAATTAAGAGTCTGTGCTGACCTCAGAAGAAGCCAGTGTATTCTGAGATGGAAAGCTGTGAAGACCAAAGTATCTTCTAAATACAAGTGATGGAGCCAGCAGAAATAGGCTTATGCTTTTTTCTGGGGCATGGACCCGACTCCAAAGTACTTTCACTGTCAATGTATCTCCCCCACTCAACCCACCAGAGCCCCTGCTTTCATCGCAAGCAGCTCCTTCTACTCATTCTTGTATAAGGAAGGGACAACAGTTCTATTCTTACCCAGGAGGGCACTTCTGAGCTTCCTACTCCAGGCAAATGAGAGGATGAAAAAGCAATCAAAGGAGAGCACAATGCAAAATTAAAAATCCCCTACCATGGACAGACCTTGTTCCTCCCTCTGTCCTGGCTCCCACCTGGTACTCCTGAGCTACCTCCTCCATGAGGAAGGTATGGTGACCACGGTGTTCCTGGGAGCGCTCACAAAGCCAGCAAATCAGCTTCCCATCCTCCTTACAGAAGAGCTGGAGCTTCTCTCCATGGTGTGCACAGAGAGCGACCTGTGGCTGGGTTATAGGTGCCAGCACCACCTCTCTGAGCCGCTCTGCTATGTTGGCCAGGTGCCGATTAGGCCGGAGGTCCCGGGGGTGGTAGCCAGAGTGGCACACAGGACAGCTGTTCTCCTCTTCTTGGCCGACTCCTGATTTCTCACTGTTCTCTGTGATGCAGGCCTGGCAGAAGCTGTGGCCACAGTCTGTGCTCAAAGGTTCTGTCAGGATCTCCAGGCAGATGGGACAGGTGACCTCCTCTCGGATGTCCACCAGAACTCTTGAAGTCATTGTAGCTGTTCTTGTGGCTGCCTACCCAGCCCTGACTTCTAAGATGGTTCTGCTTATGGAAGCCTAAGTAGAAGAGCAAAGGAAAAAGGAATCAGGATAAGCAAGGAGAGATGGCTCAGTAGGATAAGTGCTTCCCAGGCAAGCACAAGGGCCTGAGTTCAATTCCCAGTTCCACAAAAAAAAAGAAAGAAAGAAAGAAAGAAAGAAAGAAAGAAAGAAAGAAAGAAAGAAATTACCCTCGTGACTTTAGGGCTGGCCAAATAGCTCAGTGGATTAAAGCGCCTGCAAGCAAGTGCAGGGGCCAGGGGTTCAATCCCCAGGCCTCCTGTGCTGGGCCTGTCCCTGGGGTGCGCTGAGACAGCAATTGAGACTGGGTGTGGTGGTGCACGCCGATAATCCCAGCTCTTGGGAGGCTGTAAACAGGCGGATCACTGCTGAGTCTGATCTAGTAGTGAGACCCAGAACACCTTGCAGACCTTCCCTAAAATAAAAAAATAAATAAATTTAAAAAAAAAAGACTGAAGGGATGCTGAACACCCTGAGCTGGTTGGACACTTGGGTAACAAGAACTTCTTATTCTATTTTAACACTTCCATCATTCCAACTAATGAGATGTTAATTTCAAACATCATGAAACCAATGGTTATGATTTTTATTTACTTCTATTGGATAGAGAAACAAACAAGAGACCCTGGACAGGTGGGATCTTGTATGACGTGTCATCTACCCGACCTCTACCTACCTCACAAAACACATTCTCATTATTATCATTTTTTAAGAGGGGATACCAGGAATCAAACTCAGGACCCTGTGCTTGCCAAGCAGGTGCTTGTGCCACCGAGCAATAAATATTCCCCACATCCTCAATATTAAAAGTACCAAAATATGCATCTGCTTTAGGATTTGTGATATTGATCCTGCTGCAAGGGGGACACTTTTCCTGTTGTTGTATGACTCATTTTTTGCATATCCCTTACCAGAAGGGTCTGCTGTGCCTATCCTAAATTGTGGCTACCACACAATTACTGTCCACATCCCTACCGGATGCTTTTTCTTATTACCAGCTGATATTACAATGGTCTGACACCCCGTCCCCCCAGTAGAATGCTAAGCGCATGAGATCAAACACTACTTATCATCATTATTATTAGTAGTAGTAGTATTCACAGTATATCCAAAGCAGCTTATACAGGGCTTGAGGCACAGGTCCTCAGCTTTGAATAAATGAAAAGGTAGAATTTCATGGCCTCTCCACACAGGACCAGATCTTCTGAGTGAACATTTTACCTCTTTGCTATCATTCTCTGGTGTTTTGTCTCCAAAGGCAAAGGTGAGGACGTGCCTGCCTCTGTTCCACACAGCCCTGTCATCCCTCCTGCTCACCTTCTCAGGAAAGTAAAACAGGAATGACTACAATAAGGAGAGATAATACCTTTCTTTTCATTTCTTTAGAAAAAAGAAAAAGGGCTGGGGAGACGGCTCAGTGGAATAAGCACTTCCCTGGCAAGCGCAAAGGCCTGAGTTCAATCCCCGGTTCCATGAAAATAAATAAATAAATAAAGATTTAAAAAAAGAAAAAGAATTTTTAAAATGGTATAAAATTTCAAAAAAAGACTGTAGGAGAATAACAATAGTATAATGCATATTGTCAGCTTCAAACTAGTTGCTCACATTATAAGATACAGGCATGAAAAGCCGATCAAGTAATACCAGCATATACCTTTCCTTTCAATAAGGTAACAGCTTTGTATGTGTACATATATTATATTTTTATTTATTTTATTTATTTTTTTGGCGGAACTCAGGCCCTTGCACTTGCCAGGCAAGGGCTTATTCCACTGAGATATCTCCCAGGCCCTATTATATATTTATATATTTTTCCTTTTCCCTTCCTTCTTTTCAAGAAGAGATTATATTCTAACACTTTTGTAAGTAGTTGTGCTTGGGCTGTAAAGGGTTAACAAAATTTTGTGTTTTAACTGTAAAAAATTATTAAAAAACTATTGTGCTTCCCATTATCTACTCTAAAAATATATATATTCTCCCTCTCGGCACAAGGCTGTTTAACAATAAATAACTGTTTCTTGTCAAGGCAACAAGCTAAAACAAACTCCCTCTTTAACCATCTCCTATAACATGGTCAGCTTAAGATATGTCTTATAAAAATATATGCTTACCATTAACTGTAAAAGACCCTTTAGTTACAGTTTATAGCTGTGTCAAATAAATGTAGTTTTCTGTTGTAGGTAACACATCTGCTTACCAAACTAGATGTGATTTCTGTTATAAATACCCCTCTGGTACCTATGGGTACTGATCAGTCTTCTGCATGAGAAGTGGTTGATGGACCTGAGCTCCGTAAATAAAAGGCTCTATTCAAATTTTAATTTGATCTTTGACTTGGTTCCTATGCTGAATGACCCATAACATTTGGGGGTTCATCTGAGATCCCCTTTAGTGGGGATCAATCATAAGAACCAGAGTCTTTGGAAACCATTTCCCCAGGGGGACTTTCTGGTCTCAGGACGGTCTCCAAAAACTCATAAATCCTAACATTCAGACCAATTAGACCAAGCCATCTGAAAGATCTTGCCAGTAAAACATTTGTATCTGTTCTGTTGGGGTGCTGCTCTGACAGTCCTAAGAGGTGCTGGATGCAGCGACAGCCTCTGGACTTACTTGACTCCTTTCCATGACGACGGGTCGGAGTCTCAGGCCTGTTTCTGTTTTGTTTTTGTGTATTTTGGTCGACTGTCGTTTGTCTGTCTAATAACCATGGGTCAGTCTGCTTCTGCTTCAGCGTCGCCTTTGCAATGTATTCTTGGTCATTTCCAGAATTCTGACGGCGAGCTGCTGACCACGGAGACCTTGTCTCCCCGGGGACTCTCTGTACTCTCTCTGGACTCTCTGCGACCTAGAGTGGCCTGGCCGATCAGAGTCCATATGGCTTCTGGAGGGCTCTTTTAACATCTTCCAAGTTTATCAGGTCTGCAGGGTCATATTTAAAAAACGGGGACATCCTGACCAAGTCTCATATATCCAAGCATGGATTTTTTTTTTTTTTTTTTTTTTTTTGGTGGAACCGGGGATTGAACTCAGGCCCTTGCACTTGCCAGGGAAGCGCTTATTCTAATGAACCATCTCCCTAGCCCTATGGATAGATTTATTACAGGACCCTCCAAAGTGGATGAAGACCTGTCGCTGTGCTTGGGTATCACGCTGACATGCTTCTGGTATGATGGCGCTGGCCGCCACTGCAGAAAAGGATCCTCAGGGTCCTAAAAGGCTGCCTATGCTGCCGCCAACATCTGAATCCGACTCCCCTCCTTTACCCTAAACTGCTCTGTCTCCCTCTTAACACTTTGGCTCTGGCTAGCCCTGAGTCCTCCACTCCTCTGAGTCGGCCGCACACCTGTAGTGGAATGCCCTTTTCTCAGCCCCTGCCATCTGACCCTGATCTTTTTCCAACCTCAGCACCAGCCCCAGTACTTCCTCTGTGAACAACTGGGTGGAGATGACTGCTCTTTCATGGTCTATGTCCATCGACCATGTGATTTATATAACTGGAAAAACTACAACCCCCCTTTCTCTCAGAACCCTCAAGGGCTTATATCTCTTCTGGAATCTGTTTTCTTCACCCATTAGCCCACTTGGAATGATTGCCAACAGCTTTTACAGACCTTCTTCACATCTGAAGAGTGAGTGCAAATCCACGAAAATTAATTTTAAGCCCGGATGGCCAACCAGCCTCAGATTCTGTAGAACTGGAGGAATCCTTCCCTTTGACTTGTCCTAACTGGGATTATAATTCCCATAGAGG
>NW_004524722.1:5845441-5847486 GCF_000260255.1 Octodon degus | reverse complement strand
AAGAGGCCTATCAGATATATACAACGATAGATCCTAAAGCTCCTAAAAACTGCTGCTCTGTGAGTACTGCTTTTCTCAGTCGGCCCCAGACATTGAAAAAAATAAAATTACAAAAAAGCAAAAAACAAAAACAACACTGACAGTTGACAGAGACAGCTCAACAAGGGGCTGGGGAGATAGCTCAGTGGAATAAGCGCTTCCCTGGCAAGTGCAAGGGCCTGAGTTCAATCCCCAGTTCTGCCAAAAGAACTTGCTCAAAAAGTTTTTAATTGGGGCTGGGGAGATGGCTCAGTGGAATAAGCACTTCCCTGGCAAGCACAAGGGCCTGAGTTCAATCCACAGTTCTGCAAAAAAAAAAACAACCCTACACTTTGGGGCCACGGAGACGGCTCAGTGGAAAAAACGCTTCTCTGGCAAGAACAAGGGCCTGAGTTCAATCCCTGGTTCTGAAAAAAAAAAAAAAAAAAATCATCAACCCTGTTTGATGAGACATTGAACAAAGACGTACTAAGTTTTTTTTTTTTTAAATCTCCAAGTAACTGTGTTAGAATACATTGATGACATACTGTTGGCCTCTAACACCTATGACTTATATAAAGAGACAACTAAAGATGTACTACAAAAACTACATAAAATGGGCTACTGAGTCTCTGCCAAAAAGGCTCAGCTTTGCCTATCTCAGGTAACCTATTTGGTCTATAGGCTACAAAAAAGACAACAAACTCTGTCTAATAAACATATAAAAGCTATATTAAAAATACTTGTCCCTACCACCAAACAGGTAAAAAAATTTCTGGGGCTCCTTAGATATTACAGGCTCTAGGTCATAAGATTTGGTAAATTGCTGAGCCTCTATATTCCAGCACTGGTGGGGACCAAAAAGAAAAACTGTTAAAGTAAATCTAAACAAGAGGCTTCTCCAAATCGTGGCTCCTCACATGGTTGAGAGCATTCTTAAAAGCCCTCCTGGGGCTGGTGAGATGGCTCAGTGGTCTAAAGCACCTACTTAGAACAAGCTTAGCTAAAGCACAGGGACCACATGCCAGCTAGCCCCACCCCCTGGTGGGCTGAGCTGGCCACACACACACACACACACACACACAAATAAAAATTTAAAAAATAAAAAAAATTTTAAAAAAGCCCTCCTGACAGATGGCTGTCAAATGCACAGATTGTACAGTATCAAGCTTTACTCTCAGACCCAGCCCATATTAAGTTCTTGTTCACTACAGCCTTAAATCCAGCCACCTTGTTACCAGATGACCCTGAGGTGTGCTACATGACTGTCTTGAGGTGCTTGATGCTAAAATAAGCCTAAAAAAGGATTTCACAGACATTCCTTTAGATGATCCTGATGCTACCTTATATACCGATAGAAATAGTTTTGTCCTAAATGGAGTACGCTATGCCGGGGCAGCAGTGGTCACAGAAGACCAAGTGATTTGGGCCTAAGCACTAGGACATGAGACATCTGCCCAACAGGCAGAGCTCATTGCCTTAATCCATGCACTCCACTGCAGACAGATAAACATCTACAATGACAACAGATACGTTTTTGCTACCCTACATGTACATAGAGCTATTTACCAAGAGCGCGGTCTATCAGCCACTGGTAGATGTAAAATTAAAAATGCCCAAGAGATCCTAGACTTGCTTACAATCATGTGGCTCCCCAAAAAGGTGGCAGTGGATAACTGCCAAAGACACCAAAAGTTAAAACTCTCCAGTGGCCTGAGAAACTGCTCTGGCAGATGCCACAGCCAAAGAGGTGACACAAAAACCAGTCAGGCTGCTCAAGGTACTCTTGCCTGTCCTACCACCCAGAGTGTTAGATCAGCCCACCTACTCTAGTGAGATCTTTTGTTGGCTAAAAGCTTAAAAACCACACCAATACACTAGGCTGAGGGCTCATTCAACAGATACACCAAGAGACTCACTTAAAAAAAAAAAAATAATAAGGGGCTGGGGAGATAGCTCAGTGGGATAAGCACTTCCCTGGCAAGTGCAAGGGCCTGCGTTCAATCTCTGGTTCTGCCAAAAAAAAA
>NW_004524722.1:5835871-5844616 GCF_000260255.1 Octodon degus | reverse complement strand
GCCCCCTGGTGGGCTGAGCTGGCCACACACACACACACACACACACACACACACAAATAATTAAAAAATAAAATAAAATAAAAAAAAATAAAACACATTTCTGGGCCGGGGAGATGACTCAGTGGAATAAGCGCTTCACTGGCAAGAGTAAGGGCCTGAGTTCAATCCCCGGTTCCACCACAAAAATAAATAAATAAATAAATAAAACACATTTCTAAACCTGCTTCATACTATGACTTGGCTAATTAAGAGATGTGTCTCACATGATATACCACCTGGTGCCCTACGTTTTGTCACCCCAAAGACTATAGTTACTTTAAATAAAACATATACAATTTATAAACTATACTAAAAAAATTGCCACAGATTGCCAAAATTTCTAAATTGTTCTAGTCTTATAAAAGACCCATATATAAATGATAATGTCGGGGCCAGGGAGATGGCTTAGTAGGATAAGCGCTTGACTGGCAAATGCAAGGTTCTGAGTTCAATCTCTGGTTATGCCAAAAAAAAAAAAAAAAAAAGTCTTATTACCCACCAGATGGCTTTACACATACAATGGACATACTTTTAACTATATCCCAGCTTATCTAAATAGGGTCTCCTGTTGTTTAAACAGGCTGACTATAATTCTTCCATCTAAAGATGATTTAATGCTACACCATCCAAAAACATCATCACCCCACAAGAAAAGTTTCTAACATCCCTCCTTCCTCCTGACTATAATGATAAAGTCGCTTTCCTGTGTGACACAAAAGTCTATGCTATAGGGGCCAGGGAGATGGCTCAGTGGATTAAGCGCTTCCTTGGCAAGCACAAGGGCCTGAGTTCAATCCCTGGTTCTGTAAAAAAAAAAAAAAAAAGTCTATGCTATAATACTCAGTGTAATTAAAAACCTATACTTTAGTAAAATAACAAAAACATATAAAACAATTGGGTTACAATGTGGTCAAAGCTCTTAATGCCACTTCAACGGCCATCGCCCTATTTAACACACACAGAAACACCCATAAACAAGCTATATATTAAACAATCGGGTGGCCACTGATTATTTACTATTGTTTCACCATCAAGAATATAAAAAATAAAGAACATGTGCTGTTTTAATCCATCAGTAACAACTAGCAGATACAAAATCAAATAAGCATACTAAAAGAGTTAGCTCAAGATAATGACTTAGGGTTATTTTCAATATCCCCTTAGATAAATATGGTAACTGCTCTGATTGGGCCTGTGATCATATTTCTTCTGTTCCGGCTCATTAGACCTTATATAATAAACGGTTTGATTACATATATACAAAAACAAATTCAGATGATAAAATTAATGATGTTGAGATCTAACTATTTCACACCTCCGGACAACTCTATGAGGTTTAAATAAATCAAAGATTTGATTCCCAAACAAAACCAGTGGGGAATGTAAAAGGTTAACAAAATTTTGTGCTTTAACTCTAAAAGAATATTTAAAAACCCTTGTGCTTCCTGTTATCTATTCTAAAGAATATATTGTCCCTCTCGGCTTAAGGCTGTTTAGCAATAAATAACTGCTTCTTATTAAGGCAACAAGCTAAAACAAACTTACTCCCTGATCATCTCCTATAATGTGGTCAGCCTAAGATATATCTTATAAAAACATACACTTATCACTAAACTATAAAAGACACTTTAGTTACAATTTACAGTTGTGTCAAATAAATATAGTTTTCTGTTATTCTGTGCTAGGTAACAAATTCGCTTACCAAACTAGATACAATTTCTGTTATAAATACCCCTCTGCTACCTATGTTTGATTGCCGATCAAGCATCTCCTGTATAAAAAAATGGCTGACAGAACTGAACTCAATAAATAAAAGGCTCTTTTCAAATTTCTATCTGGCTGATCTGGTTCCTATGCTGAGTGACCCATAACAGGGCAAGAGGTCAATACCTGGGATTGAATCCAGGTTTTTTGCAATGAGTTACATCCCATTTTTTTTTTTTTTTGAAACAAAGTCTCACCAACTTGACCAGGTTGGGCTCAAAGCTGTAACTGTCCTACCTCACCCTCCAGAGTGGAGCGATTGTAGGCATGTTCTCATGCTTCCCTTCTCCATCATAGGGCAACTCTGTGTAAATGTATGCACTCTTGATCCTTCAGTAAGGAGGCAGAGACAATGACTGGCTTTTACATTACCACTGTCTAAAATCACATTATGTACTTTTTTCCCCATAATTTTATTGAGAAATACATAGAAATAAGACAATTTCAAATCAAATTGGTAGGACAGTTCCAATAATTAACACATTGCATACTATTTTTCTAGTGGTTATTTGTTGTACAAGATGCAGCAGACAGGATATACTATTTACAAACATTATTAGAACAAATCCCTCTATTCATTGAATTAAGAGAATGTAGCTATATATCTATCCTAACCATTTTGAATACACAGATACAAAATGGACATTCATCTGTATCCCCTTTTTTGTTTAGCTCCATCATTTAAATATTATAGGTGTATGAACTCAGCAAAATATTCCAAAAAAAGTCCAGTAGTCCATAATAGTACTGGGTCTTCCACTTGACTGGCAATGTCAGAAATTGTTGACCTGAGTCCCCTACAGCTCAACATAACAACATGGCTTTATTTCTTGTACTTCGTTTTAATACATTCCTGCTGGATGGTTAAGACCAAGATAAAAGTAAGACCTGTAGACCCTTTGTCAGCATCAGCCATGTGGATGAGTCACAGCCATTGCTTGGCCAATGTGCTCTCTGTGAAAGCCTGAGAGAAGGTTTTCTTTCATGTGCCTCGACATTATCGATCACTTTCCTCTTTGGCCCCACAATTTCGTTGATCAGAAAATTGGGGATACAACTGAGTTACATGATGTTACAGTACAAGATCTCATATGTCCTGAGTCTTAATTGACCTTGGAAGGCTAGGGCCAAAATGTTGGCTTTCCTTGCGGCCCTCCTTTTTCTCTAATTTTTTCCCTGGCAAGCACAAGGGCCTGAGTTCAATCCCCGGTTTTGAAAAAAAAAAAAAAAAAGTTTAACATATCAGGGCTGGGGAGATGGGCCTGAGTTCAATCTCCAGTTCTGCCAAAAATAGATAAATAAATAAATAAAATTTTTAAAACGTTTAACATATCAATACTTGATGAAAAATACCCGTTCCATGTTATGTCTAAGACGTTTTATATTCAGACAGATAGTGAAGTTAAGCTCAACTTGCCTATGTTATAGGGTAATAATATCATTAAGATTCTCTCCTGGGAGCTGGGGAGATGGCTCAGTGGAATAAGTGCTTTCCTGGTAAGTGCAAGGGCCTGAGTTCAATCCCCGGTTCCACCAAAAAAAAAAAAAAAAAAGATTGTCTTCCAGAGGGTTAGCAACTTAAGTTTGTGACCAAAAAGTAGAGAAAAAGAAGGGCGACAAGGATGGTCAACATTTTGGCCCTAGCCATTCAAGGTCAGTGAGGACTCAGGATATAAGAGAACCTGTACTGTAGTAACATCCTGTAACTCAGTGGTGTCCCAAATTTTCTAATCAAGGAGATTATGGAGCCACAGAGGAAAGTGATCGATGATGTATAATGCGCCTAAGGAGAGTTACCTAGAGAGAAAACATTCTTTCAGGCTTTCACAGAGCAAATTGGTCTAGCAATGGCTGTGACTCATCCACATGACTGACACTGACAAAAATTACAAACTGTAGTACAGGGTTTCAAGGTAAATCCTGAGGATATTTGACTGACCTTCTCAGATACAAAAGTTACATTTCTTGTTATATAGGTCTTGCTTTAGCTTAGTCTTTACCATTCAGCAGAAAAGTATAAACACAAGGTATAAAAAGTAAAGTTGGCTGGGGAGATGGCTCAGTAGAATAAGCACTTCCCTGTCAAGTGCAAGAGCCTAAGTTCAATCCCTGGTTGGGGGTGGGGGGGGGGAGTAAAGCCATATTAATATGCTGAGCTGTAAGAGGCTCAAGTCAAACAACCTCAGACATTGCCAGTCCTACAGATAACCCACTACTCTATGGAATACTAGACTATATTGCATTATTTTGCTGAATTAATGCACCTACAATATTTAAATGGCAACGGAATACCCATCTCTGACAAAACTAAACAAAAAAGGGGGATGTAAATGAAGGATCATTTTGTATCTGTATATACAAAATAGTTAGGATAGATATACAGCTACTTTCTCTTAATTCAATGAGAAGATTTGTACTAATAGTGTTTGGATAGGACATCATGTCTGCATCTTGTACTATGAATAACTACTATGAAGACAATATGTAATACATTAATTACTGAAACTGTCCTACTAACCTGCTTTAAAACTGTCTCACTGCTATTTGTTTCTCAATAAAATTAAGTAAAATAATTTTAAAAAAGAACAAATAACTCAAAGTATCTAAATATTTTTATGATGATTTTGTACGTTAATACTTCAAATGCACTGGGTTCAGGAAAATATATTAAAATGAATTTTACCTATTATACTTTCTAAAGAGGCCATTAGAAAATTTACAACTGACTGACTACATGGTACATTTTTATTTTCATCAGCTGTCCATTTTTCTTCTTAGGTCCCAAAGGAACCTTGTGCTTCCCAATGGTGGGGGGTTGAACCCAGAATCGCATTCACACTGGGCAACAGTCCAGCACTTGAACTACATCCCAGCCCACCCACTCTCCCATCTAATAATATGGTGACCCAGACTGCTGAATGAAAGAGTCAATGTTGGTATCTTTCGTGATAGGGAACAGTTGGATGGAGGGAAGTAAGAGCCATGAAGGAACTAAGCACAGAGCAGGCACAGGTGCAAGGGCCCAAGTGCACGCCCATCGAGCTCCTGACTGCCTGCTGGAGAGCACCATGCTGAGAAGGGCAGGGAAGTCTGTGGATGGACTGAGAAAAGGGGTCTGGTGGGACAAGGAGTGTAGACCTGGAAGCCCAGGGTCCAAGGATGAAATTACAAGATGAAAGGGGGGGCCGGGAAGATGGCTCAGTGGAATAAGCGCTTCCTTGGCAAGCGCAAGGGCCTGTGTTCAATCCCCGGTTCCGCCAAAAAGAAAAAAAAAAAGATGAAAGGGGCCAAAAGCCCACGTGGAAAGGGCAGCAGACACCTGAGAAGGTACCTGTAGTCTCCAAACCGGAGGGTGGCTTTGGCATCTACTGGTGCTATTTCTTAATTCTGAGCCTGCACTTTAGAAAGTGCAGATTAAGGCTTTAGAGGCACTGCACAGAATGAAGAATCTTTCTTCTCAGGTTGATGGAATTTAGGGGCCAAAAATAACACTAGAAAGGGGGAAGAGAGCCAAAGAACGAGCGCTAGCTCTTAAGATCTGAAGCATCTCTTAGCGTGGAAGTGCACAACCTTGTCAGTGGGTTTCAGGGCAAAATCCCGTGACTGAGTGAACCTCACTGAGTCAAGGTGCTCAGGAGAGGCCGAGAATGTGGGAGTCTTGAGTGAGGGGACCCAGGCTCTAACTAAGTAGCGTGGGCTCCTTGCACTGTGGAAACAATCATATTTTTATGTTTATGCAGGGTTACAGTGGCAGCACCCGAGAGAGGGACTCAACAGTATTTGTAATGAAGAACATCAGACTCTGAGCTGTAACTTGAATTCTTGTCCCGGATTCAGCATACTAGCAGCGAGCACATCATACAGACTGCCACCTGTCCTGCCGGCATCTTTGAGGCATGCTTGTGCATCTAGGAAAGTACAGAGCAGGTATCTGTGTGTTTTGCTACCTGTGTGCCAGCTTGGACCAGCTCACAGACAGCCCCACCTGTCTTACATGAGCTCCTTGGTACTGCTCTCCCAGGGCCTCTGAGCATCTTTGAAAGTTCTCTGTATTTACTGGATTGGTAACCTTGTCAGCCAGACTGCTACATCGTGCATGAAATCTACAATGGCGAGAACGCCCAGGACCAGTTTGAGTATGAGCTGGAACAGGCCCTGGAAGCCCAATACAAGTACACTGTCGTTGAGCCCACCCGAATTGGTGATGAGTGCGCTGGATCACCGTGGGCAACTGCCTGCATAAGATGCCTGTGCTGGCTGGCACTTCCCTTAGATTATTCTCACTATATCTCCCTGCCTGCTGGTGTGTTGAGCTTGGCCTGCTGCACCCTCTATGGGATCTCCTGGCAGTCTGACCCTTGCTGCAAGTACCAAGTAGAGTATGATGCCTATAAACTGTCTCGACTGCCTCTGCACACACTCACCTCTACCCCGGTGGTGCTGGTCCGGAAGGACGACCTGCACAGAAAGAGAATGCACAACACGATAGCACTGGCTGCCTTGGTGTACTGTGTAGAGAAGATTTATGAACTCTATGCTGTATGACTCCAGTGAACATGGAGAGGAACAGAAACACACAGCCCGCAAGAGACAAGAGGACACAAAGGATTTGAATTGCTGCAGTAACACTTTTGCTCTGTGAGGCAGCGGAGCCTGGGAAGGTGTTTGGTTTAATATTTGTTATTTTTTAAAAAGAACACAGATTATGGGTGTACCAAGGGTTTTTTTCTAGCTCATTACACAAAATGTGATTTCCATAACCCTGGAGGGGGTCTGAGGCTATGGAAGTCTTAACTAGGCAGTGGACTGTGGACAGAAGCCAATGCTGCTGAGGGGGTGTGAACGCGCTTGGGGGTCTTTAAGTAATATTGTTTAACTGTCCCATTCGGAGCCAACCAAAGCTATCAACTATTAAAATTATGAGTATTTTTTAAAAAAGTTATTTCTCGCGAATTTCAAGAATTTGCAATAATTAAGTTTTCAAATTCTTAAAAATATTTCCCTGGACTTCCCTGGACACATTTCCTTTTTCTGGAGCCAGTGTTAGATAATCCATTGAGTTCTTGAAAAGCTCCAATATAAAATTTTCCTGTTATTTGTGGTAGCCTGTAATCCTTTTTTTTTTTTTTTTTTGGTGCTGGTAATTGAACTGAAGACCTTGTGCTCGCCAGGCAGGTGCTGTATGGTGCGAGCTATTCCCCAGCCCTAACTGTAATTCTAAATCTTATAGTCTGTTGTATTTTAATTTGTTTAGATGCAAGATGTGTTCATATTCTTATTTAGCATATTTTATTCCTTTTTATATTATTTCAAAAATTGCTTTTTTTTTTAAAGCTAGGCATAGTTGTTCAATACTAATTAATTTGAGTATTGACTATGACAGCCCTTCTCCTACATGTTCAAACTTATGCCCAGTTAACAGTAACCAAAAAAAAACAGTAACCAAATTTTTAAATCACACACATTACCCTATCCATTTTATGGACAAAAGTAACTAAAGCTCAGAGAAGTCAAGTAACTGAGCCAGGGCACACAGCTAGGGTTTTAAGTGCAAGAGCCAGAATTCTTGACTGTAAACACCAATAAATTTAACCACCCCTCTGTCTTAACTGACTGATTAAATTAAATAAAATGTCCTCAACCCCAGTGAATTCACAGCGAAAGACAAGTAAGTAAAAATAATTCTATCCATTTCATGAGTTTGAAATGGAAAAGGCACACACAGAAGGCAGACATCCCTAGGGATGCTCCTGATGTGAGCAGCATCTGGTGATCACAGGTTTTAAGGAATTCTGGGTTACCGTTGAGAAGCACAGGCCTTGCCTTACCCAGACCTGGCTCACCTTCATTGTGAAAAGCTGGGAGCCACTGCTCTGCCGGCCTCAGTGTGGCTCAGCTCCCTCCCACCTTCCCCTGGGAGGAGGGGAAACGGTGCTCATTTCCTGGAGCGGCAGGGCTGGGGCTGGGGGAGGGGACGCTGGACCTCCCCGGCCTTGGCCTCTGGCCTAGCAACACCAAGTCTGCAGTGCTTCCCGAAAGCAACACTTCAGAGCTGCCTTCCCTCCATCCTTCAATATCCAGAGGCAGCTTTCGATCTCACTGCCCTTGGCCTGCCTAGTCCTACCCGCAAAGGTCCCTCTCTGTTCCGTGCCCAGACCTGAATTAACTCAAAACTTCTAGGCATTAGGTCTCCACCCTGGACCCAGGCCACCCCGTGGGGGAGGGGAGGAGTGTCAGGCTCTTTGTTCCGATGTGCACAGCACTGCCTGGCCTCCGTGGACCTGCTCACTAACCTGGAACCGTGGCCTGGATCAGAGATGAGGATTTGCAGCCGCGGCCACCAAGCTGGAAAACCGAGGGGGAAAGAGGCGGGGCCGGGAGGAGGAGAAGGCACTGCTCCACAGGGAAACCCCGGGGCGCTAGGGCGTGGCCGCCAGCCCAGGGCAGTAAGTGGAGGATCCGAGGGTCTTTGAGGACAGCAATACAAAGCTATTCCTCTTCCCTGAGGAACAGCAGATCCTGTGGTCCCAGAACAAACTAAAGACCGGGGAATTCACATTTGGGAATTGTCATCGATTTCTTTAGCTTTTCCAAACTATCAGCCCGTTAATACACCTATACTTATAACAATTCATTAAAATGTCTAAATAAAGTATCTTCAGTAATGAATGGAAGGCAACAGTTTGAATCAATAGCTCGTTTTGAGAGATCATTAAATTTTATCCATTTAAGGGGCCAGGGAAATGGCTCAGTGGAATAAGTGCTTCCCTGGCAAGCGCAAGGGCCTGAGTTCAATCCCCAGTTCTGGGGAAAAAAAAAAAAAAAATTATCCATTTAAAATTACATGTGTATGTGTACCCGTGTCTCTAATTTTAACCTATGCAAGAGCATGAATTGATTTTTTTTTTTTTTTTTTTTTTTTTTTTTTTGTTCCTCGAATGG
>NW_004524722.1:5827037-5835771 GCF_000260255.1 Octodon degus | reverse complement strand
TTTTGGCCAGCGGGAGAGTTGTGAGGTTCGAACTCCAGCAACCTGAGGCTGAGAGCTTTGTGGAAGCAGCCACTTAAAGGCCTGAGCTAGGGCCATGCCCCCTATGAATTGATTTTTAAACTCTTATACATGTGTACATGAAAACTTGAGCTTAGAACTGCAACTATAATGAAACAGTGAAAGAAAAAACCATAGAAAACATCCTGCTCAGGGACTCTAACCAGGCCACTGTCACCTGGCCCTCTAGGGTGGTTGGGGGCACACAGAAGAGAAGGGTCTGGCAGTCCAGATAAAAGCCAGGGCAGAGGCTGGCCTACACAGGGAGAACCGCACCAAGTGTCAGGGATTCCTCTGACCAGTTCTCAAGCCAAGGGAAGGTCACTGCACTCAATGAAGCACAGACCTGTGTCACAATTCCAATGAGCAGGTCCCACCAGATAGGCTCTGGCCCTGGCATGAATCGCCCTTAAAACAACAGCTTATCTTCCCAGAGACCACCTACCCCCTTCTCCAATCCAGCCCCGGGTACAATTTCCTTTCATGATTTCCACTGCCTCAGAGAAGATCCCAATCAGCTTCTCAAGTATTTTTAAACATCCCCCTCAAACTCCACCCATGGCAAAAGGCCATAAAGGGCTTAGCCACCCTTTGTTTCAGCTCAAAGAATTCTTAAATTCCCTAGATTCTCTCCATGGAAGCTCCTTTCCTTTTTTCCTTCTGCCTGTTTCTCTGCTGCAACACGGTCCGAAAAAAGTATGACCATCCTTAAACTGAGATGGCCCACAAGACTGCTCTGTGAGTATCTGAGTCCACTGAGACTGTTATGCCGAAATGCCCTCCTTTGAGTAGCTTAACAGCAGAAATTTATTTCTTGCTGTTCTCAAGGTGGGGAAGTCCAAGATCAAGGTTGTGATGAACTGGGGGTCTGTGAGGGCCTGCTCCTCAGAAGTCATTTACTAATTGCTTCCACACACAGGGACAGACACAATCAGGCTGCCTGAACCTCTTTAAAGACTCATTAATCTCTTAATCTCACAAAGGCCTCCCGATCCAACACTTTGGGGTTAGGATTTCAACATATGAATGGGTGACTTTCAGAACAAAGCACAAAGCAAAGTTTTTTAAAAAATGTAACAAGTTTAATCATTTATGTAATCTTTTTCAATAAAAGAAAAAAAACCTTAATCATAAACAGAACTTTGGCAGATGAAGGAGAGCAGGAACAGTATGCATCATGATTTATGTTGAGAGAGCAAATTCTATTCTTCCTGCCGACAAAATGACAGGAGAGGCTGGTGGGAGGCAGACACCATACACACACACACACACACACACACACACACACACACACACAGGTTAGGTGTCTCAAAGGAATCATAATAGTTTTTGCCTTCAACAGAATTCCATGACATTGAAAGTTTTCA
This sequence comes from Octodon degus, assembly GCF_000260255.1. Classification (NCBI taxonomy): domain Eukaryota; kingdom Metazoa; phylum Chordata; class Mammalia; order Rodentia; family Octodontidae; genus Octodon; species Octodon degus. The sequence goes on along the minus strand of NW_004524722.1, from coordinate 5,834,347 downwards.
AAAGAGTAATAATTTGAGATTTGCACTTTGAAAAACAAATTCATTAAAAAAAAGAAAACAAATTCCTATTACAGTTGTGGAAGTTTAGAAAAGCTTCAAGAGAAAATTTAGAAACAGATTGTGAACCACTTAGGGAGCATATTCATCATGGTAGTATAAAGAGCCGTGGAGATGGCTCAGTGGAACAAGCACTTCCCTGGCAAGCGCAAGGGCCTGAGTTCCATCCCTGGTTCCACAATATATATATATATATATATATATATATATATATATATAAAACAGAAGGAAACTTTGTAATAAACATCATGGTAGTATAGCTAAAGATCTGGATGACTTTACCATGATTAAATTTTGAAAACATAATATTATAATGGAGTGGAAAATGGCTATGGATTATGTGAAAAACAGCTAGGTGGACCCTTGCTCTGAATGTGCAAAAACAAACCAAAAAGCCAGACAGGCAGATAAGATTTAGTTATTGGTGCAGAATTTCAATGGCTAAAAAGGGACTGACAAATGAACAAATAATTGTAAGTTACTATTCTAAAAGATTTAAGGTAAAACAGAAGATACATTGAGAGCTCAGACCATTTATCTCAAATTTACTGCTTTTGATCACTTTCTCTAGGGGATATGTCCCTACAGGATCACGATATACCTTGTAAAAATTAACCAAGGGATGTTGATGTGAAGAACACAACAAATAAATGTTCAATAACATGAAAGAATGAATGTACAAGAAAGCTAAGTAATAACAAGTAGTCTGGACTTTTTCAAAATGTGGTTGTGTTAGTCAAAATTCCCGAGAGGAAAGCATCAAAATATTACTTATACATACAGGAGGAGATCTATATGAAGCTGTGGCTTCTGTGCTTATGGAAGCCAGTAGCTACAAAATCTGCATGGTGGGCCAGCAGGCCAGAGACCCTGAAAGAGATGTCCTTAAAGTCCAAGGGTCATTTGCTAATCATTTGTTCCACTCAGACCTCAGAATGAGGTCAACCCTACCTGGCAAGGTGATTTCTTTCCAAGTCCACTTATCTAAATGCTAATCTCATCTGAAAACATCTTTACACAGATTCTTAAAATAATGTTTGGCCACACACCTATTTTGGTGCTCTGGCAAACTGATCCATAAAATTATCCATTACAGTAATACAAAGCAACGGAAATATTTTAAATAATTATCTCATTTGTCTAATTAGGAGGGAGCCCAGGATTCCACACCACCTTGGACTCTGATAATGTAAAACTTGGTATGTAAGTAGTAAAAGGGTGAAGCACAGGATCTATGAAAAATAAAGCATTGGGTTGGGGAGATGGCTCAGTGGAATAAGTGCTTCCCTAGCAAGCACAGGAGCCTGAGTTCAATCCCTGGTTCTACCAAAAAAAAAAAAAAAAAAAAGCACTTACCATTCTACATGAATGAATTGGATTTAATATATTTTATTCATCAATGCAATCTAACACTGAATTTATAGGATTAACCCCAGGGTTGTATGAGGGTTAACTGGGAGCTGGACTGGGTTTACCACCATTAGGCATTAGGAAAATCAAAATCCAAACTATAAGGAGATGCCACTTCCAACCTATCAAGAAGACCAGAATTGAAGACAGATAATAACAAATTTTGGTGAGGTTTTACAGGTGTTGGGCTCCTCATACATTGTTGGTAGAAATGTAAAATGGTATAGTCATCGGTAGTTCTTCAAAGTGCACATAGTTGCCATTTGACTCAGTAATTCCACTCCTAGGTGTATCGCCAAGGGAAATTAAAATACAATTCCATGAAAAAATTCTTACATGACTATTTGTAGAAACATTATGTTATGACCAACCAAAAAAGGGGAAACTGTCACTGGAAAAACTGATGCTGTGAATAACAGTCTGTTAATTCTCAATCTCATCATGTCCTTAGTGAAAGAACTCTTACGCAGGGTGTGGTGCACACACCTGTAATCCCAGCACTCAGGATGCCGAGGATTCCCTCTAGTGAGGCCAGCATGGGTTACAAAGTGAGCTAATTTATTGTAAAGTAAATACGTAAGAGAATTATGCGTTCAAGTGAGAAGGCAGGCAGTGCCATAAAAAAAGCATCTACACCGAGTGTGAGTTTAGATATTATTTTATGCACACAAAAGTTACTCCTAGAGGGGGCTGGTGAGATGGCTCAGTGGTCTAAAGCACCTACTTAGAACAAGCTTAGCAAAGCACAGGGACCGCGGTTCAATCCCGCAGCACCACATGCCAGCCCGCCCCGCCTCCTGGTGGGCTGAGCTGGCCACACACACAGCACACACACACATAAATAAATAAATAAAATTTAAAAAATAAATAAAAGTTACTCTTAGAATTCAGGGATCTAGTTTACTATGACGCTTTTTGATATTTTTCTTAGAGGTTACAATGGAATGTCATTATATCAAAAATATTTTCTTTATCCTTTTCAGATGCTTATTGTGCCTTCAGAGGGCTTAATTATATCTTAGGAAACTTAGAAAATGAACAAAAAAGTTCTAAGCAAATCAGGTCCCAGCCAAAGAGGGGAGGGTCTTTAAAGAATATTTCCTTTTCGGATATCCTTGGGCCCTAGGCTATGGCATGCCCTTGTTCTAGAAATAGAAGCCTGGGTCTTTGGGTCTGACAAGAGTGATTATAAGGTCTTTGATTCTAAATTATAGCTAGTGACACAGATATATTCCTTTATCCCTCTGGCCCGTCAATGTCTGTTTGCCTAACAGAACAATCTAATCTAAATATCTACCAACTAACCAATGGATAAAGAAACTGTGGTAATACAGTCTCATGTAATTTGGCCGATCAAAGTGATGACAAAATGAAACTGACACAAACATTAGGCTAGTAAAAGAAGTCACACCCAAAAGATCATTATTGGGGGCCGGGGAGATGACTCAGTGGAATAAGTGCTTCCCTGGCAAGTGCAATGGGCTGAGTTCAATCCTTGGTTGGGGGGGGGGATTATTACAAAATTCCATTTATAGAAAATATCCAGAACAGGCAAGCTTATAAAAGTGTAAAGCGTATTAATGGTTGCCTAAAGGCCAGGAGGTGGGTAGGGAGAAAGGGTTATTATCACTTAGGGGTAAGGTCATGATTACTAATGCTCTAAAGTTGACTGTTTCAGTGGTGACGCTGCTCTGTGAATATAATTAAAAACGGCACTGTATATGACACTTAAAAAAGTGAGGTGAGGGGCGGGGGAGATGGCTCAGTGGAATAAGCGCTTACCTGGCAAGCGCCAAGGGCCTAAATTCAATCCCCGGTTCTGAAAAAAAAAAAAAAGTATAGTGAGTTGTGTAATATATCTTTGTGTGTGTGTGTGTGTGTGTAATATACCTTTTAAAACGCATGTATTTTCATTTTTTGGTACCGGGATTCGAACTCAGGACTCCGCACTTAACAGGTAGGCGCTTGTGCCGCTTAGCTACTTCCCTCTAAATAAATAATAAACTGATCTTACCTCCAGGAGCGGAAAGAGGAAAGGTGGGCTCCCTGTTGGTCACTAGATCTTCACCCGACGGCGGGGCACTTTTAATCCCGGTTTCCAAGCTGCTTCTTCCATCTAGCTGCCCGGCTGGGGCCCTGCTGGACACCAGCCTCTGCACAGCCTCTGCGCGGGCTTTGCCCAGCTTTCCTAGGCCGCTCCCCAAGCTTGGTCAGGAGCAAAATTCGACGGCTGAGGGCTTTCTTAACTATAGGGTTTTGAGAAACAAAGGCAGCGGGGACGCAACTCGCTAGGGAAAGTGCTCCAAGTAGCCACCCACAGCTCACGCTCAGAGAAAAGGAAGGCCGCGCCTCGCAGGCCCTGGTGCACGGGCAGACCCAGACCGGAAGAGGAAAGGCGGGGAGGGGCGGCCAAGGCCCCGGATGCGGAAGTGCCCAGGGGCTGAGGGGCTGAGGGGCTGAGGGCCTCCGGGCCTCCGGGCCTCGCTTGTGTCCACCCTTTCCTGTGCAGTCTGTGATTTGCTCAGGAGCGCTGCAACGCCGACGACGCCCTGGTGGTCCGAAGTAGAGCAGGAAAGCGCGAAAGCCAGGCCAAGGAAAACTGTGGCGGAGTCTTGACTGCAGCGGGCACTACAAGTGGCCCTGTTACCTCAGGCAAGTAGATACTGATATTGAAGTAAGCCTCCTTAGCATACGTTGTCTCTGGCAACTTAACATTCATATAAATTAGCAAAATTGAATTGAGGCACACTGATATGCTTAATAGTCGATTAAGCATTGATTAATTTTGATTTTACGGCTTCCGCTCACTCCATGATATGGCTTCAATGATTTCTGTTTAAGAATTTATATGTTTGTAAGCACTTTAAAAATTGTGAAGTCAAGGGGCCGGGGAGGTGACTCAGTGGAATAAGTGCTTCCCTGGCAAGCGCAAGGGCCTGAGTTCAATCCCCAGTTCTGCAAAAAAAATAAAATAAAATAAATTTTTTAAAAAATTGTAAAGTTTTACTACAATTTTCTTTTCTTACTTTGTTTAATTTTTTTTTTTTTTTTTTAATTTGAAGCAGGAATCAAACTCAGGACCTTGGCACTTGCCAGGCAGGGATTGTCCCTTGAGCTGTAACACCAGTCCTAGTAGTGGACCACAGTTGTCTGACTCCCCTCATCCCCTGGCTCCACCTTTCATGCCAAAGGTTATTCATTGAAACCTGATTGGGGCCGGAGAGGTAGCTCAGTGGAATAAGCGCCTGCCTGGCAAGCCCAGGGTCCTGTGTTCAATCCCTGGTCCCGCAAAAAAACAAAACAAAACAAAAATACAACAAAAACTTGATCACCAGTTGATGGCCTTCAGAGGTGGGGCCTTTGCAAAGTGTGTCAGGAGGGAAGAGCCTTCTTATTCTCTGGGACACAGCTGGAAGATACCAATCTGTGACTCAGAAGGTCCTTGAAGCACTTATATGACCGTATGAAGTTTTAAAAAATAATCATACTATTTTAAAATTAAAAACAAAAGAAGGTCCCAAGAAGACACTGAATCTGTTTAAGTGTGGACTTCCCAGGCTCCAGAATTGTGAGAAATTGCTCTGGTTTTACCTATATGGTTTATATTTTGTTAGAACAAGCTGGATGGAGTAACGTTCAGAATATGCTACTCTAGGGCGAGTAGTTTTGTTTCATTTTGTTTTGAGATAGGGTCTCCATGTACAGTTTATTATTTTATTTATTTAGGCGGAACTGGGGATTGAACTCCATTTATAGTTTATTTTATTTATTTATTTTATTTTTTTGTGGAACCTGGGATTGAACTCAGGTCCTTGAGCTTGCCAGGCAAGTGCTTATTCCACTGAGCTATCTCCCCGGCCCCTCCATGTATAGTTTAGACCGGCCTTGAACTCTGTGTATCCCAGTGTGTCCTGGAACTTACAAAAATCCTCCAGTCTTGCTGGAAGGGTGCTGAGTTCGCTGGGGTTCATCACCCCACCAGACTAATGCAAGTATTTCAACCCTAAGGCAATGGAGACAGGAGGCAAGGCAGGAAGAGCTCTCTGCCCTCCCCTAGTTGTGTAGAAAAAGACATTATTTCCTCTGGTTCAGGTGTCTTAACAGTCTGTTGCCAGAGATGTCACACTGAAAAAGTGTCTGCATGAGTGAATCTTATTAATTACTCTCCCCCTTCATTATGGTTGATACCCTAATAAGTCTAAAACCTCTTTTTTTTGTCTTGTTACTTACCTAAAAATGTATTGTTGTGTATGATGGTGTTGTACAAGTGCAAATTCTCTTTACCTCTTTGAGTTGTTTATCACTGAGTTTCTCCCATATTTATTAACATCACACATTGCTTATATCGGTGTTTGTTTTTCTCATGTTTACCTGTCTTTTGTCCATGTGAGTGTCAGACTCCCACCTGGAGGAAGGAGGAGGACAAATGGTTTTTCTTCTTCTAAACCATCATTCATTTGGGAAGATTTGAAGATGGCCATGTAACTCTCTAGTGTTAGAAGAAGAAGTAAGAGACTTGGGAGAGTGAAAAAAAGTTTCAAGTCCCTGGATGTTTTTGTAACTGTGTTATGCTTTAGGAAGCTCTAGTGTAGTTCATCCTATACTATTGTAATAGACTGTTTGTAAAGTTTAAAAGTTCTACCTTCTGAGTGTAATCTTTCCATTCCATCTCTCTCTGGGGTCTCAGCCTTCCATTTGCAAAGCAAGGCTCTTTTGCAGTGTTTCTTCCAGGAAGCAACATTTTACATGAAAAAGGCCAAAATGTATCTTCAATTCCAACTACCATTAGGTTACTTTTACTGAAATAGTACTGTGTGAGAAAAGTTTTGCTTTCCAAAATTCACAAAGCAATCTCTGAAATAAGTGATTTTTTTAAAAACTAACAATGACACTAAGGTTTAAAGAGATTAAATTAGTTGTGTAGTGAAAAACAGCTGGCTAGTATGCACTGTGTATGGTGACTGTGTTGCAGGCAGCCAAATTAGATAGAAATATTATAGGCAGTCAGACAGGGCTAGGCCCTTGAAGGAGATAACACAGAAGACAAGATACCTTACAACTGTGGGAGGGACTGATGCTCCTGCTATGAGCCAGACTCAAAGACCAAAGATCAAATAAATGCTAACCTCCCCAAAGATTAGTCTCCGGGATTGATCTTCACCCTGAGAAAGCTAGGAAGAATCATTACCTAGGGGCCAGTGAGGCGGCTCAGCAAGGGCCTGAGTTCAACCCCTGGTTCTGAAAAAAAAAAATCATTACATGATGGCTACCAGATAAAGTCCGTTTTACATTCATGTCCCCTTGCTACTGACTCTCTTCTCCATTTGGTCCCAGACTTAATTTTACCTGAGCAGTGGTGCTTGTAATTTCATTGATTGACTATAGTTTTGTCCCATCCCACATCCACCTAAGCGAGTTCCCATTTTCTCCACCTTAGCCCCACATGGTTTTACACTATAAAAGTCCCTGGAAGAGAAAGCTTCCTGGGGACTACCCACTGGGGGGCTTCTGTCCCTTTCCCAGACAGGAGCTTTCTTTCTCTCAATAAATATATTCTGCTCATAACCTCCATTTTTTCCTAAAATTCATTTTTCAGTTATAGAGAACACGAACTCATCCATGTCAGGTTGGGAGATCATTTTTCCCCTGTATCATTTGGAGGTTCCCTGTATCATTTGGAGGCCACCCATCCAAGATCAATTTTTCTCCCTGTATCAACTGCATTTCTTTTTGTGTTATTTATTTATTTCTTTATTTGTATTTTTTAAAGAGAGTACAACATAGTATTAAAAATTACAAATGAGGGGCTGGTGAGATGGCTCAGTGGTCTAAAGCACCTACTT
>NW_004524722.1:5814096-5825172 GCF_000260255.1 Octodon degus | reverse complement strand
GGGTTCCCCTCCTCTTGCCCTTTGTGTTAGTCATTTTGGCAAATTACTGGAAGATGGCGGTTCCGGCCGAAAGGCCCACCAATTATTTTAGAGGTTACCCTAAAATTAACCAATGTGATCTGCTTCTGTAACCCCACTTGCAAAACCCCTCCTCCCTTTGTCTTCTGGCTTAAAACCACTTCCGCGCACTCTGTTCCTGCGTGTTCAGACTGCCCTGCGTGCACACAGCTAATAAAATTCCCTTTGTTCTTTGCATGAGAGACCGACTCTTGGGGTCTTCCTTCGCGGCAACTCGACCCTTACAGTTTCTATTGTATTTTCTCTTATTCATAGGAAATTAAGCATATTCTAGTTATGTCTTTGGACTTTTTGTTGGCCTCTTTAATTTTTTTTTTTTCTGTTTAGTACAGGGTGGGTCTACTGGGTCTCACTACACATTTTATACTCGTAGTGATCCTGCTGTTTTCAGCCTCCCAAATGTTGGGATTACAGGCACATGCCACCATGCTCAGTCTCAATCACCTTCTCAGTGCATGCTGGGGGTGGGGCCAGCATGGCATACCAGGGATTGAACCCCAGTCCCTGCTTCTGCCTAAGCAGGCACTTTAATCCACTGAGCTACCTGGCCAGCCCTTAATTTTTTTTTGAAGTAAGATCTTGCTGTGTTTCTTGGGCTGCTCTTGAAGTCCTAGATTCAGGAGGTCCTTTCATCTCAGAGTCCTCAAGTACTGGGATTACAGGACTCTGCCACTGAACTAGGCTCATTCTTGTTTTTTGTGCTCACCAGATGTGGGATTTTTTTTTTCTTTACATTGTAAGAACTTCTTACACATTGGGAAAAAATGACCCCTTGACTTGTAATTTAATTTAGAAACAGTTCTCTACAGTCCTTCATTAACCTGTGATTCTTTGTTTCTATTGCTTCTGCTTTTTTTTTTTTTTTTTTTTTTTTTTTTTTAACTTTTGAGTCGTGTAAAGATCAAGGAAATGTTTCAGGCAACCAGAATAATACACATAAAGGCCTAAAGTGGACGGTGGGTGGGGGGTTATTTGGTATATTTTGAAAACAATAAGAAGTTCTGTGTACCTCTAATGGTATAATTGTATTTAAAACAATGTCTATAATTTGTTTTAAAATGTACTTAATTTTGACATATTAAAGTAATATTTGGGTGAATTTATTTATTGTAAACATTACAGCCAATTTTTTTTTCCTGATTCTTTTTTTCTTCTGTCCCTTCTAGAAATAGAATGGAAGGGCTGGGTAGATAGCTCAGTGGCATAAGTGCCTGCCTGGCAAGCACAAGGGCCTGAGTTCAATCCCTGGTTCTGCCAAAAAAAAGAAATAAAATGGAAGATGTGCAGTGTGCTTAGGTCTCATCACCATTACTAATTGCCAGGTATGAGATCAGCCATTGATAAGTAATAATTGAGATGTCTTCCCCCCTCCCACCTCAGGATACCTTCAGGGCAGGTCTGGTAAGGCTTCAGGATCTGGGAATCGAACCACAGCGTCCTGGATAAGTAATAATTGAAACAGCAACATAAGTAAAGCCATGACTTGTACAGCATTTGTTGATAAACTAAGTGTTTTTCAAAGATAATTATATAAAAACTTTAAAGATATATGTATATATTTATTCTTCATAAAATCATTAAAAGAAAAATGACATTTCCATTTTAAAGGTGAGAAAGTGTAGAAATTGAGAGTTGAAGCACTGTGTTCAGAGTTACCATTAGTAAAGAGGAAGATTCAAAGTTCCAACAAAAAGATCTAGAACCCAAAACCTTTTTCTTGGTAAGGAATAGGAAAAAATTATTTATTTATTTATTTTGGTGGAACCAGAGATTGAACTCAGGCCCTTGCACTTGCCAGGGAAGCACTTATTCCACTGAGACATCTCCCCAGCTCCAGAAAAATTTATTGAAAGAAAGCTTCTGTCCAAGAGAAACAGAAGAGGCCCTGAAAGTGTGTTGCCTGCAACCACACTTCTCAAGGGTGTTTTATTGAGAAAAGCCATGAGATGAGGAAGGTAGAAACTAAAACCTGATTGCTACTTATCAGAGGACCATGTGGATAGCTCTCTTTGGAAGAAAAGCAGTCATCTCTGGTTTGGCTATAACCTGCCCTATTTGCATGTATTGATATGTACAGAGCTGGCTAGGACGTTTCCTTATTCAGCCAGTTGGCTTTAAGCAATGCAAATCAGACTAGTGGAAATCTGATATGTAGTCTTGGAAGCTAGGCAACAAGTCGGTGTGGCCTCTCCCTGCACTTCCTGAGAAGCATGAGTGAGTCTGTTGAGAGGAAGAGCCATGCACCAGTCTAGCGGCTGGGACTGCGCCTGTAGAAGGAGGCTGTGACCTCTCAGGGCATAAAAAATTACACATCACAGCTGAAGGACTGACCCCAAAATACTAGATACTGCCTTGAATTGTAGGGTAGTATTACTCTTTCTGCATCTCTCTGCATATTGCAGAGATGAATTCAGGCCTCCTACCTAGCCCAGCTCACCTACTTCCACAAGTCACTCCCTTATTAATAGAACCTGGGTTCAGCCCTGGGGTGTGGCCTTTGTTCTGGTTAGGCAGCATGCTAGCTGGATTTAGAATCCCCTTGGTTCCCCACAGCTACAAATATGTCTTAGTGTGCTTATTCACACCAAGTGTCATACTGGTAGTCCTCGATTAGAATTAAGTTGCTGGGATTCCATTAACTTTTTCATGGGATTACAAACATAAACTTCCCAGACCATGACAAGGTCTGAGAAGGGTCCTCTATAGCTACGCCTTTGCAATTTTTTTTTATATATGAATGTTAATAACTGTTCTCTAAAATCTTCATTGTCATTGTCTTTAAGATACAGAGTTATGTGGAAAGAAGAGCAAAATGAACTGAATATTCTACCTTTCTCTGACATAAATATATAATGCTACATATTAAGTTCCTTGCTTTGCAAACTCAAGCTCATTGAAAATGTGTGCATCTGGATTTTACATTCACATCTGGAACCTAGCAACATGTTCCGTATGGTACGGAATCCCAAGGCTGAGAACTCTTTCAAAGAAAAATGAATGTAGAACAGAAAAATTAATGTTAAATTTTTATAAAAAGAATTTATATACATGTACACATATTTCATATCTGATGTGAACATGTAATGCTTTGGAATGATGGGAATAAAAAGCCTTGCAAAGTAGTATTTTTCCTCAAGGTATATACTGTTTTAAATGGAATTAAGGGACCAGGGAGATAACTCAATGGCTGCCTGCAGAGTACAAGGTCCTGAGTTCAGTTCCTGGTACCAATAAATAAGTAAGTAAGTAAATAAACAAATGAATGAATAGAATAAAGAACTAAATATTAAAAGATAACTAATAAATAAAAAATGAATATACTGAGCAATGACTTTGAAGAAAAACGGTGGCAAAACTCAAAAGATGTATCTTTCACTGTTGGATGATAGGATTGAGATGTGAACCACATTTTCAAGGATGAATTAGTCTTGGGTTAAGGTTTAGGCTGAGTTGCCTGAATTTGACTATAGAGCAAATCAGGCTAAGTTAATTTCTGATGTTAATGATAAATGATCTGTAGCTATAGATAAATATAAATACATAGATATAGATATATAGATACAGATATATGGATTTTTAACTGTTTACTAAAAAATACAGGTATTAGGTTAGTCATTTTGACTTAGTTTTAATGATAAAGGTGATTTTTATTTATTTATTTTTTATTCTTATTTATTCATTTTTTGTGGAACCGGGGATTGAACTCAGGCCCTTGCACTTGCCAGGGAAGTGCTTATTCCACTGAGCCATCTCTCTGGCCCCAAGGTGATTTTTAAATTAAAGCATATTTTAATATAAAAGAGTTTATTAGCTATTTTTTGAGGAAAACTGTCTGAAATAGGTAATTGCAGCCTATGATTATTTGATAAAAGTTTGTTTTTTAATTACATGTTGTGTTTAAATGATAAACATAAAAAAATGATAAACATATCCACATCCATGTACTGTGGTACTAGTATTTCTGAATTACATATGTGAATGTAGATTTGTCCAATTATTAAGAAATACAAATATCTCATAGAACCACATTTTCAGATATGACAGTTGTCAGGCATTTATGATAAGCATAGCGAATTGGCAAATAAACGGTAAAATGACATACACATAATTAAGAACATATTAGGGATTCAATGCAGGAAGATGCTGAGAAAAATCCTATTTGGATGGTAAATTCATGGCAAATTGTCTTACCTTTAGCTCTTTTTTTTAAAAGTATATATTTATTTTTATTTATTTATTTTTTTGTGTGTGTGGCCAGCTCAGCCCACCTGGGGGCGGGGCTGGCTGGCATGTGGTGCTGGGGGATTGAACCATGGTCCCTGTGCTCTGCTAAGCTTGTTCTAAGTAGGTGCTTTAGACCACTGAGCCATCTCACCAGCCCACCCTTAGCTCTTTTTGAGATGATTAAGTTGGACTAATAGATGATTAAATTGGTAGAAGAGTGTAGGTAAATATTATGCAGTACTAAGAAAAGAAATCGTAGCTTTATCTGAGTAGATGTCATATTTGAATGTCATATATAAATGGGACATGAATGAGAATAACATGGAGATAATTGAAAGACATAGAGATGAGGATCTAGCAAATATAGGGCAATTAATAAATATGGAAAATAATTAGATGAGAGAGGATGGGGAAGATATGTAAGGAGGGGTAATATGGGATGGATTTGATCAAAATATTTTACATACATGTATGACAAATGCTATAATGAAATATGGGCAAGTTTGGAGCATTTACTTAGATTTATTTAAATTTTATAATAAAATTTGAAAACATATGCCTACCCCCTTCTAAAATTTGCTTGGTCCTCACTCCATAAATAATGGGATTGAGCATAGGGGGAATGACCACATAGAGATTGGCCAGCAGGATGTGGACATAACGTGGAAAGTGTTTCCCACCAAACCTGTAGGCAAAGACAGAAAAGAACGCAGGGATATAGAAGAGAAGGATGACACAGACATGGGATCCACAGGTGCTCAGGGCCTTGGACTGGGCCTCTTGGGAAGAGAGGTGGAAGACAGCTTGGAGGATGTGAATGTAGGAAACAGCGATAAGGATGATGTCCAGGCCTGTGGAGAGCAGAGCAGCTGCCAACCCATACCAGACATTGATGGAGAAGTCAGAGCATGAGAGACGGGCGATGCCCATGTGCTCACAGAAGGTGTGCGCAATGATGTTGACTCGGCAGTAGTGCAGTCTCTTGAGGAGAAAAATGGATGGAAACATGATGATGAAGCTGCGGGTCAGGGTGGCAATGATGATCTTCCCGATGACCTTCCTTGTGAGAATCATTGCGTATCTCAGAGGGGAGCAGATTGCCACATAGCGGTCAAAGGCCATGGACAGCAGGACAGCGGAGTCAGCCACAAAGAGGAAGTGGATGAAAAACATCTGAGTGAGGCAGCCATCAAAGGAAATGTGGCTAGAACCAAACCAGAAGTTGGCTAGAGTCTTGGGCATAGTGGACGTAGACAGCAAGACGTCGGCACTGGCTAGCATGGACAGGAATATGTACATGGGCTCGTGCAGGCTGGGCTGGGAGATGATGATGCAGATTAGGATGCCATTGCCTGCCAGGGCAGCTATGTACATGGCGCAGAAGGGGATGGAAAGCCAGATGTGTAGGTGCTCCAGCCCAGGGATGCCAGAGAGGAAGCAGCCTGTTGTGCGAGTGTCAGAGTTGTTCACAGCATCTATGCTGTTGGCAGACAAAAAAGCCATGATTTTCTGCAGAGCCCTCACCTGTGTCATAGGGAAGAAATAGATTCAGATTTTGGACACACTAAAGAAGTGCACATAAGGGCTTGCAAGCAGCCACAGGTCTGTGCGTGTTCACAGGTGCTACGGTAGTCAAAGGCTCAATACACAGGCATGTTATCAATGACAGTCACACACAGGCTCTGCATGAAGTACATGGTCACTGGCCCTTTGCGTGGATAGGCTGTTTATCCTTATTGAGGACCTCTCTACAGCATGGTAAGACTTTAGAAAACTATAGAATTAAAGAAAAACAACAACAAAAAAACATTGCCAACACATCCCACAGATTTTGAAAATGTGAAATGGGGAATACTAAAAACAAAACCCAATAGCACATCTAGGTTTGGGCTTAGGCTTGAGTGTGATCCAGCATGCTAGGATTACAGGCCTGCACCATCATGCCCTATGTGTTTTTTGTTTGTTTGTTTGTTTGTTTGTTTGTTTTTCCCTTTTGGAGAGGATCTCATTGTATATAGCTCAGACTGCCCTGAAATTTGCTAAATTGCCCAGGTTGGCCTGGAACTATCTACCTCCTTCAGCTTCTTGAGTGCTGGCATTACAGGGATGCACTACCATGCCCAGCACTCTTAAATTGTTTCTAACATGTTAAACTACTGAAAGATAAACTAAATAATTCTTGAAGACATGGTTGAAGGCAAGGACTTTAGAACAGAACCCTAACAGCATAAGGGGTAATATCAAGAATCAAGAAGTCAGAGAAACAGGAGAATTGCTACTAATCTGATCCACATAGTGAGACCCTGTAGACCTTCTCTTAAAATTAGAAAAAAAAGTCGAAAAATGAAGTTATTTCAAATTAAAAATTTTCTGCACAGCAAAGGGAAAAACTAACAGTGAACAGACAGCCAACAGAGTTGGTAAAAATGTTGCTGCCTCCTCAGACAGGAGTCTTGTGAGTTCTAGAATGTATAAAGAACTCAAAAGAATTAGAACCTTCCAGAATAAAAGACCCAATCAAAAAGTGGACAACTAAAATGAATAGAGGAGCCAGGGAGATAGTTCAGTGGGATGAGCACTTGCCTGGCAAGCACAAGGACTTGAGTTCAATCCCCAGTTCCGCCAAAAAAAAAAAAAAAAAAAAAAAGAATAGATGCTTCTGACAAGAAGTAGTACAAGTGTGTAGTGGTAGTGGCCAGAGGTGTGAATGAGATGGATATGCAGAGAAGAGGAAGCTGCATGCCCGAGCCTCCTGGATAGAGATTAAAAGCCCACAGCACCACAGGTCCATATAGGATCAAACACACTGCCTTTAGGAATGAATGCTCTGGGCTTCTTTCTCCTTATACTCCAATGATGCATCATTTAAATTGGACCCCACAGTCATCTGATAGGCCACCCTGACCTTCCCCTGTCCCCTGCATTATTTCCTGCCCAGAAGCCCTTCTTTTGTCTTTGAACCTTGCCTCCTGGTTCTATCAATAAAAGGCGACAGAGGCTTCAAATTGGGGCTCTCATTGGAGACTTTCTCCAGCTGAGGGATCTCTGTTAATGGCAGCCCCTGTGGGCTGTTGGAGTATGGATTGGACAGTGACTCTGAATAACAATCTTTGAGTAGTCTTTCATCCTTTTTTGTTGAATTATGGTTGTGAATTGTGACACAAATGGCCAGTAAACACATGAAAATATGTTCAGTATATCTGACCAGTAGAAGAATGCAAATTTAGAAAGCACTCAGATTCCATGTTAGTTCAGAAAGACTGGCTATCATCAAGAAATTAAGTAAGAACAAATGATGGCAAGGTTGTAGGGGAGTGTGGGAAAGGAGCCCTTCAGTGCAGACATTCTTCAAGTTGAAACTAGAAATTTCATTTGACCCAGCTATTTCCTTTCTAGGTATCTCTCAAGACAGTTAAAGACATAATAGGAAGGTGACACAGTCACACCCATATTTATAGCAGTACAATTTGAAGTAGCTAAATTTTGGAAGTGTCCTCTATGTCCATCAACAGATGAATGGATAAAGAAAATGTGGTACTTGTACACAGTGGAGTTGTGCTGTGCTATAAAAAAGGATGCACTTGAATCATTTGTAAGAAAATGCATGTACCTTGAGACAGTAATGTGAAATGAAGCATCATATACACAAACTTAAATATTGCATGGATGTTGTTATATGAGAAACTCAAAGAGATTTTTTCAAATGGGATGGGGAGTAAGAGAAGGAGGAAAGTGGGAAGGACAGATGAAAGAGGGCATGAAGAAAAATAATTTAAGGTATGTACATGTACCAATCTCCCCATAGAGAATGTAACCATGTACTATAAACATGTACTAATGAAAAAAGAATACACATATGTATATAGACACTCATATTTGTAGCAGTACAATTCAAAGTAGCTAAAGTTTGGGTATATAATTTGTTTCATTTCATGTTAGTGGCTCTTTTTTTTTTTTTTTTTTCTTCAGACCCGGGAATTGGACTTAGACCTTTGTACTTGCTAGACAAGTGCTTATTCTACTGAGCTATCTCCCTGGCCCCCTCATGTCACATAATTGCCTCAAGGTACATGCATTTTCTGACAGATGATTGAAGTTTATCCTCTATGGCACAGCAGAACTCCATTATGTGTGAGAACATGTTATATACATGTTCTAACTCCATGATGAATGCAGTCGTTATGTATTGCAGATAGGTACTACTAATAAAAGTCACTCACAAATACATATGCATACTTACATGCACGCACTTATACATGTATATATGTTTATATATATTTTTTTGCATGTATGAATATTTTTAAGAATAATTTCCTTGTGTTCTTTTACATATAATAATTCTTTGAAAGACTCATCTCTCTCTCTGTCTCTCACACACACACCCATTTCCCTACTCAAATATGCGTTCTTTTTCTGTGATCTTTTACACTTTCTGTTGCCTCTAGTTCCGTTGTCCCCTTTACTTTCATACCCTTCTTTCTTCCTCTTTGTTTCAACAGGGTCTCATCATATCTCATGCAGGCCTCAAATTCTTTTTTTTTTTTTTTTTGTGGAACCAGGGATTGAACTCAGGCCCTTGCTTGCCAGGCAAGTGCTTATTCTACTGAGCTATCTCCCCAGCCGCTTAAATTCTCTACCCTTTTACCTCAACCTTTTACCTCAACCTCCCTTTTACTGGGATTATATGTGTGTATAACTATGCCAGGCTCAGTTTATTATACAGAAGGACTTTTCTCATTTTCCAATACGGCTGAAATAGATACTTCTTTTATACTGCTCTATTGTTTCCTTCTCCTCCTTTTCCTTTCTATCCCTCCGCCCCTTTCTTCCCTCTGTCTCTGTATTTTCAGCTCTACTTTGCCATGGTGTCCCTGAGAGTGCTGTGTCTTATTTGCTGATGCCAGGGATAGAGTTTTTACTTAACAAATGTTCAGAAGATGAGGGGCTAGGTGTGCTTGCTCCCACTGCACCATGAGAGTTTATATTAAAGAGAACACACACCAACACCTCACAAATCCCAGGCTTGTAGTAAAAAATCTTCTCTTCTGCCCTCTCTTCTAGTCTGTGGCCTGTGCCATTCATTGTGCTCCTGTTCATCCTCCACTACTTTCACCTGCCTTTGCTTGTGACATCAGCACCAGGGTTAGCTTCTTTTCCCCTAAGCAGTGACCTTCTGAGGCAGTCACACTCACTGTGTTCTCTTTCCTCCACCCCAGTGACTTCTGTCTGCCTCTCACTGACTCTTCCACACTGTAGGATGACTAAGCACCTCCATTACTCCATTTTAAACTGTCTATCCTATGGCCCCTTCCATTAGACTTCCCCCTCCTTCTATGTCCAGTCCCGTCTGTGGCCCCCCCAGCCCACCCTGCATCCTTGGACTTTTTCTCTCTTCTAGCATATCTCCTCTAGGCGAACATCTCTGGATTACCAAGGAAACATGACTTTTAGTGTAGGGTCAGGGCAGAAGGAGAGTATTCAAAGTTGGCAGAAGATTTCAACTTCCAGGGCCCAATAAGATAGCTCAGCTATCTAAAGTGCCTGCTGAAGCAAGCTTAGGCAAGTGCAGGGACCACACTTTGATCCCCAGCACCACATGCTGCATCAACCCCACCCCCAGGGTGAACTAAGCTGGCCACAAACATAAAATAAAAAAGATTTCAACTTCCAGCCTGTGTTCCTTGGACACTGATTTGAATGGTACTGACCATATTTCCCTTTTCATTCTCTCAGACCCTGACAATTTCTCTTGGTGGCTTCTATTCCTGGTTTCCATTTTTAGGCAGTAGCTTCTGTTTGATAAATGCAATATCTGACCTATTACATGTCTGGGCACTTTTCACTTGAACTCCTTTGTTATCCTTTCACTTATATTTTTCCTTTCACTTACTTTTGTTGACTCCTTACCAAAGTATTTTGATTTCACATCTCTCCCCTT
Organism: Octodon degus; assembly: GCF_000260255.1. Taxonomy (NCBI): domain Eukaryota; kingdom Metazoa; phylum Chordata; class Mammalia; order Rodentia; family Octodontidae; genus Octodon; species Octodon degus. The sequence goes on along the minus strand of NW_004524722.1, from coordinate 5,814,932 downwards.
CTTTCCTTGCTTTCATTTCCTCTAAGCAACAGTGCAGCAAACCTGTTCTTTGTGCCAGCAGAAATCCACACTAGGAAACACAAACTCTTGTATCTCGTTTTCTCTCTACTCTAGCTACAATTCTCCACCCATTTATTCTCTTCTTTCTGTTATTCCTATTTTGTTTTTAAGCCCTTCACCTGCCTGCTCTGTCTAGGAAGTTGACTCATGTACCCTTTATACGTGGTTCCCAGACACAGGAGTTTACCTATTCTTTCCACTGGCCTCAGTGCCTGAGGATGATGGTAACTTAGGGTTCACGCATGCCTGTTAGGAGTCATATCAGTGATGCACCAATTTCTCCATCCTCACCTGGAAAGTGATTCCCTGAAATGTCCTCCCAACCAACCACTCAGGAAAACACAGCTACCCTGGTCGCTTGTTTTCTTTCCTGCCTTTTGGAGTGTGTAGTTTTGGAAATTGATCCCAGAGTCTTCTGCCCACCCGGCAAACACTCATCACTGAGTTAGTGTGGAGCCCCTGCCTTCTTGAACATTGCCACAGATCTGTGCACCACTCTGGTGCTTATTTCCCATTCTCTCCTTATTAATATCTTTCTATATCCTGAAAATACCTGCTCCAAACTTACCTCCCTGACAACACCTTCTCACCTTCAGTTTCTCAGTTAAACCTTTCATCCTGGTTCAGGCTTCCTTATATAGGAGAGAATCTCAAGTCTTGCCTCATCTTGTTTATTCCTTTTTCCATTGGGAGCAGAGATTTTCCTGCCCCTGTGTATCCTTTCTCAGCTCTATTTTCCTCCCTCACCACGTAGGCCACCTAGGTATGCAGTTGTT
>NW_004524722.1:5809778-5813721 GCF_000260255.1 Octodon degus | reverse complement strand
CTATGTTTCTTTTTCACTTTGGTGCTTTCTTTACACCCCTCCCCCACACTCCTGAGAAGCTTTTGTATTCCCATGGCTTCCTACAGGGAAGGGTGAATGCCCCCCCACTTGTTCATTCACACTCTTGACAAAGCTTAATGGAGGGGCTGGAGAGAGAGCTCAGTAGAATAAGCACTTGCTAAGCAAGTGCAAGGGCTTGAGTTCAACCCCCAGTTCTGAAAAGAAAAAAAAGAAAAAAATTGATGGAGTCCTTCTCTGAGTTACCATTTGAGGTCACAGATACCAGTAATCACAAGATGCGTGAAGTGCGTATGACTGCTGTGGGAGCCCAGAGTGCAGGGGTATGACTGGGCCTGGTGAAGTTAGGGGACTGGAGAGAGAGAATGACAATGTCTTTGGGACTGGAGAGAGAGAGAGAGGTGTGGGGGTCAGGGAGGGAGGGGAACACAATAGTAATGGTGATAGTAATGCTTTGGAAAATTCAGATTAAGGAGTAAGAAGGAAATTGTAACACCCAGATAAGAGCAGAAATATTAAAGTCTAGTAACCAAGAGACAGCATATTGTATCAATCAATGTCAGCATCTCAGGTTTAGGATGACTTCTGTTTCTGGACCAGACTTCACTTACACTTTTTTCAAAAAATTTTTCCTATTTGTTTATTTTCAATTGAGATACAATATGCTCACCATAAAATTTACCTTTTTCTTTTTTTTTTTTTTTTTTTTGGTGGAACCTGGGATTGAACTCAGGCCCTTACACTTGCCAGACAAGCGCTTATTCTACTGAGCTATCTCCCTGGCCCCAAAATTTACCTTTTTAAGATATAAACTTAAGTGACATTTATTTACAAGGTTGTGTTTCTTTCACTATAACCAAATTCCTTAACATTTTTATACAACAAAAAGAGAATCCTGCCCATTTGCATCTCATTCCATAGCTCCCATTTTCTTAACCCCATGGAAATCACTTACCTATTTTCTGTCTTTATAGATTTACCTACTTTGGATGTTTCAGTTAAGAGGAATCATAAAATTTTATAGTATCTTTGACTGGCTTTGTTAACTTGGGAAACTTTTTCAAAGCTCACCCATATCGTAGAATGTGTGATTATTTTATTCTTTTGTGTGGTTAGACAATATTTTACTGCAGAGATACAGTACATTTTTTTAATCTACTCATCTGTTGGTGGACTCTTGAGTTATTTTCCATTTTGAAGACATTATGGATAGTGAGGTTGGTATAGTTTTATTCTTCTTAGGTAAATATGTAGAAGTGGAAATGCTGGGTCATGTCGTAACTGTGTTATATGAGAAACAGTCAGAAGTGGCTATGCTATTCATTTCACATTCCCATCAGCAGTGTATGAGGATTACAGTTTCTCCTGTCTTCATCAACTTGCTATGTCACATAAATATTTTTTGAGATAGGGTCTTGTTTTGTAGTTTAGGCTAGCCCCAAACTCACTCTGTAGCCTGGGCTGGCTTCAAACTTGGGGGCTCCTTCTGTCTCAGGCTCTCAAATGATGGGATTACAGGCATGTGTCACCACACCCAGCTTTCACCTGGAATTTTGAATCTTGATATCTTTTTTAATGTGAGATGATATACTCATTGTGGATTTTACTTGCACTTTCTGGGAGATTAATCATTAATCATTGTCCATTTGCACATGTGCTTTGGAGAAATGTCTATTCAGATATTTTGCTATTTGTGGCTTGGATATTATTGAATTGTAAAGATTATTATTTTTTATTTATTCTGTATATGATGATAATCATTTATGACTTACAAATACATATTTTTTCATTCTTATTGTTTTATTCCCCTTCCTGATAGTGTCTTTTTTATTTTATTTTTTGCGGAACTGGGGATTGAACTCAGGCCCTTGCACTTGTCAGGGATGTGCTTATTCCACTGAGCCATCTCCCCAGCCCCGTGATAGTGTCTTTTGAAGCTCCAAAGTTTATATTTTAAATTTTTTGGCACTGAGGATTGAACTGTGGACCTTGTACTTGCCAGTCAGACACTGTTGCACTGAGCTATATCCCTGACATTAAAAAATTTTGATGAAATTATTTTCTTTATTGTTTATTTTTTTGGTGTGATAACTAAAACTATTTGCCAATTCCAAGGCTACAAAGATCTTCTTTTAATTTTCTTTTAGGAGTCTTCATCTGGCCAATTATACCAACATGGCTACGCAAGGTGGTACACCTCAGTGGGTCACAGAGGGCCTCTGGAAAAAGACAAAAGAATGGCCAAGAAATGGCATAAAAAGAGCTAAGTGACAGCTACTAAAGGAGATGTCCACATCATCAAATGAGAAGATACTCAGTGCATGCTGTGGAGGTGGATAAAATTTGATCCCCAAACCAGGCATGGAGGGGCAAAGAATGTGGCTTCATGAAGATTGGGCTCTAGTGACACTACATGGCTTAGCCATTTTCTGTGTCTGCCATTTTCTGTGTCCACCATTTCCTGACACAGCCAGCAGGTACCTCATGCAGACAGGGATGGAGACCCACACATGCAAGTCCTTCAGGTCTTGGATGCCAGCAAGGACAAGCACACCAGGTGGGTGGAGTATTTGGAAGCTTGCATACCAGATCATGGTAGGAAGGTACTGCTTTTCTTTCTAACAAGAAAACAGTCAGTCTTGGCCAATTAGTATTTATTTATTAACCCTCCAAGGGCTCAGCCATCTCAATCCCCCCCACTCAGTGATGTGAATTGTGGGTGAAAGTATGTGCAATACTCAAAGATTCAAAGTAGGACTGTCGTTGTCATCTTCTTTGTCACTGGGGCAGAATTCCTGCCACCTGCAGGTGAATAGGAGAGGTTTGTTTTGGCTCCTGTTTCAGTCCAAGTATTCAGTCTGCTGATTCCCAGGTATGTGGACAGTCACATCCTGCATCTCCCATTTCATCCCCTGGAAACCGCTAATTTATGTGGTGCAGGGATGTGGTCAAAGCGAAGCTGTTCACATCATGGCTTTGAGGAAGCAGAGGGCACAGAGAAGGGTTAGGAAGGGACATAAATCCTACAGGCCTTGCCACAGTGATGCCTCCTCCGTCTGATACCACCTGCTAACAAGTCAGGGATAAGCTCCCATGATCCCATCACCTTCTAGAAGCCCCCACTCCTGGACCTCTAAAGCTCTTGGGAGACATCTAGATAAAAGCCTTTTTTTTTTTTTTTTTTCAGAACTGGGGATTGAACTCAAGCCCTTGCACTTGCCAGGCAAGCACTTATTCTACTGAGCTATCTTCCCAGCTCAAGCCATATGAATTTTAAAAAGATATTTCCAAGGAAAATCCTGAGGCCAACACTATTTTTCATGCACATCACAAATTTAAAAGGACAGCCATACAGAATTGTAAGCTCTTTGTCAGTTGGATTCTCTGCTAGATACTTTCAAAAAGAAAGAAAACTATGAGTTTTTAAAGAATTGAAAACGAGAACAGCAAAAAGGTTTCTCTTACTAAAATAGGCTATGATTCTATTTAACATGCATCTTTTTTTTTTTTTTTTTTTACTGGGGATCGACTTAGGGCTTTGCACTTGCCAGGCAGGTGCTTATGTCCCCGAAGTATCTCCCCAGCCCATTAACATATATATTCACCTATCAATTACTGGTCTGTCACCTACTTGTCTACTGATCACTTACAATGGGTGCAGAGGAATCAGTGTGTGCTTCAAAGGGAAAAGAACAAGTTTAAAGGTCTGTGGAACAGAAACCCAGCTCATTAGATTAAAATCTATGCAAACCCTTATTATCTATTTCTGTAATAAGCCAGTATTTACTGATTATAAATAACTTTTGCCTTGAAGTTTCACAAGGGAATGCATTATTGAGTTGCTGAGTTTTCACTGCAGCTCAGGGCTCCATACATGTGCGTGGGAGCAGCTGCCCGTGGAGTAGGACCTGAATACTTTTCCCAA
>NW_004524722.1:5802298-5808178 GCF_000260255.1 Octodon degus | reverse complement strand
TGAATGAATAAATAAATGTTTAAAAAAGACACCAAATGGTTATTCACAGTGCTACTGTCCAACAGCAGCAATGGTGAGTATATATGCATTTACATAGATAGGATGTTTGGTAGATGAAAAGTTGAAATATTAACTGTTGCTGTGTCTGGGTAATGAAGTAATGGGCACTTTTATTTATTTTATCTTTTTTTTTCTTTGGGTGCTTTTATTTATTTTTATTTTTATTTTTATTTTTATTTTTATTTTTTTTGCGGAACCGGGGATTGAACTCAGATCCTTGCGTTTGCGAGTCAAGCACTTATCCTACTGAGCCATCTCCCCGGCCCCCTGGGTGCTTTTATTTTTATCTTCTCTGATAGTTTCTATTTTTCTCTACATAGAAAAATATGATTATTCTACTATTTTTCAAATATATGACCATAACTTGACATAAACCATATTACTATTAATAACTAAATGCATCAATTGAACATCCATGGAAATTCATTGGTTGGCGATGAGTTCTAGATCAGGAAATTCACATTCTTTTTTTAAAAAAAAAATATATATTTTTTTTATTTGTGTGTGTGTGTGTGTGTGTGTGTGTGGCCAGCTCAGCCCACCAGGGGGTGGGGCTGGCTGGCATGTGGTGCTGGGGTATTGAACTGCACTGCGGTCCCTGTGCTTTGCTAAGCTTGTTCTAAGTAGGTGCTTTAGACCATTGAGCCATCTCACCAGCCCAGGAAATTCACATTCTGAAAGCAGAAGCAGAGAGCCAGTCAGTAACTACAGATGCAGGACTAAGTGCTAAGATACCAGGGAGTAAACAGCTATGTGCCAGAGATCATTTCCAAGTAAGATGGTCATGTATGTTAGAGCTGAATCATGCAGGAAAGAACAAGAAGCATGTTCTGCAAGAAGAGAAAACATACATGAAGAGATGGTGCTTCAGAAAGTGTAATGCATTTGGAACTCTAGCTAAATTCTAAAGTGTTGGAACACATCTGGAACTGAGGATACTTCTCAGGGTAGAGTAATGAAGAAACAAGCTAAGAAGGAGGAATCTTGAAGCTACTTGATCATTAGTAGTATGCAAAGGGGTATTTGTTTTATCGGTAAAGCATTATAATTTGTAGGAATGATCATATTTCTGATAGTTCTGGCCAGAGTATGAATTGCTGAATCACTATGATGGTCATCTAATAAGGTTGAAGCCCTTAAAACATTCTCCAACTCACCCCAGGGTGCAATTGCCTTCCACCCTTCCCTCTGCCTCAGGGAAGGCCCCAGTCAGTGCAGAAGACCACCTGAGCAGCTCTCCTTGAAAGAAGAGCGACTGTGTCCATTTTGACTGAGCCTTACCCTATTTCCTTGTATTGTTCTGTACAGAGCTGCCTAGGACTTCTGTTTATCCTTCAATTGGTCTTAAGCAATGTATATTGGTTTAGCTGAGGTGCTGGTGATAGTCTTTGAAGGTGGCGTGCATGTTTCCCTGGTAACCTACACCTGCTGCTCTTTAATGTGAGCCTGGTTGAGACAGGACAGTAGAGCTAATGCTCCACGCCGCCAGCTGGGATCAGTCTCACGACAGAGGCTCTGACTTTCTGGGGCTTGAAAGACTACATCAAAGCTGAAGCACCAGATTTACCAAAACATTAGATACTATATAATGCGAATTACTCTCTCTGCATATCCTCTCTGCATATGGCAGAGATAAATTTAGGCCACCCACCTAGCTCAGGTCATAGTAGTCTCTTTCCCACAATTCTCAGTCAATCCTCAAGCCACTCCTCCACTAAATAAAACTGGGTGAGGCCCTGGGTCTCTCTTTTGGTTCCAGAAAGCCATCTCTGTGGCTGGACTTGGAGCCCTTTCACTCCCTGATTAAAAATATGGTTTAGTGTCTTTATTTTCACTGTGGGTTGCATTGAAAGTGGTAGATTGGAATCAAATTGACGGGATTCCAATAACGTAACTTTGGGATTACATATATTAGCTTCCTGGACTGGGAGGAGGACCTGGAAGAGTCTCCTACAAGTCAGCTCCTCAGGTACATCTAAATATCCTCCTTAAACCCCACCCCTGGCAACAGGCCATAGAAGCCTCAGCCACTTTTTGTTCTAGCTCAGAGAGTTCTTGTCTTCCCAGATTCTCTCTGGGTCCTCAAAGATAATAAAACCCTTTTCCCTTTTTCCCTCTGCCTGTTTCTTTGCTGTGCTGGCGCCTGAAAAAACCTATCAATTTCTATTTTGTGAAGATTATTATGACTTCTAAGAAGAGAATGAAATTGAAGTCTTTAGATTAATCAGAGTCCAGTGGCAGAAATGACACAGGAATGCATATGGTAACCGAAAAAACTGATTGTAAAGGTATCTGCAGTCTAAATGGATGGGCAAAGGTATGTATGAAGAGATTTATTTGAGAGTTCCACTGCTTGGTCAGTCCTAGTCTGTGATAACCATGGCATTGTTCGACCTATTTTAGGCTGGAATAAGAAAGAACCTGTGTCCCTCCTCTTACCACTAATTTACATTCTCATAATGAAATAACTATTGCAATTACTTACACAAATGATTGAATATTTGTAGCCTTAATAAAATAGTACACAGGACCGGGGAGATAGCTCAGTAGAGTAAGCACTTGCCTGGCAAGTGCAAGGGCCTGAGTTCAATCCCCAATTCTGCCCCCCCATAAATAAATACATAAATAGATAGATAAATAAATTTAGCTGTCAAGTTGTACCCTCCACATATCTCAGTCCTACCTGGGTCTTAGCTCAATAAATAAATAAATAAATAAATAAATAAATAAATAGATAAATAAATAAATTTAGCTGTCAAGTTGTACCCTCCACATATCTCAGTCCTACCTGGGTCTTAGCTCAATAAATAAATAAATAAATAAATAAATAAACAAACAAACAAACAAACACACAGAGGGGCTGGGGAGATGGCTCAGTAGAATAAGTGCTTGCCTGGCAGGCGCAAGGGCCTGAGCTCAATTCCTGGTTCCACCAACAAAAAATAAATAAATAAAAATAAATAACTAGTACACAGAGAGGCAGAGGGTGTAGCTCAGGGGTAGAGCAAAAAACAACTGAGAGAAGTACAAATTCTTTCAAATATACACATATGATAAGTATGGAGATAGCTCTGTGGGTTATTCTAGCAACAATGGCTAGAATTGCATTTTGAAAGCCTTTGGGAATTCTCTTCTCTCAGGACACCCCGAGGACTGAGCCAGCAGGGATAGTCTACCCCAGTGTTTGGGACTTCAGTGCCTCAGGAGCTTGGGGAGCTATACACAGTTCACTCGTTGGGCTCCTGTCTGTGGTCCCTCTGAGGCCTGCAAGCTTTGATTTTTCTCTCGGAAGGTTCAGGAGTATGAATAAGAGGACTGGTCAGTAGGGGCGTTGATCTTATGCCTTGGTCCCCATTGATCTTATGCCTTGGTTCCCAGCAGGCTGCCTCTTTCATACCCAACACTTACCAAGTGTTGGGTATGAAGTGTTGGGTATGAAAGAGGCAGCCTGCTGGGAAGTCAAGGGCTGATCTCAGGTTCTGGAGGTCATCTGAAGGGCATAAGTAGATCCCAGAGAGACTAAGAGGAGAAAGGGGTATTAGTTCAGGTTTGCCTGTGAAATAAGGCCTACATCCCAGGTGCCAGATTTGAAAGTGTCAGACAATGGGATAACTGTGGAGCTAAGACCCAGGTAGGACTGAGATACGTAGAGGGTACAACTTGACGCTATAAGCAAGAGACCTGTGAGCTTAGAACCAGAAGGAGGACTCTGTGTCTGGCTTTCATGTGACTTGTGTCTTTCAGTCTTTCTCTATTTGTAGTAGTATATTTAATAATAACAGCAATGATATTGCAGAATAGTCATTATTTATTAAGAGCTTAACATTTTTCAGATGCTGAGCTAAGAATCTTTTTCAATAATTCCCTTACAGTGTCTATAAGGAAATAGGTATTTTGGCAAAATCTACAAAAATTACTAAATACATAAAAATCACAGGCAAGTCACAAGCACAGGCCAAATGTAAGTTCTATATTCTTGACTCTGAAAGTTGTTTTTCCAGCTGTTGCTTACACAGTGATACTATATATTTTGTAAGTCCAGGTGTATCTGGATGTATGTGTAATTGTATTGTGATCTTTATCCACTGATTCATTCTGTCACTCAGGCACAAATTCTTCCACTTGTTATTTTAGCTATTCATTCATACTGAATTCTAACAGAGCACAGGATAAATGTAGGGAGAATAGAGATGCAGTGGGAGAGATGTGGCTGAAAAGGTGGAGTTTCTACATCAAACGGAAGCTTATGTGTCATGATTTAAACACTATTTCAGTAAAATTAGTATTTTGAATTTAAATAAGAAGGTAAAGTCATGGGTCTGAAAATGCCTTTTTTTTTTTTTTTTTTGTGGAACTGTGGATTAAACTCAGACCCTTGCGCTTGCTAGGGAAGCACTTATTCCACTGAGCCATCTCCCTGGCCCAAAATATCTTAATCTTTTTTTTTTTAAATGTCTTAATCTTAAGAAAAATAGAAGATAGACAAATAATGTAATAAATTGTGCTAAGTGTTGCCATAGGAAATAAGTACATAATTCTGTGAGTGTGCATAAGGGGCTCCTTAATGTAGTTTTGAGAATTCAAAAGCTTTCATGAAAAATTTGTACCTCAGGCAAGCAAGGAGGGATAGGCAAAATAAGCACCTCTAAAGCTGTCTTCTGTGATTGGTGAGAATTTCTTGAGCACTGTTTATAAAAATGATAGTAGTGATCTTATTTTTATTTTTCATGGAAAAGGCTTTCATTTCTTTCTAGCTTGGAATAATATTGGCTTCAAGTTTGAATTGATTTATTTTGCTGTAATCATATGTAGTAATACATATATAATAAGTTAAATGGAGTTTCACAGAAACTGAGTGATAGGTGTTTTTCAGGTACATGGTGCAGCAGAGAAACAGGCAGAAGGAAAAAGGGAAAAGGGCTTTATTTTCTTTGAGGATGCAGGAGAGAATGGGGGAAGGATGAGGAATTTTTTCTTTTGGAACAAAGGGAGGCTGAGGCTTTTATGGCCTTTGGCCAGGGTTGGAGTTTGGAGGGGATGTTTAGATATACCTGAGGAGGTGACTGGGGGGTCTTCCCTGAGGGAGTGGGAAGGGTGAAAGTAAATTATGTCCTGGGCTAAGTTGGTGAAGAATGGGGAGGTGGTCCTTGGAGCATAAGCCTTTGTTTTAAGGGTATTGGCCATATTAGATGACCACAATAATGATTTTAGCAATTCGCACTAGGGCGGGAACCTAACACTGAGAAGATAATATTTTTGTCAGGACTCGTTAATGATATTCACTGGCATTATTGTGTAGATAATGAGGACATTATGGAAATAAAACAAAATGAGCAAAATTAATGTAGTTTGCCTTAACAGAGAGATAACCTAGCCAGAAAAACAAGTGTTAAACAAGATATTGTAAATTGGTATATTTCATAAAAGAGGAAATATAATTTTCTAGCATGGAGAGAGCTAGAAACTTTTCAACAAACTGTATTTAAATATACGTAAGCTGAATGAAATGGAGTTAAGCTGAGATTTAAACAATATGCTAAATTTAGTTTTGCCTTCTAGTAGCAGAAGGAATATAATTTTTGGAAAACAATTGTGTGCAGTGTCATAGTCAGGAGACTTTGGTGCTGATGGAATATGGCTCCCTCACTTGCGTTTGGAATTATGTGTATTATGTGATGAGACTTATTTCTCTACAACGGTTTGTAGGGATCTGTTGGTATCTTAGTGTGACCTGCGGTATTACCCGGAGGGAAAGGGAGGCAGCAATCAGGAAAAGATAGACAGGAAGACAAGAAGAACTGGGTTAGGTTGTGGCTCTTA
>NW_004524722.1:5799999-5801893 GCF_000260255.1 Octodon degus | reverse complement strand
CTTGCCAGGGAAGCGCTTATTCCATTGAGCCATTTCCCCGGCCCCTCCAGTCAGTTTTAGAGAGAAGAGAGGATGTCAATTTCAATGGATAGTTGAATGAAAACTTAAAGACTAAAGAACTACACATTGTAATTAGCATCTGTGTAAATAAAGTGGCAGGAGCACTTATTTTTATCTTTTTTTAATGGAAATGCTGTCTTGGGATGTGCCAAAAAAAGTACAGTTGGAAATAAGACCATATTGTTGATAGCTGTGTTAATTTTTTTTTCTTTTAAATAAAAAATGGAATGTATGTAATTTAATAGAGGTAGGTTCCTTTAATAGAGGTAGGTATAAAAGGTGAATTTCAGGCTTCTTTTGGTCAGTGTGCAGTGGTACTATGGTTTGAGATATTGGACAGAGGAGGAGGAAACAGGCTTTAAAGAAATACAAGTATTAATGTTAAGTTTTTGAAAAAATAATTTTGAATCAAGGAGAATATCCATGGTACACTTGAACATACATGTCTTGGAAGATCTAAGTAAGAGGTAGAGAATTGGGAAATGTCAATATGTTGTTATTAATTGGGAATTTACAGGTTGATATAGGTTAGAAAAGTGGTCCAGAGGGAAAAAAGCCTTTTGCAAAGCCTTGAGAAATAGCAGGATGTAAGGACAGAACAAAGAAATATCAGAATGTAGAAGGAAGAGACAAAAAATGAAATAACATCTCAAGGAAGTTGAAAAACTCAGGGTGTTGCAATATTACATTAAGGGAAGAAAAAGTGTCAAGACTGTATATGTATCAGCTCCCCGCAGTAAGTAAGTATAGCAAACATGATAATAAAACAGGATGGCTTTATATTGTTACTGAAGTGCAGCCATTCAGTTCATTTCAGAGTCTTTTTTTTTTTTTTTTCCATAGAAGGTACAGATTTGATTTTGGCCTCAAATATGAAAGGAACATCTTTTCTCCAATTATAACAACATTGATGTTCAAGTAATGCCTCAGTATTACATTTTTTATAGCAAATAACTAAGAACTAAAACGAAAAGTTTCTGTTGAGAAAGGAGTTGAAGTGAGATGCTTTGAAAAAGTTAGAGAATTCTTAGAGGGATACGGAGCTAGAGATCGTACAGTTGGGTCACTGGATAGCAGTGACAGGTAAGCTTAGTGCTGCTGACCATGACGTTAGGGGGTACACAAATATGCTACTTAGGGAGTTTGCATGTTTGTTTTCTGTGATCTAGAAAATTTGTTAGGTTCAGTACTCCACGGATTGAGTTTTGTTGGGAGTATATAACCAAAGGTCACTGGATTAAGGCAAGGAAAATATTAGAAAGAGGATGATTGAAATGATGAAACATAGAATTTATTTATTTATTTATTTATTTATTTATTTATACTGGAGATTGAACTGGGGACCCTGTGCTTGCCAGAAACATAGAATTTAACCTGGATAGAGAAAAACACAAAACACCTAGACTTTAAATGAATAGTAGTAAAAGTGTCAGTGTACTAGAGAAATGAAGTGTTTTGGAGAACAAACTGATATTTGTATCACATAATTGGACACCTTTAAAACAAAATGTGTTAATCTGTGATTTATGGGGCTGTTCAATTTGAGATGCAATACTTCAAAGGATGGCCCTTGCCAAGCATAATAGTGCATGTCTGTAATCCCAGCCCTTGGAAGCTGAGGCAGAAGGATTGCTGTGATTTTGAGGCTAGCCTGGACCATATAGTGAGTTCAAGATCAGGCTGAACTATGTAGCACGACCCTGTGTTAAAAAAAAAAAGACCCTGATGATTTGAATGACCATGCTTCAGTAACAATACAAAGCCATCCTGTTTTATTACTGAGTTTGTTATACTTATTTAATATGAATATTGTGGGGAGTTGTTACACACAAGT
>NW_004524722.1:5793017-5799269 GCF_000260255.1 Octodon degus | reverse complement strand
TATTTATTTATTTATTTATTTTTTTGTGACAGAACCGGGGATTGAACTCAGGCCCTTGTGCTTGCCAGGGAAGCGCTTATTCCATTGAGCCATCTCCCCAGCCCCAGCACTGGCTTTTAATAGGGGAGTTCAAGCAGTCTTTAGAATCATACGTGTTGTATTTGATTTTATGGTAACTTTTTCTGTTTTGTGTTTAGTTTACTACATTTTTTATGTGACTCAATTTCACGTCTTTTGCTTACTATATATATATAATTATACACATAGTATATAGCATGTAACATAGTATGTATAATTATATATGTATGTGTATATATATGTATCTATATGTATATATATGTATATAATTTTCCACATAATTTACTGACTCTGTAAAGAGTTTTGATTAGGAAAGGATTCCTTGGGCTTGATTCCCAGATTTACCATTTTCTTGTGTAGCTTTTGACAAGTTACTTGAATCTGCTTCAGTTTCTCCCTTTGTAAAACGTGGATCCTATTATTACCCATCTCATAGGATTGATAATAGAATTGCACTGTGATTTCACCTAAAGACCCTTCAGCTACATTGTATGTTGGAAGTTTTCATAGAATATTAACTCTGGTTAGAAAGTTTGCTTATTTGCTTTTACCTTGCCTCAGGATTTCTAAAGATGAGATCTTCTTTGGTAGGATCGCTTCCATGAATTTCAGTTTCTGTTAAAAACACCAAGATTGGGGCCAGGGAGATGGCTCAGTGGAATAAGCGCTTCCCTGGCAAGTGCAAGGGCCTGAGTTCAATCCCTGGTTCCGGAAAAAAAAATAAAAAAAAATAAAAAAAAACACCAAGATGAAGATAGATTTTTGTACTTTTTTCTTTTTTTTTTAATGTATTTGGTTGTTGCAGGGTCTCACCAGCTTGGACTTGTGATCCTCTTGCTTTCATCCCCCCTCAGCACTGGGATTACAGGCATGTGCCACTACACCTGGACTCCGGGCAGCTCAGCCCACCCTGTGGGTGGGGCTGGTGTGGCATGTGGTACTGCGGATTGAACTGTGGTCTCTGCACTTCCTTAAGCAGGTACTTTAGTCTGCTGAGTTATCTCGCTGGCCCCAGAAGTTTGTTTTAAATGAAGTAATGTCAATAAAAATATCTTCTGTAGTAGAAATTTATAGTCATTATCTTCTGTTTTTCAAAGTGATATCTGTCCCTGAGGCAGGATTAAAGAAAGAATCACCATATCATTTTCTCATATTGATTATATGCAATTTGTTTTTAGGTCGCAGAAAGTATTGATCATATCTCAATGGCCACCTTCAACCTAAGTGGCCATGACACAGGCCCCTTCACTCTTCTGGGTATTCCTGGACTGCAACAGTACCACATCTGGATCAGCATCCCCTTCTGCTTAATCTACTTAGTGGCCCTCATGGGCAATAGTATCCTTCTCTATCTCATTGTGGTGGAGCACAGTCTTCACACACCCATGTTCTTTTTCCTTTCCATGCTGGCAACCACTGACCTTGTACTGTCTACCACATGTGTCCCCAAAACTCTTAGCATCTTCTGGTTTGGTCCCCAGAAAATCAGTTTTCCTGGCTGTCTCATTCAGTTATTCTTTCTGCACTACAGCTTTGTCCTGGACTCAGCTATTCTGCTGGCCATGGCGTTTGACCGCTACGTGGCCATCTGCTCACCCTTGAGATACTCCATGATTTTGACCTCCAAAACTATTGTTAAAATGGGTGTGGGCATCTCTTTCCGAAGTTTCTGTGTTTTTGTCCCATGCGTTTTCCTTGTGAATCGACTGCCTTTCTGTAAGACACATGTCATTGCTCACACGTACTGCGAGCACATAGGCGTTGCTCGGCTTGCATGCGCTGATATCTCCATCAACATCTGGTATGGCTTTTGTGTTCCCATCATGACAGTGATTGTAGACGTGATCCTAATTGCTGTCTCCTATACTCTTATACTTTGTGCTGTTTTTCACCTCCCTTCCCGTGATGCCCGCCAGAAAGCACTTGGAACCTGTGGTTCTCACGTCTGTGTCATCCTTATGTTCTATATACCAGCATTCTTCTCCATTCTTGCTCATCGCTTTGGGCATAATGTCCCACGTACGTTTCATATTATGTTTGCTAACCTTTATGTTATCATCCCTCCTGCACTCAATCCTGTTGTCTATGGAGTAAAGACTAAGCAGATTCGGGACAAAGTCATTCTGCTTTTTGCCAAAGGGTCCCATTGATATAATGCCTGAGGTCTGTAAAGTCAGTTGTCTAGGGTATATTAGGTCAAAGATTGGACCTGTGTCCAGTGGTCATGGAGAAAGGACAGATGAAAAAGTCCTTACTAGTCTTGAATGAGGTTTGCTTTCATTGTTGTTTTAGGCAAAAGTCTATTCAGTCATTCCAGTTTCAGAAAATGATTTCTGACTTTATAAAATGATAAATACTTATTTTGATTCTGGAAACAATACTTGTATTCTTCTTGGCTCCCAGGTGCTCTTTGGAAAAGTCTTAATAAAATCAGTAAAATTATTGATATCTTACTCTCCTTATAAAAAAACTAAGGAGGGGGCTGGGGAATTAGCTCAGTGGCACAAGTGCCTGCCTGGCAAGCACAAGGTCCTGAGTTCGATCCCTAGTACCAAAAAAAAAAAAAAACCAAAAAACAAAAAACAACTAAGGAGGGCTGATGAGATGGCTCAGTGGTCTAAAGCACCTACTTAGAACAAGCTAAGCTAAGCAAAGCAAAGCACAGGGACCGCAGTTCAATCCTCCAGCACCACATGCCAGCCAGCCCTGCCCCCTGGTGGGCTGAGCTGGCCACACACACAAAATAAATAAATAAATAAATAAATAAATAGGATCAGGCATTGTTGTTAGGGCCGGGGAGACGTCTCAGTAGGATAAGCGCTTGACCAGCAAACGCAAGGATCTGTGTTCAATCCCCCGTTCCGCCAAAAAAAAAAAAAAAAAAAACAAAACTAAGGAATATGAATTGTGCTTTAAAATTTATACATCATAGAAGTATAGTTATGCATTATGGTGAATAAAGAGTTACTGTTCTTATGATTCTATAAGTTTCTCAATTTTTCATATGGCAGTGGCTATTCATTTATTTCTAGGCC
Source organism: Octodon degus (assembly GCF_000260255.1). Taxonomy (NCBI): domain Eukaryota; kingdom Metazoa; phylum Chordata; class Mammalia; order Rodentia; family Octodontidae; genus Octodon; species Octodon degus. The sequence goes on along the minus strand of NW_004524722.1, from coordinate 5,796,156 downwards.
ATTTGAAGTATAACTCCTGGCTTATCCTAGGTTTACGAGCAATATTTATCAAGTACATGAATCAAACAAAAAGATCATGAAATTATTAAAGTGCAGTTGTTTTTCATAAGTGAAGGAAAAGGGCCAGGTTAAAACCCAAAACTAATATTTCAGTGTTGAGAAAACCAAAGAAGCTGTTTGTGGCTGGAGTTCTCCATAAAGAACGAAGGGAGTAGACTAAATCACTGTGCTCTAAGATGGAAAACACAGACAAATTATGAGATGGTTTGAGACTTGACCAAATGGGGAGACTTATCGTCCCAAATCCTTTTGTTTGAAGCTCAAGAGGTATAGTCCCAAGCCAAAAATGGATCTCTGCTTGTATGACTCGTTAGCTTCTCAAATTCAGTATGTCTCACTTGGTCATAGCAGGTCTCTTAGTGATGCATTCAGACAGTGGATAGCTGTTTTTAGGTGTTTGCCAGGTAAATGGTGAATGATGTCCAATTCTCCCTGTAAATAATACATGTGTCCTCCAAACCTGTCACTTCTCACTATAACACAACCTGTCAGAGTCCTTGGTCCAGTATGAGCACCATCCCCTCCTCACCATAGTGCTTAAGCAACCATTGCCTCAGGGACCTCAAAATGTCTGAGTACCAGGAGGCTTCTCTCTTTCATATGCTTTCCCACTTGTACTCTAATGCCGGAGTCACAAGACCTTGAGATGTGTATTTCTTTTTTTTTTTTTTTTTTTTGAGAGAGAGAGAGAGAGAGAGAGAGAGAGAGAGAGAGAGAGAGAGGCCAGCTCAGCCCACCAGGGGGCGGAGCTGGCTGGCATGTGGTGCTGGGGGATAGAACCGCGGTCCCTGATGCTTTGCCAAGCTTGTTCTAAGTAGGTGCCTTAGACCACTGAGCCATCTCTCCAGCACGAGAGGTGTATTTCCACAATAACTCACAGCATTAATTTTTTTTTTTTTTTTTTTTGCGGAACCGGGGATTGAACTCAGGCCCTTGTGCTTGCCAGGGAAGCACTTATTCTACTGAGCCATCTCCCCGGCCCCTCACAGCATTAATTTTTTAAAAAAAATTTGTTAGTACGTGTGTGGTACACAGTATTTGCATTCCTTGTGATGTGGAGTTAGTAGGTGCACATAGCATGGCTTAGCTGCTTTTTTCGTCCACTCCCTGTCTCTTGATCTAACTTGCTGTTTTGCGTTGTCTTTTATTTTACTCCTTATTTATAATTTGGGTTGCTCATACAAGAGAAACAATGCAATATTTAAGAGTGTGTGTTTTGTTTGTTGCACTAAACATTATGGTCTCAAGTTGCGTCCGTTTCCCTACAGATGACTGAGGTTTATGGAGATTACTAAAACAAAACAAAACAAGAAAAACAATCAAAAATGAGAATTCCATTTGACACACGGTCCTGAGTTCAATTTCTGATACAAAAAAATTGTATCAGAATTAATGTGTATTATGTACATGTGCCAAGTCTAAGAAATGTAGGTATTATGTATTAAAACATATACTAATAAAAAATAAATAACAAAATACTCTTCAGAACAGTACATGTAATTATCACACAGTCATAAAATATAAATTCAGATATAATTCTCTGATTTTGAAGGACCACTGTCGCATATTAAAAGCTGATGTTGGGGCCAGGGAGGTGGCTCAGTGGAATAAGCGCTTCCCTGGCAAGCACAAGAGCCTGAGTTCTATCCCTGGTTCCACAAAAAAAAAAAAAAAAAAAAAAAGCTGATGTCAGTAAGCCATGTTTAGTAGCACACACCTGTAATCTCAGTATTGAGAAGGCTGAGTCAGGAGGATCACTGTAAGGTCAAGGCCAACCTGGGGTACATAGCAAGATACTTTCTCAAAAAACAAAGATAATGCTGGAATGCTAGACATATAGGCTGCTTTTAATTATTATGAATTTTACTGCTATAAATGTGGGTAAACATGTATCACTGTACTATGGTGTCTTTAACTCTCTTGGGAGGATACCTAGAAGGGAAATAGATGTAACAAATGGAATTCTCATTTTTGGTTATTTTTCTTTTTTTTTTTCTTTTTTTTTTTCCAGGTATCTATAATTGTATTTTGCAAAGGATTACACATCCAATGACTTGACTAATGACGTACAGTTTATGTCCTCCCACATGTCCTCCCACACTGACAGATAAAACACATTCTCTAAGCACAAAGCTTATATTAACAAATAACTTTCTGCTTAAAAACAAAATTTCAGTTAATAACCACAACGGGGATTTAGTTATTTAATGCAACCACTAATCTAATGTCATCAATAGGATCTAAACAGTTTTACCACAAAACCAGGGATATATTCAATGGACATGCATTAATAATCTATGCAGTTTAACATTATACCAGAAAAGAAATTGAATATAAAAGTACTCTTAATTTTTGGTAGTTTTCAAATTTCATGGCACAAATTACCCAAACAAGGAAAACCTGTAAAAACAGATTTTAAATATTTTAATAAAATGGTAGAAAACTGAAGCCTTTAAGTTTTCACAGTTGGCTTTAAGATTTAAATGTCAAGCTGGCCCCAATCTGTCAAAATTGACAGGTAAATATTTACAATGACTAGACAGACTTTCCTTGCCTGATATGGGAGGTCTAACATCTTACCAAAACACTTTGGGGTCAATTTCTCAATGCAAACGTTTTTGAGTAAATACCGTGGTGATATAAACGTAGAGACATATGTAGTATCGTGACAAGGATGAAAACTAACATACAAGTCCATCTTATTTCTGACCTGTCAGCTTAAACCCTTGTGGCAACCAAAAATTCAACACTGTCTCCTTGTATAAAACTAAGAATAGAATGACTTTACCCTATTGGATAACATTTTTCTACATAATTATCTTTTACTACATATCAAACCAGGGCTCAAACTCCATTAACTTGCTTCCATAGTGTAAATTTGCAGAGGACCAAATTTATATATAAACTGATATGGCCAACTCTAAAGGCTAAGCGTACTTTTCAAACAAGCAAACTGTTTCCCCATTGTTAGTTGTATGTGCCATTTTAGTTCTTGAAATTTATGTGACCACCAGTAAGAAATGAATTAGCAAAGTGTTGAACATATCTTGTACTTTTCAACAAGGCTAAAGTGCAAAAT
>NW_004524722.1:5786194-5786755 GCF_000260255.1 Octodon degus | reverse complement strand
AAAAAAAAAAAGAAAAAAAAGATAAGCTCTATTCAAGAATAGTTAAGAAGACATAACTTAACCAGAGACACTGGATTCACTAAACTCAGGGAAATCGATTTTGCTGTTAGGATGCTGAGATAAAGAGATTCTTACATAAAAATTGAAATTTGTGTCACCAGAAATTCCTTTCAATACCAACAGATTTTACAGTCTTCCATAGAAGTATGTGTTATTTATTTACATCATTTTTGCTAATGAAAAATTTGTAATTAAGTTTCAGTTTTAGCTTAATCCCCAATAAAGAAAATTGACAATCACCCAAAGACTGCGATAAAAGTAGAGGAAATAGCACATGCTAAAATTGTAAGCTAAGCTAAGAAAATGAATGATCATATGTGTACTTCAGAAAGAACAGTGCTGTCTGTAGTCTATACATTGAAGAAGAAAAAAGTGAGAATAATAATGATCTTATAATTAGAATAATTTAGGTAAAATGGTAGACTTGGGGCTGGAGAGATGGCTCAGTGGTCTAAAGCACCTACTTAGAACAAGCTTAGCAAAGCATCAGGGACCGCGGTT
>NW_004524722.1:5773522-5785934 GCF_000260255.1 Octodon degus | reverse complement strand
ACCCAAAACCAGAAAACCCTTGAGACAATGAGCTTAGGAGCCTTGAAAGAAGAGCAAGTTCAGGGGGTGGTTGGTACAGCTGGAGACATGAAGTTTGAAGATAAAGTATTTCAAGATGGAAACAGGAGCATTCTTAGGTCCTCCTTCACAAGTAGTAGTGTCCAGGACTCATTCTGCATCCTCCCAGTGGAGTGCATTCCAAATGACTTGCCTGCTTTATAGTTTTTCTGCTGTATCTGCCTGTATTCCAGTGCTCCAGTGAAAGATAAAATGTATGTAATTCTACTGCAAAGCTTATAAATACAGATTTTGGGGTTCCCATTCTGAAAATAGTATTAGAATACTTTGAAATTGGCTATAGAATCTCATTTAATAAGTACCTTATGTTATTATTTTACACTCTGAGTTTGCCACTAAGCGTTTCTACATGTACTGCTTTACTTAATTTGGTGCTTCCTGTTGAGTCTTGAGGGATAGGTACAAATATTACCTTTCTGAGGAGATTAAGTTGCTTGTTCAAAATCGTTTATCTGGGGTTGGTGAGATAGCTCAGTGGACTAAAGCGCCTACTTAGGTAAGCTTAGGCAAGCTCAGGGACCTCGCTTTGATTACCCACTCCACACACATGCTGTGCTAGCCCCGCCCCCAGAGCAGGCTGAGCCAACCAGAGTTGGGGCATGTAATGGTGTAGGTCTGTAATCCCAGCACTGGGGAGGCTGAAGATCAGGAGGATCACTATGAGTCCCAGCTGTGTAGTGAGACCCTATAACAACCAAATACATTAAAAACAAAAATAATAAAGTTAATCTTTTATCTGATAAGTTATGCATGATCTTGAAACCTAGGAGAGGTGATAAACACATATATTCATGGCCTTGTACCCATATGCACATCAGCTCTCATACAAAGTCAAGTGGAAAAAAAACCCAACAAAACAATGCAACTGAACTAAACCAAATCTAACTGAACCAAACCAAACCACTTTCACCTTGAAGCAATGGTATGGATAGGGTTAATAGAAACTTCTTCATCTTCCCCTGAGGGTGAGATAAGAGGGCATCATTGTTCCTTGGGCCCTTACTGCCTACCTCTTTTCCACACTAAATAGTAATCAGAGAAAGTAAGTTGGCAGGGAAGCAACCTCACTGTCAGTCCTTCCATCTCCTCTCATTTTCTTGGGTTGATGTATTTGCCCTGCTTGTGGAGTTTCTATGTTTGTCACCATACACTTTCTTCTTGCCCTTTCCTTGATCTCCGAGATAAGGGGAGTGTTGGCTACTTGAAGGGGTTTGATTGGAAAAGATGGAGTGAACGAAAAGCCCAGGAGTCATGGACTGGGCACTCCAACTTTGTTCCCTAAGCAACAACCAGTTATACACTGAGCTCATGCTCTCCTGGACTGCAACTCATGCTCCTTTGTGTGGGAACCACAAGAATAGAATGGTGGACAGTTATACAACATAGAACTTCTGCAATCTAAGCAAACCCTGAATTTTCCAGTTTATCTAAGGTCATCCCATGCATACTGGACAAAGGACTTCACTAGTTTTATATTTCCATGCACTCAAATGTAAGATATATTTATTCAATTTTTCAAAGGCATTCACAAACATGCACAGCTCACAGAAAGTTATCTCTCAAACAGGTTGTTCAGTGAGCAGACAAATTCACACTATGCAACAATCTAAGATAGATTTCCTTTTCTCCATCAAATCAGTGCCGTTAAAGGATGAGAAACCTCAGATAAAAAATAAATTGAACAATCATATGTAATGTGTGTCTTGGTTAGAGTCTGTTTAAACAAACTAGGTATAGAACATAATTGCATCCTGTCCATAGCAGGTGTGCTACAACACTGGGTGTCTTCTGGTTAGGAGCTCAAGAAGTCAGGTTAGGTAGTACCTGCTTGGCAGCGCAAGGTCCTGAGTTTGATCCCTGATTCTGCAAAAAATGAACAAATAATAAAGAAGTCAGGTTCCTAGGGTGCCTGACACAGTTGTTCCTCATCCATTGTAGCTTTCCTGGATTTAGTCACTGTAATGGCCATAACATTGATTCCTATGTGGCTGCTTACTCCCTTTTGGGATGTACATTTATTTATTTATTTATTTATTTATTTATTTATTTATTTATTTATTTTGGCAGAACTAGGGATTGAATTTAGGCCCTTAGGCCTTTGCGCTTGCCAGGCAAGTGCTTATTCTACTGATCAATCTCCCTAACCCCTTGTATCCCTATTTTTTATTTATTTATTTATTTATTTATTTATTTATTTTGTGTGTGGCCTGCTCAGCCCACCAGGGGGCGGGGCTGGCTGGCATGTGGTGCTGGGGGATTGAACCACAGTTCCTTTGATTGGCTTAGTTTGTTCTAAGTAGGTGCTTTAGACCACTGAACCATCTCACCAGCCCTGTATCCCTATTTTGACTTCCAAGACCACCATCAAGATTGTTGTAGGCTTCTGCTTTTGAAGCTTCTGGATGATCCTGCCAACTTGCTGAGAGCCTTCCCTTCTGCAGGATATACATCATGCCCCACACTTCCTGTGAGTACTTAGGTGTTGTCAGCCTTGCTTCTGCTGCTACTTCCATTAATATTTGGCACAGTTTTTGTGTTCCCATCATGATATGATCTCAGATGTGATCCCGCTGTGACTCTTGTGCCCTCAGTCTCTGTACCGTCTTTCGCCTGTCCTCCTGGGATGCATGCCAGAAGGTTCTGGGTACTTGTGGTTCCTGTGTCTGTGCTGTCTTATCGTTTTATACACCTGCCTTTCACTCCAACTCTGCTCATCACTCTAGACACAAGGTTGCCCTCACTTTCCTCATGATATTTGCCAACTTCTGCGTTGTCATCCCACCTGCACTTAACCCTGTTGTCTATGGGGTAAAGACCACGAAGATTAGAAATAAGGCCATAGTTTTGTTTTTTGCCAAAATTACAGAATGATTTTCCACTGGGCAATGGAAAAGCCAGGGTAACTTTATCATGGTATAAGTGTGGTAACAATGAAAAACAGATGCTTTTAAAGGAAGAACTGCCTATAGCTGTTTTGTGTATGAGGAAAGTGACATGATTTGGGTGAAAGAGCCCATTTGTATCTAAAAAACCCTTGATAACTTTTTGCTTGTGGGAAATAAGCTTGTACAGACAATGATCAGGAGGAGCGAGAGGAAAACAGTGAGTTGAATTACTCTACAGGAAAAGAAAGCAATATTAATTTGGAAATTGAGATTTATAGCTACAATGAGTGAGAAGTGTATTAAACAGGACAGAGAAGCTCAAGAAGAGAGACTAAAAGAAAAATGTTCAGTGAGAAACCTGTTATTTAGACAATTAGCTGATGGATATTTAGGACATTTGTAAAAATATTTGATTCTAGTCATAGTACATTTTGTGTCCCATTGCACTTCACTTTAAGTGTCCTCTTTCCCACCACAAATAAAACAAGCAAGCCCTTCAGCCCCGAGTCTTACGAGCAACAAGTTCCATCAGCATCCTATAAAGGGAATGAGTGAGTTGCCACAGGTGCTGGTGTGGTGCGGGGAGGGGAGGGAAGCCTTTGGGCTCCAAGACACACTGAAAGGTAAGCTGTGGAGTCAGTGCAAGGAGAACACAATCCATGAAAATTTGGGGACAGCTAAAAAAGGGGGTTGATGTCCTGGAGTAGTGTGCCATAAGCTGGTTTATGTAGATACTAACGTAAAAAGTTAACCACACTAATGGGAAGAGCTGTGCAATTGTAGTCTTTAGACAGCAACTTCTGACGTGATACAGAATTTCAGTTAATCACTTACAATTTTCTTCTGTTTTAATTCTAACTTGTCTGCAAAAATAAATAAATAAATAAAAATAAAAAAATTTAATTCTAACTTGTATCCTCTTTAAAAAATAAATAAAAACGAGGACTCAGGCTCAGGACTTGCCTGTGTGCACAGTGAACATAAAATCAGTTACAAGATACATTTCAGCAGTGAGGAAGGGAGAACCACAATAAAGTGACATCTCCTTAGTAATCTCCAGCCAGATTTCATAGGCATCAGAATGTAGGAAGTACTGTTTGTTGTGAGCAAAGACGGGTCTAAAAGCATGACCACAGAGCATGAGGAACTGCAGTTGATTGATTGCAGTATTTTCAAACCTGCGCTAAGGAGCTGGGCTCTGAAAAGTTGCTTAGTCCATCTCAGGGCTTATGAGGAGCAGGTTTCTGTCATTTTCTCTGCAGCACAGCATATCTGCCATTATCTAGTTTGTATACCAAGTGCCTAGATAAGATTGTATTTCACAAATAAGAGTTCATTTAATAAAACTTAATTTTAAGACTGTCTATGCATTTGGAAAATATTTATCAAGCTCCTGCAAGTATCCAGACGTTGGTCTAAGCGTCTAGGGTCAGGAGAGCTCAAAACAGAGCAGGCTCTGCCTTGCTTTCATAGAGCTTATATATTAGGAAGAGTGGTGAATAAACAAGGAAGCAAATAAATGAATTTGTTACCTTGACATAGTAGTAGAACAAGTAAAAAATAAAGCTGAATATTGGTATGCACTAAAACTGAGCAAAGAAGACAGTGGTAGAGAAGAAAGCCCATGCGAATACTGCCCTGGGACTGGAAAAGCCTGCACTTAGTTGAGGACAGTTGCAGAATGGGAAAGCAAGCCAGGGGCACAGGTAGGTATGGGGTTAAGGGCAGCAGGGCTACGGCTTCTGGGTCTGGGACTATCCAGAACTCATCCTCAGAAGAGGAAACAGAAAAAAAAAAAAAAAAAAAAAAAAAGACAAGGGGCCGGGGAGATGGCTCGGTAGGATAAGCGCTTGACTGGCAAATGCAAGGATCTGAGTTCAATCCCCAGTTCCACAAAAAAAAAAAAAAAAAAAAAGAGGAAACAGAAGCCCACTGAGTGAAAACAATGGGCTTTTCCATGCCACCCACTGAAGAAGTTAATGTAGAGATAGAACTAAAAAAATCTAAGTCCAAATTCAGAAATGTTCCCATTGGATGCAGACTCATGCTGTGGAAATAGGAAGGGGCCAGCAGGTAAGGATATCGGAACCTGTTCTTAGTGAAAAAATAAACTCTAATTATTAAGAGCTGACCAAATAGCTCAGTGGATTAAAGTGCCTGCAAACAGGCACAGGGGCCAGTGGTGCGCTGAGATGGCAGCTGAGACTGGGCGTGGTGGTATGCGCCTGTAATCCCAGCTCTTGGGTGGCTGTAAACAGGCGGATCACAATGAGTCCAATCTAGTAGTGAGACCCTGAGCACCCAGTAGACCCTTCCCCAAAATACAGAAAAAATAAAAATAAATAAAGTCTAGTCTATGTGGTTTTCAGGGTTTCACTAGTGATCCGCCTGTTTACAACTTCCCAAGAGCCGGAATTACAGGTAGGCCCCACCACGCCTAGTCTCAGTTGCCATCTCAGTGCACCCTGGGTGTGGGGCTGGCACGGCAGGCTCAGGGAGCTAACCTCTGGCCCCTGTGCCTGCTTGCAGGTGCTTTAGTCTGCTGAGCTATTTGGCTGGCCCTCCTTTAGTTATCTCTTAAAAATTTAAATATTTTGGTTGTTTTTCTTTTTAATGGAGAAATAGTCACATACACACGTAGAGTATAACGTGGTATTATACCTACATAGTATTATACCTACACTCCACATTGTGGAGTAATTTATCAGGCAAATGTAGACATTACCACATATATTTCTTTTTTTAAAATAATTATTTATTTATACATTTATTTATTGTGTGTGTGGCCAGCTCAGCCCACCAGGGGGCGGGACTGGCTGGCATGTGGTGCTGGGGGATCGAACCGCGGTCCCTGTGCTTTGGCAAGCTTGTTCCAAGTAGGTGCTTTAGACCACTGAGCCATCTCTCTAGCCCCACCACATATATTTCTTTGAGATGGGAACATTTAAAATCTCTCAGAAATTTGAAGTATGTGATATTTTACTGACCATAGCCCCATGTTGTACAATATGCCATCAGAATTTTATGTTTCTTCACACCCTCTGACTAACAACTCCCCATTTTCTGCCACCTGCCATTCCAGCTTCTGGCAAGCTCTATTCCACTTTTCTTTTCTTTTTTTTTTTTTTGCGGAACTGGGGATTGAACTCAGGCCCTTGTTCTTGCCAGGCAAGTGCTTATTCTACTGAGCCATCTCCTCGGCCCCTCCACTTTTCTTCTCTGTAACCTCATTTATCTTAAATTAAACCATATCCTCCTGTACCAGGATTCTGCCTTGTGTGCCACCTTGCTTGCTAAAAACACTCCTAGATCTAGACAATTCTCCTGTATTCTGTTAGGCTTTTCTGGTTGATACCAGAGAACATGGCTTAGTGCAGAGCTAATATTTTTAAAGGTTATTGAGCAAATAATAAATAAATAGATTCTGGGCTCAGATATTTTAAAAGTACATACTCCATCATCTTGTTAGGAGCTCTATTCCAAGACCCTTCACTGACACGCATGAGTGGCTCCCATGAAAGACAAATGGATTTTGAAAATAATAAAGCAGAACAAAAGAAAGGGCTGTTACCTGTACTGTCTTCCTTCTATCTCTGGCTCAGTTGTCTGCTGTTGTTTTTCTACTTTTTTTCCCGAGTACAATTCATCTTTGTCAGTAGTTCTATACATGTCTTAGTTTATAGATGTGATCTCACTTAACAGTTTTCCTGTTTGCTTTCTAACTTTATAGGGTGAGTCCTTAAAGGTCAGTGTGGGTGCAAATGCTTTGCAGATTATAAAATGCGATTGTAATATTTGTTGCTTAAGTAAATTACAGCTGCGATTTTCACCTTAGATTTACTGGGTATAAAACTGGGTTCATAATTTCTTTTAAATTTTTTTTTATTTATGTGTGTGTGTGTGGCCCTGTGCTTTGCTAAGCTTGTTCTAAGTAGGTGCTTTAGACCACTGAGCCATCTCACCAGCCCCATAATTTCTTTAAAGTATCTCAGTTCTTTGCTACTTATGGGAAAATAAAGTAGGTTAGGCCCATTCTCTGTTCCCTCAAGATCAGATTTATAGCCCTAGCTGCCTGTGCCTCTTTTTTCCTACATTTTCAAGTTGCAAGGAAAAATGCTTTGAGCTTTATTTGCACTGTGAGTTGGACTTTCAATCAGGAACTAGTTCCTAGGTGTGAGAAGTTATGTTGCCATTGGGAAAACAGGCAGAAAGCCTACAGCAAAGTGTACCATGAGAAGTAGTTCTCCCTGAATTACCCAGGACTGAGTCCTCACACTCCATAGGAGGTGTTTATGTGATAGAGGTTCTGTCTATCTCTTTGTCTCTCTGTCTCTGTCTCTGTCTCTGTCTCTGTCTCTCTCTTTGTGTATCTCTGTCTCTGTTTGCCTCTATCTCTGTTTGTGTGTCTGTCTCTGTCTCTCTCTGTCTCTCTGTGTATGTGTCTCTGTCTGTCTCTGTTTCTCTGTCTCACCCTCTCCCTCTCCCTCTCCCTGTCCTTCTCCCTCTTACCCCCACCCATCTCTCTGTCTCTCCATTTTTCTCTCTCTCCACAGAGAAAAAGCTGAATATGAGAAAGAGTTTGGAATTGTTCTAGAATATCAAAACTCACGACCCTACTTGCATAAGAATATTTTTGTTGTTGATTGATAAATTGTGTATTTGTTTTATAAAAATATGCATGTTTCATTCAAACTAGGGACTAGTCACCAGTGGGCGACACATTGTACAATTTAGTTGCTCTAAATGGGAGATTGTGCATGCTTTGAGGGAGGGCTGAGTGGTATTGGGACTTGGATATTGCCTGTTGTCCTGATGCCTGTGTCCTGGCACCCCCTGTGGTCCTACTGTGAGCAGAGGACCCTACCCCACACCTACTGGGATCATATGGATGTGCTCACCTGGCATGTAGTGACATGTGCCCCAATGTCTGGTACGGGTTGGCTATCACGCTACTCTCCCCAGGCCTGAACATGGGGCTCATAGGTGCCTCCTGTGTCCTCATACTCCATGCTGTTTGCTGCCTGCCATTTCATGGTGCCCATCACAAGGCCTTGGGTACCTGTGGGGCCCATGCCAGTATCATTGTTGACTTCTACACACCCACCTTCACCTTCTTCACTCACTGTTTTGGCTGCCACATAGTGCCTGGCCATACCCACATCCTTCTGGCTAACCTCTAGGTGCTGCCCTCTTTCCCTCTACCCCCCAGTCCTCAATCCTGTGGCCCATGGAATACGGAGCCAAAATGTTGCTCAGAAGCTTAGGCACCTGCTTTGGCTCTTCTGGGCAGGAACACCAAGAAAGGTTGGCTTGGAGAGGGCTTCCCCCTAGTAATGAATATGCTCTGTGCTTTCTCTAGTATGAGCTCTTTGACATGTAAGCAGTGTTGCAAGGCTCATCTGGGTAGAGCTTTGATCAAGGTGACACTGTATGCTGCTGCTGTATGGACCCTTGTTCACTCTGATCTATATTATTCCTGCCACACAGGAAGGGCGTGTTGAACCGGTCTCTCTGCACAGCTGTTCCTGTACTGACCACTCCTGCTCTCCCCAATTCTGTATCAACCTTCATAATCGCATCATACACTTGTCCATTAGGTTGGAACTGGACTGCAACAGACAGGGAGGCCCAGGACATGGCCTTGGGAGTGGGATCTTATTTTTCTCCCTCACTGTACCCAGACATACAGAGGCAGATTGGTGAAAGGTGACAGAGCAGAGTGCCTGGCCGGAACGCCATGCTGGCTGAAAGCATGATGACATGAGGGTCTGAGGAGATGACACAATGTGAATAAAGTAGTGTACAACTCTGGAAAGTGATTGGCTTTCTGATACGAATGACTGTTACCCGGGACCTGGGAAGACAGAGGACAGTATTGTAACAACTTTCTAGGTGGTTTCCATCTTGGAACAGATACTGAGGCTACTCCTGCTTTTCTACCTTGTGCCCCAGGTGAGCTGTAGTTGGTAATGTATGTGAAGGTGACACTAGCATCCACTGCCACACTTGAAACTCTGTTCTCTCCTGTGTCCCTCTTCCTTCCTTCCTCTGAGGTGCTCCAGAGCTACACACCTACCCTCACACTGCTCCTGGATCTGTTTTCTCCTCCATGCATTTTATACTTTTTTAAATCCACATTTCTATTATTTTTCTAACCTCCATTTTCTCTGGAGCTCATGGTTATAGGAAGGGTAGCTACTGTAATTGATAGAGAATGAATGTGTCACCTTGGATGGGGAGGGAGTCGTTAAATATGCTATCAAGGGTTTACCAACAAAGGCCTGCACCAGACTCTTCTAGAGGCTTCCTGTGGCTTACTGTACCAGAAATACACCAGGGAAAGAGTCCCAAAAGAGGAGATGATCAGCAGATCATTTTCATGTTATGTTGCCATAGTATCTGAAGTCAGAGGTGCTATGAGAAGCAGGGAAACAAAGGATATAGAGGGTAGAGCTATAGGAATGCAGGGGCATACACTGTCATTAGGAAAGTGTATGGTCACACACAGGAAGCCTGGCCTTTCCTGGGCACCTGGTGGACAGAAGACTCCTTGTTGCCTGAGAAATAGTTAAGTGAGATGGCACAGGGAGGAAATATTTTAAGGTGGCTGGCACTAATGCCTTCTCTAGAAGTCAGAAACAAAATATTCCTTCTTTATATGAATTATATCTATTTGAGAAGTCCAAGGAATTGAAGCTATACAGCTTCTTATGGCTGATGAAAAAATATCTGGTGGAGGCTTTCTTGGGGGACCAGCAGTGACCAGACAGCAAGACTGGGGGAAGCAGGGGGAGCATTTGATAGTGGAGTGGGATGGACAATTGTAAAAGACTTAGGATAGCCAAGGAGGGAGATTACTAGGGGCAAGGGAGGGTGTACAGCCAAGCAGACCAGTGGAGTGTTGCTGAAGCCATCCTCCCAGGAACTTTCTGGCCCTTGTCTAAGGGCACACAGTGAAGTGAATAGCTTCTGACCTTGAAGTCAAACAGGTAGGGTTGTATTTCCTTCTAGAGTCTTCTCTTCCTCAGAAAATTACCATAATCCCTGCTGAAAGAGACCTATTGCAAGGCTCCCACAGGATGTCTCAAGTTTACCTTAATCTGTTTGGATAAGCAGCCCTGGCGGGGCAGGGGCAGATCTCGGCCTGGGGATGGAAAGGGAGCTCCTTTGCAGTGGGAAACGCACTTCCATCTGTGTACAGAGCACCCATCTGTCAAAATCCTTTTCTCTACCCTTCAGGCCCTCCCCACATCTTCTCAAGCTCTCAGCACTTCCAGATGTTAGAACCTGTGACCCCACAACTGGGACTATTCATTTGCACTAGAGATAAAAGACCAGGGAAGCCCCAAGGTCTCACTCCACTTCTGCAGCCTGGGCAAAATGCAGTCTGTCTCAGCCCTTCTGGCCACTCTGCTGCTGCTGCCGCTGTTGCTCCGAGGAGAGCCTGAGGTACATGCAGAGGGTGGGGAAGCCCCTGAGAGGTTGGCACGATGGGACTGTGCTTTGGGATGGCTTCTCTCCCTACTTTGCTCCTGGTCAAGAACTACCAGGTCCTGAGAGATGGTGAAGGTAGAGAGAACTGAGAAGGAAAGGAAGGAGGGTGGGACAGTTTTGCTTTGATTTTTGCTCTGCTTAGTTGGAGGTAAAGTGAAAGAAAACGAGAGGAAAGGACTCTTGACTATACAGTGCTCATTTCCGAGGTTGCATTTTGTGCAAGAAGTCTGCTAACTTCATAGAAGTAGGGGTGACCTGCCCAGGCTGTCACAGAGTCCATCTTGACTCCAGAACTAGCTATTTCTCTGTAGCTGCAGAGGAAAGACATAGCCAGGCTTAGCTACTGTGCTGGGGCCAGAAAAGCTCCAGGTGAGACTTGTGAGGGAAGCATGGGGGGTGACACATGTAAGTCCTGAGTCCTCTATAAGGAATCCTGGTTGGTGCCACAGGCTTGACTGAAACATTGCGAAGGTGTCTTCCGTCTTGTGCATACTCGGCCAGCTTTCAAGTGAGAATGGCAAGTGGTCTGAAGGCACTATTTATACAGGGAGAAAAACTGATCTCAAGTGGGTGACCTCCAAATGACATAGGGAAAAATGATCTGACCTGACATGGACGAGTTCATGTTCTTTAAAACCAAAGAATAAATTTTAGGAACAAATGGAAGTTATGAGCAGAATATATTTATTGAGGGAAAGAAAGCTTCTGTCCCAGAGAGGGACAGGAGGGGGACCCCCCAGCAGGTTGTTCCCTGGGAAGCTGTCTCTTCCAGGGACTTTTATAGTGTAAAACCATGTGGGGCTAAGGTAGAGAAAGGGAGAACTCGCTTAGGTGGATGTGGGGTGGGACAAAACTATGGTCAACCAATGGGATTACAAGCACCATTGCTCAGGTAAAATTGATTAAATCCAGGACCAAATGGGAAAGCAAGGGGGCATGAATGTAAAACAGGACCTTATTTGGTGGCCATCTGATAATGATTCTTTCTGGCTTTCTTAGGGTAATGATCAATCCCGGGTGCTATTCTTTAGGGAGGTTAGCATTTGTTTGGCCTTTAGGTCTTTAGGTCTGGCTCACAGCAGGAGCATCCGTCCCTCCCACAGTTGTAAGGTAACTTTGTCTTCTGTGTGATCTCCTTCAGGGGCCTGCCCCTGTCTGACTGCCTATAATATTTGTATCTAATTTGGCTGCCGGTAACACTATGACACTAGTATGAATGAATCTACTCTATACATACTGACAGACACTATGACACTATTTTTCTGCTTTCTAAAACAATCAGTGAATCAGCTTCTCTCTCTCTGTCTCTCTGTCTCTGTCTCTCTCTCTGTCTCTGTCTCTGTCTCTCTGGGGCAATAATATAAATGCCACAATTTCCACAGACACTAGAACACAAAAATGTATCCAATGTCAAGAGCCAACAAACATTAGAACTCAGGACTGACTGTGCAGTCAGTGGATTGGGATCTGTGTGAGTGTGCAAGTCATGACAGACAAGATGAAGGACCCCCATTATGCATCTCTTAGCCAGAGAAACTTCCTCAGTGCTCTAAGGTGCTGAGGCCAGGGGCACTTGCTGGTTTTACTTCACCTCTTTGGCCTTGCTGCATACCTACCTTAATGCTACTTGCAGCTCTGCTGCTCTTCAAGGTGTAAGAGCAGAGGAGCAAAACAACTGTGTAACCCAGGGGCAGTTTGCAGCCTGTTGCTTATTGATTATTTGTCTTCAGTGGAAATTTTTAAGGTCTCAGGTTTTTTTTGGCATGAAAAATATGGATTCCAATTCCTACTATATAATGTTTTTGTAGGTGATAAATACTGTATCAGTCTAGACTCCAGTGACTTGTGCTACTGTTATAGCTAATTCGTTTCGATGATGAGATTCTCTGCTATCTTCAAGATGATGTGAATTTTTTTTAATTTTATTTATGTGTGTGTGTGTGTGTGTGTGTGTG
>NW_004524722.1:5761887-5773117 GCF_000260255.1 Octodon degus | reverse complement strand
TGGTGCTGGGGGATTGAACCGCGGTCCCTGATGCCTTGCCAAGCTTGTTCTAAGTAGGTGCTTTAGACCACTGAGCCATCTCTCCAGCCCTCCATGGAGTCTTAAGGGAAAATAGGCTTCCATTTATGTGAACCAGAGGCAGGCCTAGCCAGTCCAAGAAGTAGGGTAGACATGACCCAAAACAGGAATTAGAAAGAGCTACACTGCAGGTATGGGAGATTAGAAGAAGGATAACTGAAGCCTCTGGTGGAAGGATGTCCAGGTAATCAGAAGGATCTCTGCCACCATCTAGGGGACTCTTCTCCCCCAAGCCAGAGCAGGGTTAGACCCAGTCCACCCAGTGTTTGCAAATAGTGCACTGTGGGGCAACGTGCTCTGTTACACTTAGTGGGCCTCTTGCCATACTTTTTCAGCTCAGCAGTGTGTCAGACTTGGTGGATGAGAGTGGCGCCTGCCAGTGCACGGTCTACCTGCCCAAAAGCTCCATCATTCTGCAGCGGCTAGAGGAACTACAAAGTGCAATGCAGGAGCTCTTCAGCAAGTATGAGCTGAAGCTCTCCAGGGTGAGTATTGGAGCTATGGGCTGGGGCTGGGGCTGCATGTGTGGGAATTGGAGTGATCCCAGCATCGCCTGTACTGTGCTCAGCAAGGGATAAGTCCTGATAATGGAGTAAAAGCTTGAAGTGCAGGCCTTATCTTAGAAATGAATTCTCAGAATGAAGGGGAAATTAGGAACAACTTGGGGGATCGCTAGTGGTAGCAGTGCTATAGAGAGTTGTTTCCTACATTAGCTGCTTAATTACTGGCTACGCATCTGCTAGATATGCTCAGTTGCTTGGTGTTTCTTTTCTTAGCTCTGGGAAAGCCAGAAGGGATGTGGCCATACTGGAGGCTGGAATGTGGACCACACTGGAGGCTGTCCATCCATTCTCCCACAACTAAGTCCGTCCTGAGAGTTGTTTTTAATCAGGAAGAGAAAACAGGGGTATTGGCAGTGTGAGTGTAAGGTTCTTCTTCCTGCAGCATAAAGGAGATGAGGTCCTACACTGTGGAACAGGGATAACCACAAAACCCATATCAAGGGCTTAACAGAAACACTGCATTGAGAAAATAGATTATTTTGCAAGCTGTATGTCCCTGGGAGGATGTCAATGGGCAGGAAAATACAGAGGGTTGCCATTTGAACAAACTGTCTATCTGCCTTTCATGCTTAGGCCCGTGAGCTTGTGCATGCCAGTGATCATAGACAATCCCAGGCCCTGGATGTGATCGGCATGCGAGAGTCCAGGAATTCCAGTCTGGCTGTTCTCTCCTATGAAAACTCAGTGTTTGACCAGCTGCACCTGGAGCTTGAAAGAATGAAGAAGCTGGCAGGTCAGCTTATGGCCAAGGGCAGAGTTAATAAGGAGAGTGCAGGTCTCCTCCACCAGCTTAATGACCTGGTATGTAGACAGATGGAAAAACCCTCCTTTCATGGCATGGCCTTCTTACCTAACCTCACACAATATGACAGTTTCAAAATCACTTCTTTCTTGGGAAGAAAACTCTGAACTGAGAAATAGGAGAGCCTGAGTTCACTTCTTGGGGATGTTCTGCGAGCTCCATCTTTAGTATCTTGTTTCCTTAGGCGATGAATGTCAGCCTCGCCCTCAAGCTTCTGAGCAATGCTGACCTGCGCAGCTTTGTTGCTCTCCAACATGAGGTAGACAGTCTGGAGCAGCAACTAAGTGAGTGTGAGAGGGAAAAAGAGCACCAACAGACCTCCAGATACACGGGTGCACACCAGCCTGCTGGTGAGTTCACAGAGAACTGTATTTCCCAAAATCTTGTTTCTCCAGGGACTGGAGGGAGAGTGCAGGATTGGTGATAGTGGAGGGAGGGAGGTGGCAATAAAGACCAAGACGGGAAAGAAATCTTCAACTTCTTTACGTGTCACAGAGAAATGCACACCAGAATTGGCAGATTCTCACACTGGACACACACACACACACACACACACACACACACACAGACACTTCCTGTTCAGACATACACACCAATCTTGATTGATCAGCCAGTCTGCTTATAGAGTTGTGTGTTCACTTAGGCGCATGGACAGTGTACATCGTAGTACTTTACACTGCCCTCTGTGATTTGTGTGTTTGCCTGTAGCTCACACTTTGCCTGCTCTCCCCTCTAGGTTCTTGTGTTCATGGAGTCCTCCAGAGGGTCAGCAGGCCTCTTGTGGTGCAGCTCAACTGGAGGGGCTTACCGTACAAGGCAGGTGCCTGGGGTCAGGATTCAGCCCCTAACTCAAACTCTTCCCTTCACTGGGTGGCCCCTCTGAGTAAGGATGGCAGGTAAGTCTTCGAGGACAGTTTTTCTACAGCCAAGTGCATTCTAGATGTCTCCTACCCTTACTCTAGAAGGTTGATTTATTTATGTTTTGTAATTCTTGCCCAGCTTCCTCCATTTTAGCTATGATTCTATATAAATCTGTTCTAGACTTAACAGTTCACCTCCTGATGCTTTTCTCATGGAGCAGGTGTGGCCCTGAGTCCCTCAAGTCCCTTTAAAAATGCACTGACTGAAGTTTTAAAATTTTACCATGATTTAAAGATGGCTTTATCTCTAGCTTGCTCTTAACTCTAGGAAAAACTCTTCTACACCTTTACCCTACAAACCTAGCTTTCTTAGGAGAAGTTTAGAGTATGGTGCAGACCAAACTTCAGACTTGGAGTGAAGCTGACCTGAGTTTAATTCTCAGCACTGTCTCTTATACTAAGTGACCCTCATTTAGCATCTATAAAATGAGGTTAATTAAATTGGTTCTGACCTTAATGATTGAGAAACACTGATTATACCTAGTTATTTTTTTTTTTATGTAATTGATATCTCAATCAACACACTACAGTTTCTTTTAAGAATGGTCTGTGAAGGCCAGGGAGATGGCTCAGTAGAATAAGCACTTCCCTGGCAAGCGCAAGGGTCTGAATTCAATCCCTGGTTCCGGAAAAAAAAGGTCTGTAAGAATTTGAGAAGCAAAAGAAAATATTAGCTATAGAAGGTCTAAACATGAGCTTAATATCAACAAGGTCCTGGTTTCCCAGGAAGTGAAATGATCTTTTCAATTTCCAGTATGAAATTATAGAAGAATATGGAGAACATAGTAGTGGCTGAGAATAATTTGTTAGATGAAGTCTAAATGAATCAATAAATAAATGACATGTCAGTCTGGCTGAGGAGTTGGACATAATTCATGAAGCGTTTAAAGTAACCATATATAGAATTATATAGATTCAACTGAGAGAGGGATAAATGTGGATTGAACCAGCCACTGAAGAGGCCCAGTTGAAGCTCTCTGGGAAAGATGAGCATTAGTGACAGTCCTTTTCAATTTTTTTTTTTTTTTTTTTTCGGAACCAAGGATTGAACTCAGGCCCTTGCGCTCGCCAGGGAAGCGCTTATTCTACTGAGCCATCTTCCTGGCACCCCCTCCTCAATTTTTTTTATTTTTATTTTTATTTTTTTTTTATTTTAACATTTTAGTGTGTGTGTGTGTGTGTGTGTGTGTGTGTGTGTATGTATGTATGTGTGTGGCCAGCTCAGCCCACCAGGGGGCGCGGCTGGCTGGCATGTGGTACTGGAGGATTGAACTGCGGTCCCTGTGCTTTTTGCCAAGCTTGTTCCAAGTAGGTGCTTTAGACCACTGAGCCATCTCTCCAGCCCCTCCCCTCCTCAATTTGTATACAAACTTTGCACATGAAAGTTATATGTTTGTGCTCATGAATCTTTTCAAAATTCCTGTTGGTGAGTTAGCACTTCTTGCCAGTGTTAAGAAATGAGAATTCTCATAAGTCAGGAAAATTAAGAGACTTCCCCAAATGGTCAAATAGGCACACTCTCCTTGGTTTAAGCTCCAGCTCTATGTCTTCTATAAAGTGATATTTCAAGGGTGGATTGAGGCAGGAGATTCTAGGCTCAGGAGAATGTTCATAAACAAGAAAACACAATTGCTGCTATTTATTGACTGCTCATTTGGGTATACTGTACATTTTTGTATAATCTTAGCCAGTCCTGACATTGTAGTAGTTTATTATTCTTTTTTCAGGTTAGCAAATTATTTAATTTTTCTGAATAAATTTAGTGTAGCATTCTGATCTGCAAATATAGAACTTCGCAGTAGATTTTTGTTGCTTTTTTTTTTTTAGACAGTGTCTTGATATGTAGTCCAAGCTCTCAGCCTCCCAAGTGATGGGATGACAGGTGTGCACTACTACTATGCCTGGATTTTATAATGTTTTTATCATAGTTAAAAGATATAATGTAGCCTGGCCATATAGCTCAGCGGATTAAAGCACCTGCAAGCAGAAACAGGGGCTGGGGGTTCAATCCCCAGGCCTGCCATGCCAGCCCCATCCCTAGGCTGCGCTGAGACAGCAATTGAGACTGGACATGGTGGCACATGACTGTAATCCCAGATCTTGGGAGGCTGTAAACAGGTGGGTCACTATGAGTCCGATCTAGTAGTGAGACCCTGAACACCCTGTAGACCCTTTCCTAAAAAATACAGAAAAAGATGTATATATAGTATCTAATGGATTTAGCTGTGGGTTGTTTTTTTTTTTTTTTAACTTCATTGTTAGTGAGTACAAAATAGTGCACTATTTTTAAAACAGGTACTTATTTTGTCATAGTGTGTGGTAAGTGGTGGATTAAAAATTGTTTGGCATGTATATCCTTGTTTTTATTTTTTATTTTTATTTATTTTTGGCAGAACCGGGGATTGAACTCAGATCCTTGCGTTTGCCAGTCAAGTGCTTATCCTACTGAGCCATCTCCCTGGCCCCTATCCTTGTTTTTAATTGGCTCACTAGGCTGTTGATTTTTATAGTACATTATCAGTTTGATTACTGCTGTCACTTAATGCTTGTGATGTGGGGGCTTGACCTAGGTACTTTGACTACTATCGACTATATGAGTCTTACGATGATCTCATGCTGCTGCAGAAGTATGAGGAGTTCAAGATGGGCTATGGTGATGGCAGTGGCAATACTGTGTACCAGAATTTCATGTACTTTAACTACTACCGCACTGCCAACATGGCCAAGGTGGACCTTTCTTCCAACACCCTGGTGCTACAGCGCCCATTACCTGGTGCCACCTTCAACAACTGCTTCTCCTATGCGGGTGTGCCTTGGATGGACTTAGATTTTGCAGGTGATGAGAAGGGGCTGTGGGTGCTCTATGCCACTGAGCGGAGCAAGGGGAACCTGGTTGTGAGTCTTCTCAACACCAGCACCCTAGCAGTAGAGAGAACCTGGTATACCAGCCAGTATAGGCCAGGCCTGTCAGGGGCATTCATGGCCTGTGGGGTACTCTATGCCTTACGCTCACTGAGCACTCGCCAAGAGGAGATCTTCTATGCGTTTGATACTGCCACTGGGAAGGAGACCCACCTTAGCATCCTGTTGGACAAGACGTTGGAGACGCTGCATGGTATCAATTACTGCCCCATGGACCACAAACTGTATGTGTACAATGATGCTTTCCTGGTGAATTATGACCTCACCTTCCCAACACAGAAGCACAGGCTACAAAGACCGTTAGCCCAACGACCTGTCAAATCCAGTAAGCTTTCCAGCCCTTGAGACCTGAGGCAGGCTACTGGCAGAAGTGTCTTTGTACTCTTTCTCACCTGTAGAGGGACCACTCCCTCAAAAGGTTTTAACCCTAAAGATTGAGAAACACCACTTATACTTTGTTCTTTATGTAATCAATATCTCAACACATTAAAGTTTCCTTTAAGAATGGTCTGTGAAGGCCAGGGAAATAGCTCAGTAGAATAAGCACTTGCCTGGCAAGCACAAGAGCCTGAGTTCAAGCCCCGGTTCCACAAAAAAAAAAAAAAAAAAAAAAAAAAAGTGTTTGTCTGCATCTTGTACTATGAATAACCACTATGAAGACAATAATATGCAATGTATTAATTATTGAAACTGTCTTACTAATCGGTTTTGAAACTGTCTCACTATTTGTTTCTCAATAAAATTAATTAAATAAAATAAAAAAAGAATGGTCTGTGAGAATTTATTTGAGAAACAAAAGAAAATATTAGCTATAGAGGGTCTAGAACATGAGCTTAATATACATGACATCCTGGGTTCCATCCCCAGGAAGTGAAATTATCTTTTCAATTTCCAGTATACAAAAAAACATTATCTAGAAACATGTAGTACCCTTCTTCTGGAGTCTGGCATCTTATTCTGTGTTTTAAACTATGAATCTGGGCCTTGGAATTCTAAGGTCATGTGTTCTAGTCTAGTGTCAAACCAAGAGGATCTGATTGGTGTAGGAGTTTCATAGCAGCTGGTCACTGGAGTGTGACATGGAAGTTTCCTGTCAACCCTGCACTCTTGTTGGAACTCTAAAGGGGTCCTTCATCTGTCTCACTTTTGAGAACTTTTTAAAAGAGATTCTTAGCTTGGAGTCCGCCCCTTGGCATTGAGCAACTTGTAACTGGTAACTGTATTGGTAAGCATAGGGATTTCAAGAATTTGATATGGATTGGGATGCGGGGTCCCCCATTCTTAATAGAGAATCCCCAGTATGGCTGCAGGAAGTCTTCTGCCTGCCTGTAGTTTCTTTGCTAGTCTTTAGTACACCAAGAATATATGGACTGAAACTTTTTTTTTAAAGAATGTGTTTGGTACAGAGTCTCACTATGTAGCTCAGACTTGTAGTGATCCTCCTGTTATAGCCTCCCCAGTGCTGGGATTACAGGAGTGCACCACCATACCTGGTTTTGGTAGCCAGCACCTAGGGAGGGGCTGACAGATCATGTGGTACTGGGGAAAGAACCCGGGTCTTTGCACTTGCCTAGGCAGACACTTAGACCACTGAGCTATCTCTGCAGCCCTCAAACTCTTTTTTTTTTTTGGCAAAACCAGGGATTGAACTCAGGCCCTTGTGCTTGCCAGGGAGGCGCTTATTCCACTGAACCATCTCCCAGGCCCCATCAAACTCTTTTTATGTCCCTTAATTGACTGTATGTATGGCACTTCCCCCTAGCCAGGGAGGAGTATGGAATGTATAGATCCTGAAGGCTTCCCACTTGCACAAAGTATTCATATACTGTCTCAGTATACATTCAGTAAGACACATGCACATGCATTTTGTACATATGTTTGTACATTTTTTTTAAAGAATTTATTTATTTATTTAGTGTGTGTGCAGCCAGCTCAGCCCACCAGGGGGCGGGGTTGGCTGGCATGTGGTGCTGGGGGATTGAACTGCAGTCCCTGTGCTTTGCTTAGCTTAGTTTGTTCTAAATAGGTGCTTTAGACCACTGAGCCATCTCACCAGCCCTGTACATTTTGGATATACAGTAATTCTACCTACACACAAATATCAGCATAAACATTTTAATATATGCACTGATCATTAATTCTGCTCAAATAAAACACCTTCAAATTTGCACAGTACTGAACGGAATATCTGGCTTTTCAGTTGTCTGAAGCTGTCCCCTAAGGAATGGCATGATTCCCACCTCTTGATTTGCAGATGTCTCTCTCCCTTTAGTTTTGATACAATGCTTTCATTTGTGGCTGTGTGGACACTGAAAGAAATCATTTTAAAAGGTCTATTAGGGTGACATGTAGAAAAAAACCAAACAAATTGTGAACTGTGTGAATATAATACATATAATACAAATAGTGGCCCATGCACCTTTAGCCAGGAATTAGAATGGTTCCCAGAGGGAGCCTTCTTGGTTAGCCCCACCGCTGCCTTAAATAGAAGAGGATATTTTACCTATCATCTGAGGTTACTCCCAGTTAAGTGTAGAGTCCAAAAATCTCAACCTTACAGAAAAACAGGACCTCTGCTTCCTTATTCTTTTTCCATTTTTCTTTCTAAGGCCTGCTTTCCCCAGATCACTATCAAAATTACTAATCCGGGGCCGGGGAGATGGCTCAGTGGAATAAGCACTTCCCTGGCAAGTGTAAGGGCCTGAGTTCAATCCCCGGTTCTGCCAAAAAAAAAAAAAAAAAAAAAAAAAAAAAAAAAAAAAAAAAAAAAAAAAAAAAAAAAAAAACATTACTAATCCCTTTCCACAGGGTTAGGCCAGAGGGGGAATCTATTAGTGCATTATGTAATACAAACAGTCCGCTGCAGCATGTTTGCCATAAGTTTCCCCAATACGAGCTTAGGTGCTATGCATAGTCGTAGGAATGTGATTTTGTTAGCAGATTCAGTAGACTATTTCGTCAACATGCCCAACATCCATTTACATGACCTACACATAGCAACACACAGAAACACTCATCCAACATTTAAAAAAAGAAAATCTGATTTTTATCTTTTTTTTTTTCCCTAGGAAATTTAGCCTCTATTTTTCTGGAAAATTCCATTTTTATAATAGAGACTAGGGTCTCCCCAAATTTGCCTTCCTTTCCCACCTAGTCCTGACATATTCTGAGGCTTAAGTTGACATCACAATATCCCCCTTCTGAACAGCTCAGGCCCTGTGCAGCTGAGGCAGGGGAGGGGCAGCCGGGAGGGGCATTGTCACCACTTAGCCCACTGTGCACCAAGTATGAATCAGTAGCCACATCAGACCTCGGTTGGGCCACATCTGGAGAGCTGGGGTGAGGGTGAAACATTACAGATTACAGGACCCAGCTGTTTTTAGGTTGGAGAATACAACACCTGCAGCGAAACCCAGCGGAAGTATTTGCCTGCCCTCACCCAGCTGCCCCCACTGATACCTGCCCTCCATCTGCCCATCCACTACAGTCCATGCCTCATGTCACCTCTCGAGCACCCAGGACACCCCAGAGTGGGCGTCCTTCATGTCTTCCTACAGGCAGGAGCATCTCCTCACGTTTCACTCGAGTGACAGTGAAGACACCAACCAAACAGAAAGAATTTACTGTAGCTGAGGACATCACTGTGAGGCAGTTCAAGGAGAAGCTTTTGGCTCACTTCAAAGGCCAAATGGATCAACTAGTGCTGGTCTTCATGGGCCGCCTTCTCAAAGACCAGGACACGTTGAGTCAGTGGGGTGTTACAGATGGCCACACCATCTACCTGGTCATCAAATCCAAGAACAGCTCCAGATCCCTGGCCCACTCCTCCCAGAACCTGCCAACTGATTACCACTGCCACCAGTACCACAACATCAAAGGAAACAGCAGTGGAGTTTGCCAGCCTGCTGGCATGAGTCAAGCCCCAGTGAAATCTCTCTCTATCGAGTCTGATGCACCAAAGGTACAAAACCAGCATCTGGAAGTGGACAGCCCACAGTGTGCAGGACAGATGCTGCAGAATCTTCATGTCCAGCAGCTTCTGTCCAGTGTGGAGTTCGTACAGCAGTTTATCTCGGAGCATCTAGATAAACAGGAATTAATACAGCAGAACCCTGAAGCTGCCCACCTCTGTGACAATTCTGAGAGCCTGAGGCAGACTTTGGAGCTGATCAGGAACCTTGCTGTAATTCAGGAGATAATGCAGATGCAGCCACCTGCTCATAGCGCAGAGCATTTGTTAAATCTTCAGCCTTACCTGGGCTTAGAGACAATCCCAGGTGGGAATAATGTCCAAGGTGAGAACTATGCCGATTTCAGTGACCGAATGTTCAGCAGTATGCAAGATCCTTTTGGAGGCAACCATTTTACTGGTCTTCCGACAGGACAAGTGACGGGACGAGTCCAACCTTCACCTCCACCACCACCATCATCCCAGGACCAGTGTGGCCAGCACTCACATCTCCCTATAAACCAAGTCATTTGTACTAATTCTCCAGCTTTATCCTCAATCATCTCATCCAACACCACCCCCAACTATACTTCCAGAACCAACTCTGCTACCATCTCCAACAAAGGCCAAAGCCATGTCTGTGCCATTCAGCAGCCACCTGGGATACCAGCCTTACTAAGCATAGAAGCCATGCGGCAGCTCCAGGAAGCAAATGAAGATGGCAACCTCTCGGTGTGTAGTTCAGACCAGAGGTCAGAGGAAGATCTCCAGCTGTCCAATGCGCAGGCCAGCTCCCAGATCACAGGAGGCATGACACAGTTGCTTAGGAATCACCCTCACCTGGCATCTCAGATCATGTTGTCCATGAGCATGGCCCAGCTGAGTGAACAGTGGGGGCAGCAGCTGCCCACATTCCTGCAGCAGTCAAAACTTTTGGATCTGCTTTTAGCCCTAGCCAATCCTAAAGTATTACAAGCAATGTTACAGATTGAGCAGGGCCTCCAACTGTTGGCCACTGAGGCTCCTGTTCTTCTGCCTTGTTTTGCACCTTACCTATCAGACTTAGGTTGGCTTCCTGGCTTCAGCTGCAGCTACCCTGATACAGTGCCCACGACCTGGAATACCCCAGACATGGCTGAGCCCAAGAGGCCTGAGTGCTGCCACAAATCGGGAGAAGTCCTGCACAGGCTACAGTCCCTAGCTGGAAAACCTTCCCAACCTCCACAAACTCCTGAGATTCGTTTCAGGCGGCAGATGAAATTTCTCCAGGCTATGGGGTTTGGGAATTATCATGCCAATCTCCAGGCACTCATTGCTACAGAAGGGGACACTAATGCTGCTATTCGCAAGCTAAAGAAATCCCAAGGATTGTAATCTCCACATCTGCTCATCTGCTTTCTACCTGTCTGCTGACATAACTGACCACCTCGGCTACATTTTCTTCCTCTCCTGATGCATTCAGCTTGGAGAAGTCCTGAAACAGAGAAGCCAAGCAAGGCTCCCTCCACTGTGTACTAGATGCTTGGGCACGGCTGAAACATCTGTCAATAAAATGGCTACACATACCTGCCTTCCTCTGAGGTTTGGCTTTTTTTTTTTTTTTTTTTAGGTCTGGCTTTGTTTCTTTTGCAGAAAACTAACAAAATGGGTTTGGTATCTTTGTCTTACCTTTGTGTATGCATGAAAATATATATGCACACCGCATGTGCATATTGATATACAAATAAATAGAATTACTGTTGTACACATGCTTAAAAATCCAGGAATATGCATGCATAGCCTGAGACTGGGGAACACAAATACCTGTGATTTCATGTAGGAGAAGACAATCAGCTGTACAGAAAGGGAAACATTACCTAGAGTCACATACGAGGAAGAAGACTGATATTTAGTTCCATATTTCTCAACCCCATGTTGTTTTAAGTTTGAAAGTGACTAAGAGGGGCTGGGGAGTTAGCTCAGTAGAAGTGCTTGCCTGGCAAGCACAAGGGCCTGA
>NW_004524722.1:5747445-5761787 GCF_000260255.1 Octodon degus | reverse complement strand
AAAGAAAGTGACTAAGGAATGGTGTGATGGATCAGAATAGGAAGAACTCTTACAGTGAGCTGATCTGGCTAAGTGGTTAAGAGTCAGAGTCTCTTATTGATTGCCATTCTCATGCCTGTAGGGCTTGGAGGGGTCACCACTGCCTTTTGCAGCTGCAGCCCTGTTCACTGCATGTTCTAATCATCATGAGCCTTCCAAGGGCACAGGCTCCTCCTGCATAGCATGGCTGCTCCACAGGTGTCCCAACCTGGAGCACACCTCATGGCTATAGTTTGTGCTTTTCACAAGCACCCTGTCCCCCTGTCTTCCTGCCTCACCTAGAGTATCCCAGCCCAACAGGCTACACAATGTGGCTACTTGTTCAATTATTAAGATTTTAATTTGCTTTCACCATGATGTAATAAGTCAGCATAGTTTTAGCTACTGAAGAAATAATGACAAAGATCCCTTATTTACGAAATTTATTTTTTTGTAGAGATGTAGACAGCATTCGAGTTAATTAATGGATTTATTAGGTAGTTCCAGTTGCTATGAAGAACAATAAGCTGGAATAAATTACTCTAAATAGAATGATCAGGGAAGGCCTCTCTGAAAAGATGAAATCCTAAGGAAATGGGCTGAACATAATTCCCAGAGAGGCTGATCCAAGCAGAGAAGGCTGCATGGAAATAAAATCACCAAATAGGGGGGTGTTCCTGCAAGGTATGAAATAACAAAGAGGCTGAAGTGAATGAGCAACAATTAGGAATAGTAGAATGAGCATCAGAGGTATTTGAAGAGCTTTGTAAGTCTGGCGAGAACCTTGCCTTTTGCTATGAATGTAATAGCGTCTGGTAGGCACATTGTGAACATTCAAATAATCACAAGATCCCCAAAAACTAAGAATGAAATCCAAGGGTTAATTTCTGTGTTTCCTCCATCTGCACTCCATATAATGGAGCTAGAAGTTTCTCATTTTTCATTTTTATTCTCATAAACGTCAACACTTGTTACTTTCTTTACTACCCTACAAATATCTTTTTAGTTGGCTTAGTTTTAACGTAAATCTTTAACATAAGATAATTTATTATTACATACTATATTGTATTACTAATAATTATATGATATTTTTTAAACTGAAAAGGAAAATGAGGCAGTGAAATCATTAAAGTTATACCTTAAAAATTATAATTTTTTTTTAGTACAGGGGCTACAGGGTCTTATTATGTAATTGGACTCAGTGATTCTCTTGTTTTCAGCCTCCTAAGCATTGGGATTATAGGCGCATGCCACTATGCTCAGTCTCTATCGCTGTCTCAGAATGCCCTGGGGGTGGGGCCAGCATGGCATGCCGGGGATTGAACCCCAGTCACTGAAAAATTCTAAATCTTATAAACACCACCAAGCTTGGCGTATAACTCTGTGGTAGAGCACTTGGCTAGCATGTGTGAGACCACAGGTTCAATCTCCAGTAACACAAAAATTCTAGAACAAAAAGACACTGGTGGGTTTTGAGCAAAGGAAAGGAATACTGCAATTTAAATTATGAGTCTGGCTTCTGAGTGGGGACAGACTCTGGTGGAGGAAAGTAAAGAAAGCAGGAAATCACATGGGAACTTTATGCAGTAGACCGAGAATGATAGTGCCTAGGAGCAAAACCTGGGTGGGAACAATGGAGCTGGTGAGAAACGCTCCTGCATTCTAAAGAAGACCCATAAAGATGTGCATGATGCTCACAGATAGCCCACCCCCAGCCCTGACATTAGCATCAGCACAAATGTCCAACAGGCCTACGCAGTTCGCAGTGCTTCAGGCAAGCCCACTGATGGTCCTGCTTCACCACCACCAACAACCACAAAGATAAGTCTCAAGAAATAAATCATGGATGTGAATTTTTTTTTTTTTTTAAGGTACTGGGGATTGAACTCAGGCCCTTGTGCTTGCCAGGCAAGCGCTTATTCTACTGAGCTATCTCCCCAGCCCCGATAATGTGAATTTTTATTTCCCCACTAAAATCTCTCTTCTACCTTGATTAGCTCTATTTGCCTCTCTTTATATTAAAAAACCCAAGCTCCCTGTGTCCTCTTTATTTTCACCCTATTATGCTCTGAATATCCATCTGATTCAGTTTTTCATCTTTGCCAGTCCTATAAACCTTTCCATGCTACCATCTGGAACTTACAACCTAGCAACAGCACAACCCTCATGAGCACAGCCTTTTTTTTTTTTTTTCTGAAAGTTCTCTACCCTTTTGGCTCTACCAGGAGTGTGCACTGAGGACACTGCTTCTGCAGCGTGTGGCTGCCTCCCATTCTCTCAGTGGTGCCGTTCTTGTACTTTCCTGCTGCTTCTTGACTCTAGGTCTTCACTTTCAAGACTATCTCTGATCCATTACTGTGATCATCCCAGCGTAAGTATCACCCAGTAAACTCACCAAGGTTATATCCAATTCTATATCACTGTGCTGACTGGGTTTATTTGAATTTATTACCAAAGGCTGTATTTAATTGGATTCTTAGTAATCCTGGAATCCTTAGAAATCCTGTGTATTTCTAGTCAGTGATTCTTGTTAATTCTGCATCAGAATTATGTACCAAAACAGCCTTCTGAGCTACATTCCAAAGGTTTCTGACTCAGCAGGTCTAGAGTGGGGCCCATTTTTCTCATTTCTCACAAGTTTCCAGGTGGTGTGGGTGCTGCTGGCCTGGATACCACCCTGGGATGTCAGAGATGACAATTCATATTCTCTCTCTCTCTCTCTCTCTCTCTCTCTCTCTCTCTCTCATTCTCAACTCTTCAATATCCATTTTTCTATCGTGAATGTCAGCTGATTAGTTCGCCTATTTTAATAAGACAAAAGGGACCTAAAGGGACTGCCACCAGCATCCACCGACAGACCCAGCTTATGTGTGCACCTTGTACACTCTGGTCTTCTTTCCATGTCTGTAAATCAAGCCATTCTTTTGGGTGCCCACACCCCTGTGTCTTTCTACATAAGGAAAGACTTGCTCCTGTTACTGTTTTCTTTTTTTCTGGCACCATTTTTTTCTCCCTCATTGAACTGTTTCCATCAAAGTTCAAAGCTACACAATGCATTTTTCTCATCTTAAGGAAAAAAAAAAAAAAAAAAAAAAGCACTTAAACTGTTTGAAACCCCATCTTCCTACATAGCCACTGTTCCCTGTCTCTCGCAAGGCTCTTGTTGGATTGACTCGCTCTTTACCTCACTCTTAAATACACCCCTTCAGGCCTCCTGCTTCCCTCACTCTTCCAAAGCTGGTCTCAGCATGGTCTTCAATTCTCTTTTTTTGTTTCAACAAGTCCAGCGATCAATTTTTCTGTCCTTATCCTGTTGATTTTCCAGTATCATTTGATATGGTTGGTTCTACTATTATTTTAAAAGTTATTTTTTTTCTGCCTGTTTTCTCCTCTTCCTCCTCCTCCTGTCTCCTCCCTCTTCCTCCTTCCTCCCTTCTCCCTCGTCCCCCCTCTTCCTCTTCTCTCCTTCCTCTTTCTCCCTCCTCCCATTTTCCTCCCTCTTCCCCCTCGCCCTCCTCCCCCTCCTCTTCCCCCATCCTCCTCCCTCCTCTTCCCTCTTCCTTCCTCCCTCTTCTTCCTTCCCTCCTCCCTCCTCCTCCCTTTTCCTCCCTCCCTCTTTATCCCTCCTCCCTCCTCCCTCTTCCTCCCTCCCTCCTCCCTCCCTCTTTCCTCCTCCTCTCCTTTTCTTCCTCCCTCCTCCTCTTTCCTCCCTCTTCCTCCTCCTCCTTCTTCTTCTCTTTTTGAATTCTAGTGATAGTCCATACTTCTAATTGCTTTCAGGTCATGTTTTTTAATTAATTAATTAATTATTTTGGGGGGCAGAACCAGGGATTTAAACTCAGGCCCTTGTGCTTGCCAGAGAAGCACTTATTCTACTGAGCCATCTCCCCGGCCCCTGGTCAGGTTTTTTAAATCTCATCATTTCTCTATATTCACTAATAACCTAATCTTAACTGGCCACTGATTTTTAAGTACTTTCTAAATGCTGATTAGTTCCAGATATAATATTCAATTATCTTTATATGTATCTAGATATAAGATTCAAATACACATAAAATGGTTTAATAGTAATTTTCTTAAGAATTTGCTTATTCTCTGGTATATTTTATTTCATTTCAGTAAATATCCAGTTCATTGACTGAGTTTCTCAATTTATTTATTTATTTTGCGGAACTGGGGATTGAACCCTGCCAGGCAAGTGCTTATTCTACAGAGCTATCTCCCCAGCCCCTTGGGAGATAACATTTTTAGAAAATTAAAGTACTGCATGTCTCTCTCTCTCATGCTAAATTCTATCTATGAGCAAATCAATTTTTTCAAAATGAATTCGTGGTTAGTTAAACCAGACAGAAAACAAAAACATAGGGAGCCCAGAGGAGAACAGGCAGAAGAAGCCAAATTCAGTCTTAATGCAAGGATAAAGCAACACTGTACAACTGAATTCTCACTCTGGTGCTCAGCACCACAGATGAGGTTCTGTGGAAGCAGAACCATTGGCCTGAGAAAACATGGTCAGCGCAGGACTCTCATAACAGAGAATGAAACTCAGGTAAAAGAGGTAAAGCAGGCTGGGCAGGAGCTCCTGGGAATCGAGAGCGCTGTGGAGGAGCTCCAGAATCCACGGTGTGAGGCTGTGATGTCAGTCCTGAGGTCACAAAGGTGAGCAGAGGGAGTGAGTTCCAGTCCACAAAGCCTCGGGTGCCAGTGCAGCAAGATGAGGGGGGTTTGGGGCCCTGCATAAGAGGACGGAGGGGGCCACAGCTGATTGGTATGTGTTCCCTGAAGTGGGTCCTTCCTACCTTTGCCACTTAATCCTCGACTTATACCATCTTTCCAAGGATTCAGATTTTCTTTCCCTGACTCTAATATCTCTTGATCTCATAAACTCCTAATCCTCTCGAAGTATCTTTTGCTGTATCCCCCCATGCAGGCCCTACAGCTTCCCTTGCCCTGAATCTACTTCCTGCTCATCTTTCCTGTCTTCACTGCCACCCTAAGGATAACTCCAGTCTCCTCTCCCCATCTCCCCAGCTGTGTCCCCACAGACCTGAGCCTTGTGTTGCCCACCATGGCCAAAGGTGGAGAGGCTCTGCCACAGGGCTGCCCAGTGCCAGCCCAGGATCCCCACCTCATCAAAGTGACAGTGAAGACGCCCAAGGACAAGGAAGATTTCTCAGTTACAGACACCTGCACCATTCAGCAGCTGAAGAAAGAGATCTCACAGCGCTTCAAGGCCCACCCTGATCAGCTCATCCTAATCTTTGCTGGAAAAATCCTCAAGGACCCTGACTCGCTGGCACAGTGTGGAGTACGAGATGGCCTCACTGTTCACCTGGTCATCAAGATGCAGCGCCGCTCCATAGGCACTGAGTGCCCAGCTTCTTCAGTCCCTCCCCCAGGTCCAAGTCCTGGGTCACTCCCCCAGCCAAGTTCCATTTATGCAGCAGATGGGCCTCCCCACTTCAGCTTAGGTGTCCTTGGTGGGTTAGGCCTGATGCCCGGTAGCGTCCCTGACCAGCTCAGCTCACTGCTATGGCAGCCCATATCACTGCCTGAGTTTGTGACTCAGCTTTATGACGACCCCTTCATTCAGGGTCTGCTGTCCAACACGAGCCTGGTGCGCCAGCTGGTTCTTGACAACCCTCACATGCAGCAGCTGATCCAGCACAACCCGGAGATTGGACATATTCTAAACAACCCTGAAATCATGCGACAGACCTTGGAGTTTCTCCGTAACCCTGCCATGATGCAAGAGATGATGCGTAACCAGGATCGGGCTCTCAGTAACCTGGAGAGCATCCCAGGTGGCTACAATGTGCTTCGTACCATGTACACAGATATTATGGACCCAATGCTCAATGCAGTACAGGAGCAGTTCGGTGGCAATCCTTTTGCCACTGCCGCTACTGCTGATACCAGTAGTGGCAGCAGCCAACCTTCAAGGACAGAGAATTGTGATCCTCTCCCCAACCCCTGGACTTCCACATATGCAGGCTCAGGTGGCAGACAAGGAAGGAGACCTGGAGGCCAGGCTACATCTGAAATGAGAAATAGAGTTCCAAACTTTTTGGGTAACATAGGCCTCTATCATTATCTCCAGCGATTACATGCAATGCCCCAGTCCCTAGGGACCTATTATCAGGGGACCACATCTTCCCACAGCTCAAGCCAAGAACCACCATCATCAGGAAGCAGAGTTCCCCCAACTTCATCCTCATCCCAGGGGCCTAGGTCAGGCCAGCCTCTCCCCAAGAAATCAGTAGCAATCACAGGAAATTCTTCTTGCTCAGCTTTCCTAAGATACTCTTCAGGGAGCAGAGCTGGGCAAGATGGAGGCCAGAATGTTACAGGGAAGAGCTCTACTGGCCATAGCCTGCCTGATCTTGTATCTGAGCTTGGCAATTCTGCCAACAGGGCTCCATTTTTTCTTTCACCACCTTCTCCTATGACTGCTACTCCTGGAGTCCCTCATCTTCCCTGGCTGCTACCACCCAGTCATTCAAGGTCTCTGAGACCAGATAGTGTGAATCAGGCCCCACAGTTGCAGGATGAGATGCACGAGCATCTGCCACTCCTGCTGAACCTTCAGGCAGCCATGGAAAACCCTCGTGCCATGCAAGCCCTGCTGCAGATTGAACAGGGCCTACAGGTCCTGGCTACTGAAGCACCTCACCTCCTACTTTGGTTCATACCTTGCTTAGCAGGGGTGAGTGGTATAGAAGGAGGGACACAGTCTGGAGAAGGTGCCTTTATGTCTGAGCATCCCCAGCCAACTCCAGCTCTTCAGGTTTCTCCTTTACAGGGCTCATCAGAGCACAGCTTGCATTCCACTCCACTCCTGCAGATGTTGCAGGCCATGGCTGGAGCCAATCCCCAGCAACCACACCCTGAGTCTCACTTCCGGGTCCAACTGGAACAACTTCAGGCTATGGGCTTTCTGAATCCTGAAGCCAATCTGCAGGCCCTCATTGCCACAGGGGGTGATGTGGATGCTGCTGTGGAGAAGTTGAGGCAGTCACTGAAATCTTAGTTTACAGACTTATCTTTTCCTCTGTGCCTTTTCCCTATACTCTATTACCCTAGCTCTCCCATTCTTGAATACAGTGGCACTATAAACCAAATTTACTATGATGCCCTTTATAGTGTTGCTCCAGAACCAGTGAGCAAGAAGAGTAAAAAGCGTGTATGGGGGTTGTTGCATATGTGTGACTCAACCACTCCCACCATTGTAGCACTATGAGTCTGAATTCTCTGTATGCCAACCTTGAGATGAAATTACATCCAATGTCCAGTATCTGCTGCTGCCTGAGTCTGGTTCTTGTGGGTTGTGAGAAAAGGGAAGGACATGGGAGGAGAATGGGTGATAAGGGATGTCTCAGAGGAGGGAAGGCTTTAGAGGGGAGAATAAACATTTGAAGTTAGCAGAGTCAGGCATGGGACAGAGGTGGGAAAGTTTTTGCAACCCTCTGAAGACTGAAGTCCACAGCTTTGCTCTTGACTTTCTGGTAGCTTTGTTTCCCAAGTAGCTGCGACCATCTGTTTTTATCAGAGTTCTAGACACTATCCTGCCTAAAATTTTATCATGGTTTTTTACATTTATTACCCCTGAAATTGGTCCTACAAATGTCTGTCACCTTCAGGATTTATTGCTGACCTTTGAGTAGACAGATAAAACAGCTGATAATTAGACCACCTCATGATTCCAGAATTTCATCTAGTTTTTAATATCGCTTGTAGCCAGATTCATAAAGTTGATTTTTTTACAATGCCTAGCTCAAAAATTAAACACCTACCTATGCTCAGCATCTATGAGTTATTAGGAATTCGTTGTCACTAACAGATACACTACCACTTTCATGAGTTCATGGTTAAGGCAAGAGGAACTGTGCAAGGTGTATATCACTATATTTATTTACAAACTATGATAAGTGCTATAAAGAAAAAGACTAGAAAGCTAAAAAAAAAAAAATCCAGCATATTACAAGTAGGTTTATTGTTCTAGTCTGGGGAGATAAGAAAAGCTTCTGAGTTGTGCTCAGGACTAACATTTAAAAAGTGGTAGGAGTTAAATAGGTAAGGCAGCCTAGTGTGGTGGTCCATACCTGCAGTCCCATCACTGGCAGGCTGAGGCAACAGGATCACCATGAGTTTGAGGCCAGCCTGGGCTGCATAGTGAGCTCATAGGCAGCCTGAACTATGTAGTATGAGATGCTGTCTAAAACAACTAAAACCAAACCAAACCAAACCAAAACAAGTGAGTAAAACTATATAGGAAAGGAAAAAGTATTTCTGCAGAAAAGCTATCTGTATATGAATGCACTGAGGTAGGAAGCACATGAAAGAAGGAGGCGCCCCTTCTATCTCAGATTACCTTCAGATCTGTTTTCATTATTGCTCTATTTCAAGGGTAAAAGTTTTATAATTCACAAGCCAATTATATGAAACATGTTTCCCGGTACTCCTACACATACATAAAGATATTCATTATATACCCATTATGTATCTCTTCTCTCTATGTAGTATATATATCAGATATATGTTTTTCTTATCAAGATATGTTATATAAATAGATCTGTGAACATATCCTGGTGAGAAATGCACAAACATATGAGGTATATCTACTTAAATATACTTTCATACACATAACCTATGCACATGTATATACATATAAAGTACAAATATGCAGTTTTTACACAAACTGAGAGTGTGCAGACAAACCTTCTTTCTGTATTAAAGTATAAAAAAGGGGGTTCCTGAGCGAGTATGCTCCTGTGTTAAAAATGGCTGTGGTATATATTTACATTTTCTTTATCCATTTATCTAGAAGGATTCCATGTCTTAGTATTGTGACTAATGCTACAATATATATGGGTGTGTCAGCTTTTCTTTTGTATGCTGATTTTCTTCCAGAGATATACTCAGAAGTGGAGTAATTGGGTCATATTATAAATCTATGTTTAGTTTTCTGAGGAACTTCCAACCTGTCCCTTTTCGTGGCTGTGCTAATTTATAATTCCACCAATGCCTCAGAGCCCTCCACAGTTGGTTAGCTTCTTTTTTTGTGAGGGGGAATACTTCCTTAACATTTTATTGCCAGTGAACAGTTTTAAATGACTTTAAAAAAAACCCTCAAAACAATCTGAATTACCTTTTTGCTTTTCAAAGTATCCAAAACTTCTCCACTATAATATCTTTTTTTTTTTTTTTTTTTTTTTTGTGGAACCAGGGATTGAACTCAGACCTGTGCTTGCCAGGCAAGTGCTTATTCTATTGAGCCAACTCCCAGGCATCCATATCTGTATGTTTAGATACACTGTTTACAGGCTATCACAATCCTCTCTGGTCCATCAGCTTAGATGTACTTACTAACCTTGGTCTGTTACCATACATTTTGCAAAGACTTTGGCCAGACATCTCAAAACAAGTGAAATATATTTTAAATAAGCCAGAAAATGCAAATATGAAAGCAAATGAATCATTCAGTCCAAGTGGGCATTTTATTAATAACCTCAGTTACTAATAACAAATGACCTAAATATAAGCAGCATTACCTATATCTTCATGTAATGAAAATTAATGATAATAGTGCAGTGAGTATAATTTCAATTAAATCTGACAGTTGCTATATATTTGACTGGTTTCAAAAAGATAGAAACAAATGTATTTGTTTTACATAAATGGATATGGCATGTGTTACACATTCCTTTTCTTATTACTAATTAGAAATTCAAAATAGCCACTAAATATATTTATTGAGAACTACTATAGATGATTCATGTAAAGAGAGAACTCTGGATAGAGAATTTATAAATTATCTTTTAAAATTGGGCAGAAATTATTTAACTGGATTTAGATTTGTTTCTCTGCTTCTGATGAAGCAAGAGAATCTTGGTCTAAAAAGATGCTGCTTTATAAAAGATACAAGAGGTGACATTTCTGTGCAAACCAACTTGCTGGTGAGGTTCTTGAAATCCTTGCCGCTGTTCCAGGAGATACAGGAGTCAGCCTCTTGCCTGGCCCCACAGCGGTGCAGCGAGGAGGAGGAGGAGGTGCCTGTGGCAGCAAGATCACTAGGAGCTGAGACAGGATCTGGCAGGTGGACGCACTTAACAGACTACTGATGATTACATGTCAAGTTATTAGTAAGGAAAGCAGTGACTCCATGAGAGAGTGCTTTGGGAGACGGGCGAGATACAAATCGAACAGAAGATGCCATAGGACCAGAGTTTGTAGTCTGGGATAATAAAGGCCATAGAAATTTCAGGGAGATACTTAGCTAACAGTCTCTACACAGTGACTAAAAATTGGTTTTAGTTTTAGTTATATTATATATATATATATATATATATATATATATACAGTTACTGTATTTCATGTTTATATACAAGTGTTATGTATGTATACAAAATTTATTTTCTCTCCATCTAGGAATTAAAATCAATGAGTGACATATTATGCTTACCATAACTGTCATTTTCTAGGTGCATATGGCTTTAAGTTCCTTTCTCTTTTTGGCTTGGCACCTACCTAAGGCAGTGTACATCCTCCTTTCTCAATGACCTCACCTCACTTTTTGTTACTCATATTTGAGGCTTTATCCTCTTCAGACTGTGGTATTTATTTTCTGTCACTGGCTGATCAGAATAAAGGGAAGGAAGAAACAACACAGTATCTTGAGATAGTTGTCTCCATCACAAAATACAGTTTCTTTCTCCCTCAGTCTCTGTTTGTTTGTTTGTTTATTTATTTATTTATTTAGTATAGGTCTACAGGGTCTTGTTACACAGATCAGACTCATAGTGATCCTCCTGTTTTCAGCTTCCCAAGCTCTGGGATTACAGGTGTGTGCCATCACACCCAATTTATCTCTCTCTCTTTTTTTTTTTTTTTTTTTTTTGCGGAACTGGGGATTGAACTCAGGCCCTTGCGCTTGCCAAGGAAGCGCTTATTCCACCGAGCTATCTCCCCAGCCCCCAATTTATCTCTTTTTATTTATTCTCTAAAGCCTGCTCACTTGGGGACATGTTTGAACCTAAAGTTTCCAAGAAAATGATAGTTTGAATTTCTTTTTTTTTTTTTTTTTTTGAGCCAATTAAAAAAACTTTATTTGTGCTTCAAACTTTAAAACCAAGACACTGGGTAAGAAATCCATCCAGAAAGACGTTTCCAAACTAAACACATTTCTCTTTATAGACTCCCAACAGAGTATATAATACACATCAATTTCAGTTTACAATCGCCACAGTCCCTCCTATACATGGCAGGACACTTAAACTGGATTCTGAATGTTCTCATACTCTATAATTTCACCAACTGCCAAAGCTTTCTTATTTTTTTAAAATTTATTTATTTAGTGTGTGTGTGTGTGTGTGTGGCAGGCTCAGTCCACCAGGGGGCAGGGCTGGCTGGCATGTGGTGCTGGGGGATTGAACCGCGGTCCATGTGCTTTGTTAAGCTTGTTCTAAGTAGGTGCTTTAGACCACTGAGCCATCTCACCAGCCCCAAGGATTTTTTTTTTTTTGGTTCCTCGAATGCCTTCAGGGCACGTTTGGCCAGCGGGAGAATTGTGAGGTTCGAACTCCAGCAACCAGAGGCTGACAGCTTTGTGGAAGCAGCCACTTAAAGGACTGAGCTAGGCCCAGGCCCCCTGCCAAAGCTTTCTTAGATGAAACCTAAGGAAATTTTTTGATTTTGGGGAGATGGTTTTATTGATGTTAGAGCCGGTCTAGCATAAGGAGATAACCATCATCATAGGTTTGTGGGGTTTCTTAGGGACAAAAAGATGGGAACACAAAGCTTACAGACATCAGGAGAACCATCTTATTATTTGCCTGCAAAGCCATTCAGCGTTGTCTCATATCACAAATACCTGAGACTCGCAGGTCTTCTCTGCTTACATGAATCATACACTTTGGGTCTAGGCCCAGGTCTGGAACCAGTGGAGCTCCCTGAGGATGGGAGGGAGAATATTATTGTTTATGGAAATTTCATCATGAAGATCCTTCAACTCAACATTGTAAGCATTGTAAGATGAGTTTTCACATGACTTCCTTCAAAGTCCACAGTCAACATTTTCAATCCTCATTTTTACCACTCAAGGATTAGCACTGGAGATTCTAGGTAGACCAGCATGCAGCTGAACTTAACTTCAGAAGGTCATATAAAGCAGAAAGACCATTAACCATCTATGCTTGCTTTGGGACCGCCAAGGTCCTGGCCTGTCTCTATCCATTACTTTTGCAGATGTCAAAGGCCTTCAGGCTCGGCACGGACGGAACCACCATTACCTCCATACACGAGGTTGACTTCCAAAAGCGATTGTTTGAATTTTTTTTTTAATTTTTTTTTTTTATGTGTGTGTGTGTGTGTGTGTGTGTGTGGCCAGCTCAGCCCACCAGGGGGCGGGGCTGGCTGGCATGTGGTGCTGGGGGATTGAACCGCGGTCCATGTGCTTTGCTAAGCTTGTTCTAAGTAGGTGCTTTAGACCACTGAGCCATCTCACCAGCCCCAATAGTTTGAATTTCAAGGGTCTCCCCAGTACTCATACACTAAAGGCTTAGACCCAGATGGTAATGCTACTGGGAGACAGTGGGACCTTAAAGAGTTGGGGACCGGCAGAAGTGAAATAAAGGCCACATTGTCATTGTCCCCCTACTTCCTGGCCACTGTGCAGTGAGCAGCTTTGCATTACTATGTGCTTCCCATCATGAGTCTTTTCTTTGCAACAGCCTGGACAGTGGAGCCGGGTGACCATGGACTGAACCTTTGGAACCAGGAGCCAAAATTGACTTTATACCCCTGTCTGTTTACTTCAGGCATTTTATCACAGTCACAGAAAGCTGATGAACACAAAAGCCTAGGCTGCGAGTCTCTCAGGGACTAAATTTCTAGAATAGAATGCAAGGTGAGGGAGCAGTCTTGTGCTATGAAATCATATTTTAAGACTCTTGACCTTCTAACTTAAGTGTTCTTAGCTTTTTTTCTATGAAAAATTAGTCGTGGCAGCACCATGTCTGATTTGAATGGGGAGGTATGCTAATGCAGCCACTCTGAAAAGTACTTGCTAAATTGTTAAACAAGCTTAAGATTTTGGTTATTCTTTGACCCAAAAGTAATTCTAATTCTGTGAATTTACCTGACAAAAATAACTCTTAGAGATAGGGCTCAGCTCTAGGAGTTGTACTTTTCTGTTGCAACAGCTTATCAGTGCTGGTGAACCTGTAGCTCATGTGTTGCAGCCAGCTGTTTATTGTCACCCGAAGCTCTGAAAGCTTCACCACCACTGGCCTCAGGGATCTGCTTTCGTGGCTTTTGGTAATGTTCTTATTTGCTGAGGAGCGGCAGGCTTACATTCCCAGCTTTGCCATGCACTCATCATAGATTTGTCATCTCTCTTGATCACAGGGACTGCAAACTGAATATGGTCAAAATAATTCAGTACTCTTGATTTCCCATTAGAAAGCCTATTCCTCCTCAGTTCTTCAGATATGACAATTAAGTCTCTACAAGAAGAGAACAAGGGATATTTCATCTGCAAGCATATGAGAGGAATAATCTCTGGAAATATGAGATATACGAAAATGGCTCTTAATGATTGTTATCTGGAATGTTTTTTAATCCCTAATTTGTTTTTTTAATTATTTTTAAAAATTATTTGTGTGTGTGTGTGTGTGGCCAGC
Source organism: Octodon degus (assembly GCF_000260255.1). Taxonomy (NCBI): domain Eukaryota; kingdom Metazoa; phylum Chordata; class Mammalia; order Rodentia; family Octodontidae; genus Octodon; species Octodon degus. Next base: position 5,748,090 of record NW_004524722.1, on the reverse strand, counting down.
TCAGCCCATCAGGGGGCGGGGCTGGCTGGCACGTGGTGCTGGGGGATTGAACCACGGTCCCTGTGCTTTGCTAAGCTTGTTCTAAGTAGGTGCTTTAGACCACTGAACCATCTCACCAGCCCCATTAATCCCTAATTTGTGAAAAATTAGTCTTGGTGGCACTGTCTGTTAAAGCAGAAACATTAATTTAAATATTTGATTCTGCAAGGGAGAATCCAAAGAGAAAAACTGAGAAATTATTTAGCTTGTGACACTTATGTGGCAAAACTGTCCTGAGATCTGGTCATTTCCAGGAGCAACCAAGTGGTCTAGCTGTCCAATGGCCATGAGACACAGTGAAAGTCCCACGGTAGGAAGCTCTGTCCAACTCAGAAGTTACAACTGAATGGGAAGAAATTGTTTAAAATGAAAGAATTGGCAGGGAGGAGAGAAAAAAAGGAAAATGGGGGAAAATGATATAAAAGGATAAAAGGGAGACAAACCCTTTTTTAAACGGAGAGGGGTTTAAGGGAGGAGAAAGGAGTGGGGAAAAAGCAATCACATGTCATGTACAGATACAGTTTTCCTATGATGAATAAGATATTTATTTATTTATTTATTTTTTTAAATATTTATTTATTTTTATTTATTACATTTATTTATTGT
>NW_004524722.1:5739539-5746557 GCF_000260255.1 Octodon degus | reverse complement strand
ATAGGTGTGACATCTTTGGAACCATGTAGTACAGGGTGGTTACTCAGGCAAGAGGGTTCCAAGTACCAAATGTCTGCAGACTTTAGTAAGACTGTTTGGACTATTTACACACATCTTCATTCTGTTCACTGAGGCTTGGGTACTTCAGCCCTTGGCTGGGTCATGGTTAGTGGACAGTAGTTTAGTGAAATCACAAGAATCAGTACTTCCTAAGCTAAGGCCTAGACTACTGCCTTTCTTACTTTGACACATTTGTTGGTTACACTCTACTAGGATTTCTAACTCCAGGCAGGATTTTCAACTGTAGAGGCACTGAAATTTTTACTGTTGATGTCAAATCAAATCATAAAGACAGCTTGAGCTTAGGTAGGGGGTGAACTCTGCCCTCCCCTCATTCAGATGTACCTTCAACTGTGACCTCATAAGCGACACTTCATTACTGATGTCCCCTGGAGCTAGCCTAGTAGAAGAGCAGGTGCCCCCCTCTATGGGAGCCAGGTGACTGCAGGGCTCCACTGGGAGGTGGCATCTGCAGGACGTGGGTGGAAGGACACCATTAGACACCTGTTGGTCCCTGCACCCAGAGGTGCTCAGTGTTACATCTAGGCTCCTAGACGTCTGTGCCCAACATTGTCCTCAGGTGGCTCTGCATTTTGTTCTTAGAAATGGCACGGGCTAGGGAAGAAGCAGGGGACAGCCAGCTGGTATCCAGTCGGGAGCCATTGCCACGCATCATCAGACTATCTGTCAAGACGCCACATGACTGCCAGGAATTTTTGCTAGCAGAAAATAGCAGTGTTCGCCACTTTAAGAAGCAGATCTCCAAACGCCTTCACTGTGACACTGACCGACTGGTGCTCATCTTCACTGGAAAGATCCTCCGGGATCAAGACATACTTGGCCAGCGTGGCATCCACGATGGTGCCACAGTTCACTTGGTGGTGCGGACACGTTTGAAAGGATTAGCCAGTCCTGCCCCTCTGCCAAGTGCCACTGACCATTGCACCCATCGTTCTGAGCCCTCTGCCTCTGAAATTGCTGGGATACTAGCTAGGCTGGGCCGGCTAGCCCGGACCTCACCTGAGCTCACCAACCTCTTTGGCCAACTGACACAACTCCTGATGACTGCACCGGAATCTGTCGTGCAGTTCTTGGAAGACCCTCTAATTCAAGGACTAGCAAGTGAGAAACAAGCCCTGGCCAGCCACATTCCTGAGCCCTCAAGGCCAGTGCAGAAACGTGACTCGGAGCTCAAGACTCTGGAAAGCTTGCAGAAGCCAGCCCGGCAACAGGAAGTTTTAGAAGCAAGCAAGCAGAGGCTGGAGGCCTTGAAGGCAGTGCCAGGTGGGGACAATGCTATGCGTCCGGTCTCCTCAGATGTGCAACAGCTCATGCTTTCCACTCTGGCCTTACTGATTGCATCCAAAGACTACATCTCAGGTTCAGAGTCTTGCAGAGGAGAAGCCAACGTGCACAGCAGTTCTGATACAACCATGACTATCCCCACCGCTTCTACGCCTGCCAGACCATTTGTACAAGAGGTCAGTGGGGGAGCTCTTACACAGGGCAGGGGTAAGACCTCAAATCAGGCCAGTTCTGGATGTAAGAATGGTATGCCGGTCTTATACTCAGGCCAAGATCTTCCCTCCCAGGATAGTCAGCAGCCTGGAGAGAAAGGCCCTTTGACCAACCAGCTGAGACCTTCACCTCTTTTGTGCCAAGCCTTGCATGTCCTCCAGCAGAATCCAACTCTGTTGCACCAGCTGAGCAGCAGTCCCCTGCGACACCACATACCATTACTTTCCATCCTGACCAATCCACGAGCACTGCAGGCACTGATACAGATCGAGCAAGGTCTACAGATCCTGTCCAGGGAGGTGCCTGGTCTGAGACCGTACTTACAGGACCCAACTAGACCACATGGATCCCAAAGAGTTCCAGAATCAAGGGGCGGAAGACAAGGGCACAGAGAAGACCCTGTGTACCCCACCCTGGCTATTCTTCAGCTTCTCCATGCACTGGCCAGTGCTTGTTCCCAATCTACCCAATCACCATTACTCTCATCCTTCCTCACAGAAAGTCGCTACCAGCAAGAACTGGAACAGCTGAAGGCACTGGGTTTTGTTAATCGCAATGCCAACCTGCAGGCCCTGATAGCCACAAATGGAGACATCCATGCTGCCATTGAGAGGCTGCTGGGGGAGCCACAGGCCTAGGTCTCCCCAGCAGATGCTCACAGTGCACCACCAGGAAGGGGAGGGGAGGAGAAGAAGTCACTTATTTTAGGGAATCCTCTTACTCAAATCATCGGTATGTTTGGATAGCCCCTCTCTCACTGCCTCAGCCTGTTACACATTAAAAGGATTGCTTGGATCTCATGTGTGAGATAAATTCAGTGGCTGGCAAATACAATGTTATATGCAAAAGGACTGATTGTGTTACATGATTTGGGAGCTTGCTTCATCTAATTCCTCTAACCTCAGAGTCTTCTTAAATTTTAAAAAATGAAATGGAAAAATTTGAGAGTCTATCTTCCTTTCTTCCTTTTTTCCTTCCTTCCTTCCTTCCTTCCTTCCTTCCTTCCTTCCTTCCTTCCTTCCTTCCTTTCTTTCTTTCTTTCTTTCTTTCTTTCTTTCTTTCTTTCTTTCTTTCTTTCTTTCTCTTTTTTCCTTCTTTCCTTCCCTTCCCCTCCCTCCCTCCCACCTCCCTCCTGTGTCTCCCCTTCCTCTCCTTCCTTTCTCCCATGAGAAGCAATGTTTCACCATCCTTTGTAGTTAAGAGTGGAGAGGCTTCCTCAAAACTTTCTCATCGCTCATCCTCCAGAATTTTTATATGGAATCTCACCAACTGACTCCTGGTTTCTGAAGATGCTTCCTTTATTGTACTTTTTTGTGTATTTATAATTCATTATTCCTCTTTCAGAGAATTTGATGGCTTTAGCAGCAGCTGCTTAACCTCTTCTGTGCCCAGGGTTCTTTAATGTCTTAGTCTAATACTTATATCCACTGGCCATTTCTGTGGAACTCATTTGCTCAGTATTTCTTTTTTTCTTTTTTTTTTTTTTTGCTCAGTATTTCTAAATGCATTTCAGAATTTTTCTCCTGGCTCATTTTTACTCTAAGTTATATGGTTCCTACAACTTAGTGAAAGTCATTAATAAAAAGTAATTTCTCCATCCACCCAGCCACTTCTACTGTAAACTTTTGGGCTTCTGGGCAGGTAGTACGTGCTTCAGAGTACAAATGTGGCTTAATAGTAGCATGAAGACCAAGGCAGGAAACAATCCAGTGGGAGGAGCACGAGTTCCATAAGAGGAAGTGATTGAACCTTCAGAGCCAGCCTTAGGAGTCCACCACATTTGGGATGGTGAGCAGCTGCAGCTCATGCTTCCTTGGGCCTGGGGAGGATGAAGGTCACCGAGGCAGACATTGCAACTCCATGGTGCTCCATGAACTTAGATACCCAGGTTGTGGAGGTTAGGGGCTGTGGATCAAATACCTCTGTGGTCTCAGGTCTCGGCAATGAGCCTGGTACAGCTTATTCTTTATTTATTGTATTTATTTATTTATTTTTTAATGCAGGGTCTCACTACGCATCTCGTACTTGTAGTGATTTCTGCCTCTGTAGTGCTGGAATTACAAGTTTTTCACTACTGTGCCCAGACTCCATTGCCAGTTCAGTGTGCCTGAGGGTGGGGCTGGCACAGCGTGAGGTGCCAGGAATTGAACCCTGGGTAAGGAAGCACTTAGTCTGCTGAGCTATATTGCAGCCCCTAACTTATTCTTTATTTTCCTCTATCATTCAGATGTTAGTCAGAATTTTTTAGATCACTTACCCATGTTTGATCCCAGGGAAGAGAGACAGTCCATGGAGCAGACTGAAGATGATAGATGGGGATGTATTCTGGGGTTGAAGAAGTGTATCCCTTCCTATCCCTTGAGTATGATGGAAGGCATTATTTGTGGGTTTTATTTTGTTTGACCTTACTGGTGATTGAACCCATGGGCTTCTCTCTGAGCTACATCTTCAGGTCTCCTCCTTTAAATTATTAAAATTTTGAGACAGAGTGTCACCAAGTTGCTACATTGCCCAGGCTACAGGCAAATGTGTGAATCTTCTTTCTCAGACTCCACAGAGCTTTACTAATCTACTAGACAGTTTTCACTCAAGTTGATACAATCAACAAACAGACTTTGGCTGACACCAAAAAAACACAGAGAAGAACCTCCCTGTGTTATATCTGTAGGTGTCAGCACAGGGTTCAGGCTGTATGCAGACCCCCGAGGACATTAAATACTGTGCGGCCACTGCATTCTTTATTATCTCTCTACCCAGATGAGGAGAGGTGAAGAGCTGCTGGTGAAGCCAGAACTGCAGAGCAGAGCTGAGGTCTATATTAAAACAGTCCATCAGTCAGGATCACAGCTGGAGTAGGATCTAGGAAAAGGAGAAGGAAGTTGAGAAGAATGAGTGGGCTGAATCCCACAATACCCACGTGTATATGCATCAACCCCTATTACTGCACACTGTAATAAAAGATCACTGAGACATACAGTAGTATCCTAAGTTAGAGAAGAACTTGGATAATGTGGCAGATGTAATATTGGCCCCCTAGAAGTTATTATAGTTAGAACAAAAGAAGGCAAGAGATAGGAAAAGGAATATTGTGGGACTGTCCTGCTTCAAGGTTGTATACGGTTAGATTTTTGGACTTATGTGTAAACATAAGAAGTATATAATTCTTTATGCCTATTTTAAAAAATATATTCTAATTTTTAAATGTTTTTTCATCATATTCTATAGGGACTTAAAGTTCAACATATCAATACTTGATGAAAAATACCTGTTCCATGTTATGCCTAAGATGTTTGATATTCAGACAGATAGTGAGGTTAAGCTTAACAGCCTAGGTTGTATGGTAATAACAATAAGCTTGTTTTCTAGATGGCTAGCAACCTAAGTTTGCAGACCAAAATTAGAGAAAAGGGAGGGCTGCAATGAAAGCCAACATTTTGACCCTAGCCTTCCAAGGTCACTTAAGAATTAGGACATATGCGAACTTGTACTGTAATGTCATGTAATTAGGTAGTGTCCCAAATTTTCTGATCAAGGAGATTATGAGGCCAAAGAAGAAAGTGATTGATGATGTAGAGTGTGCCTAAGGAGAGTCACATGGGGAGAAGACACTCTCTCAGGCTTTCACAGAGAGCACATTGGCCAAGCAATGGCCGTGACTCATCCACATGGCTGACACTGACAAAGGCTCTACAATCTGAGGTACGTGATCTCAGGATAAATCCTGAGGGGATTTCACTAACCTTATCAGACCCAAAAGCTACAACTCTTGTTGCATAGATCCTGCTTTACCTTGGTCTTAACCATCCAGTAGAAAAGTATAAAAACAAAGTATAAGAAGTAAAGCCATGATATTTTGTTGAGCTGTAGGGGACTCAGGTCAACAATTTCTGACATTGCCAGTGAAGCAGAAGACCCAATACTATTATGGACTACTGAACTCTTTTAGAATATTTTGCTGAGTTAACACACCTATAATATTCAAATAACGGAACTTAACAAAAAAGGTGATACAGATGAATGTCCATTTTGTATCTGTGTATTCAGAGTGGTTAGGATAGATATATAGTTACATTCTCTTCATGAGTAGAGGGATTTATTCTAATGGTGTTTGTAAATAGCATATCAAGTCTGCATCTTGCACAGCAGTTAACCACTAGGAAGAATGTATACAATGTGCTAATTATTGAAACTGTCCAATCAGTTTGGTTTGAAACTGTCTCATTGCTATTTGTTTCTCAATAAAATTATGGAAAAAAAGAACAAAACTGTGATAGCCATAGCCATAAATTATTAATATTAAAAGTAGGGGCATAGTAATTAAACTATCAAAAGCTGAATCAGTTCACAGCTGTATCATTGTCCGTATGACTAATGTGGCAAACTGCCCTTTGAAAAGCCCTTTTTTATTATTACTATTATTGAGAAACAAATAGCATTGAGACAATTTCAAAACCAATTAGTAGGACAGTTTCAATAATCAACACATTGCATATCATTGTCTTCATAGTGGTTATTCATAGTATAATATGCAGACATGATATCCTGTTCAAACACTATTAGTACAAATCTTTCTTCTCATTGAATTAAGAGAAAGTAGTTGCATATCTATCTGAACTATTTTGTATATACAGATACAAAATGATCCTTCATTTGTATCTCCTTTTTTGTTTCATTTTGTCAGAGATTGGTATTCCATTGCCATTTAAATATTGTAGGTGTGTGAATTCAGCAGAATAATCCAATATAGCCCAGTAGTACATAATAGTAGTGGGTTATCTGTAGGACTGGCAATGTCAGAAGTTGTTGACTTGAGCCTTTTACAGCGCTGCATATTAACATGGCTTTACTTTTTATACCTCTTTTTTATACTTTTCTGCTGGATGGTTAAGACCAAGATAAAGAAAGAACTGTATAACAAGAAATGTAACTTTTATATTTGACAAGGTCAGTCAAATCCCCTCAGGATTTAGCCTGAAACCGTGTACCGCAGTTTGTAGATCCTTTGTCAGTGTCAACCGTGTAGATGAGGCACAGCTGTTGCTTGACCAATTTGCTCTCTGTGAAAGCCTGAAAGAATGTTTTGTCTCCATGTGAATCTCCTTAGGTGCACTCTACTTCGTTGATCACTTTGCTTTGTGGCCCCATAATCTTCTTGATCAGAAAATTTGGGACACAACTGAGTTATAGGATGTTACAGTACAGGTTCTCTTATGTCCTGAGTCCTCACTGACCTTGAAAGGCTAGGGCCATAATGTTGACTGTCCTTGCAGCTCTTCTTTTTCTCTAGTTTTGGTCTGCAAACTTAAGTTGTTAACCCTCTAGAAGAGAAGATTAATTATAACATAGGCAGTTGAACTTAACCTTACACTGTGTTAATATCAAACATCTTAAACATAACATGGAACAGGTATTTTCCATCAAGGTTTTTTTTTTTTTTTTT
>NW_004524722.1:5731952-5733054 GCF_000260255.1 Octodon degus | reverse complement strand
TATAATTTTCACTGCAAAATAGTCCTTCATTTATATCTCCCTTTTTTGTTTTGTTTGATCAGAGAAGGGTGTTTCATTGCTGTTAGAGAAGCTGTATTTGGAGGTGTTTAAAGGACCTTTTCATTCTTGATGCCAGTTCAAAGATTGTAGGTACTTCAATTTAGCAAAATAACCCAATATAGTCCAAGAGTCCATAATAGTAGTGGGATATCAGCAGAACTGGCAATTGTCAGAAGTTGTTGACTTGAGCTTTTTACAGCTCAGCATACTAATGTAGCATTACCTTTTATACCTCATGTTTATACTTTTCTGCTGGATGGTTAAGACCAAGTTAAAGTAAGACCTATATAACTAAGAATGTAACTTTTGTATCTGACAAGGTCAGTCAGGTCCCCTCAGTATTTGCCCTGACGCCATGTACAGCTCCTTGTAGATCTTTTGTCAGTGTCAGCCATCTGGGTGAGTCATGACCATTACTTGACCAATTTGCTCTCTGTGAAAGCCTGAGAGAATGTTTTCTCTCCATGGTAGTCCCTTAGGCACACTATACATCAGCAGTCACTTTCCTCTGTGGCCTCATAATCTCCTTGACCAGAAAATTTGGGACACCACTGAGTTACAGAATGTCACAGCACAGGTTCACTTATGTCCAGAGTCATCACTGGCCTTGAAGAGCTAAGGCCAAAATATTGGTTATCCTTGTAGCCCACCTATTTCTCTAATTTTTGGTCTGCATACTTAAGTTGTTAACCCTCCAGAAGAGAAGCTTAATGATATTATTACCCTGTAACAGAGGCAGTTGAGCTTAACATCATTATCTATCTGAATATCACACGCCTTAGATATAACATGAAACTGATACTTTCCATCAACTATGGATATTCTAAACTTTAAATCCCTATAGAATGTGAAAAAAAGCAGTTATACATTTTTACAAAGAAACTTAGAAATCCAACTGTATATAATTTTGTAGCAGGATAATCCTATGACTTTTTTTTTTGTCTCTTGTTTTCTTTTATTATCTTTTTTTTAAAAAAAACAAACATTTACTTTATTTATTTATTTTTTCCAAACATTTACTTTAAAGAGAGTATAGCAATAA
>NW_004524722.1:5722188-5731852 GCF_000260255.1 Octodon degus | reverse complement strand
ATTACATTTTTACACAGAAATTTAGAAATCTAACCTTATACAAGACTGGATCAGGACAGTCCAATGACATTTTTTTTCTTTTCTCTTGTTTTCATTTATTACTTTTTTAAAACAAACATTAACTTAAGAGACAGTATACCAGTAATTGATATGACATGACAAGCAGTACATATATAGAAGACCAGAAGGACAGGCATTCCAAGCATGACCCTAGTATTACACATTGCTATCTTCAGTGCAGTTGCTTAGTTCACAGGTATCAGCATATATAGTTAGGCAGGGTGATGAAAAGCCCTTGTTTTGCAGACAAGCATGTGTGCCTATGAGCCTGCCAGGGAATTTTGTAGTGGTCCTTATCATGGGTGTTTGTGCAGAGTTGTTTTTTTTTTTAACTTATTGACCCTACATTACTTGGGTATGACACACATGACATCATATTGATATTGGCAACTTCCACCAGTACCACTGTGATGGCACTATAGATGGTGCCTCCTTCTTTTCCCTTTATCTTCCTCTACATTTTCAAGACAGCAGCTACATTAACCTCTGTAAGCAGTAAGAGAAATTATATAAGGTTGTAAGCAGAAGAAGCAAGCAGAGAGAAGGTCTATGGCTTTCCAGCATCACACACTTGGTGACTGACCGAGATCCAAGAGTCCAAGCTCTTCAATTCCAGAGTCTGTGCTGTTATCCTTATGCTGCTTCTGAAATATAATAAATGTTTCTCTAACTTAGAGATCAGGAAGTGTATCCTATCTTGATCAGGTAAAGAGGGAAGAACAAATTCTTTCAAACTCTTCAGAAACTTGGAATTTCATAGAGGAGAACCTCAGAGAAGAACCCAAATCACAGTGAACATAGTACCTGTTTGTAACAGATCAAACTAAATTTTCCCCTGCTTCTGAGAATCATTGATACCATATTAAAACAAAAATAAAATAATCTCACTGCAGGGTGGAAGGAAGAGAGAGATAATAAGGGGAGTTTCCTCAGGGATCAGAGAAAAGAGTGTATTTTTCTTTTCAAATTATACATTTGTAAGAAAGTGTGTGTGTGGGGGGTGGTGTGTGAGTGGGTATGTGTCTTATGTGTGTTTTATAAGAGAATCAAGCAGACTAGAAAGCAGTGGGGTGCAGTATGGGCTATGTCACTGGGAGTACTTGATAGGAAAACTTTGATGCCTCAGTCAGGGCTGAATCGGTTAAGATGGATTTCAGAGGTTCATCTCAGCACAAATTCAAAGAGCTAGACTTAGACAAAAAGAAACAAGTGTATTCAAAAAAGTGAGGTTCTGAGTCTTGGCTGATTGCATTTCACTGCTTATACATGTTGAAGTATGAGTACAGTTCTCAAAGGAGTCCAGGGAGAAGGGCTTCTTATGCATCCGGTAAGGCCAGGTTCTCAAGCAGGCTAGGGGATTTGCACTCACTCTTACATGAGTGGCTTTTGTGTAGCCTGAAAAAAGTGAAAGTTTTCTTTTGTTAGTGCAGAGTTAAACAGATTAATGACATCTGTGTTGGTGGTTTCATACCTGAGAATAACATACTAGGATCATTTTCTCCCCAGTGAATGACCTTGCCTTTCCCTTTCCTCTTTCCCTTGGTTCCCATCCTTTTCTCCAACAATTACCCTTCTAAAAGGTTGAATTTCCTTTGAGAATACACATAAACAACATATTGTGCCTTCTATGGGAAGGCTGATGTGTGTACTGGGTAGTCAGGGAATTTTGTCTTCTTTGGTTAACCATCTACCTTAATTCAGAATTCACTTACAACTGAGATTGATCTGTAACTGCTTTAATATAGATTGATTCAGAAAATTTCTTTTCTTTTTTTTTTAAATTTATTTGTGTGTGTGTGTGTGTGTGTGTGTGTGTGTGTGTGGCCAGCTCAGTCCACCAGGGGGCGGGGCGGGCTGGCATGTGGTGCTGGGGGATTGAACCACGGTCCCTGTGCTTTGCTAAGCTTGTTCTAAGTAGGTGCTTTTAGACCACTGAGTCATCTCACCAGCCCCTGATTCAGAAAATTTCTAAGGGCTGCCCATGACTCCAAAATTTCTAAGCGCTGCCCACATTTCCAAGATGCTCTGCACCTTGCTTTTGAGATACCTATAAACCTAGAAATCGAATCTCACCCAGCTTCTTTAAGTGGTAAGCCCCCTCTCTCCTTTTTTGTATCATCATTCTGCTCTTTCTCTTTCCATCTGGGCTCCGACTCTCTCATCTTTCTCTTCCAAGTTCCTCCAATCCTGGCCCATGCCTGCTCTTGGGTTATGAATTTGTCTCTACAGATCAAGGGGGGGCATTTCTTTTCTTGTCCCACAATAGACCATGAGATAATATTTCTTTTTTCTTTTTTTTTGTGATGGGAAAAGAAATTTATTTGAAATTATTTTAACTTACAAATAGAAAACATTTTAAAGGGGGAAGAAAAAACCAAAAGCACAAAGCACAGAGACAAACTTTTACTTCATGAGCTTCTCCACCCCTACGGTGTCAAGAAGAAAAACACTCTTCCAAAGTGGTCAGCCACCCACAATGATGTTGTTAATGGGGATGTGGATCAACTTCACAAAGAAGCCGATGAAGCCCATGATAGTGAATCCTATTGCTGTTGCTATGGCAATCTTCTGGAATTCTTTCCTGTCCGGCTTGGTGCATCTCTTCACCAGCCGGATGGAGTCCTTCACGAACTGCCGACTCGGCTCCACAAACTGCATGACCTGATCCATGGCTGCCCGTTCTCCCGACAGTGCGAGGGACACGTAGCCAAGAACCCTGGCAGGCGCCCACCCGAGATAATATTTCTGATAGTTGCTTTTCTGAGTTAAAAATTCTTCCTTAAATCCATCTGAGGTATTTCCATCTGAACAGCTTTAACATGATATAAACAAATAAGAATCGAGTACATAAATATCTGCTATGTGCCAGACACCAGATTAGACATGTTTTCATTAATCACAACAGTATAGATGAAATACTTTCATGTATTAATTCAGTAAAAGAATTATATAGACAAGCATGATTCATATTTTTATAGTATTTATTGAGTGCTTTTGATATATGTAAGGCATCCATTCAATGTGTGATCAAGTTTTAGAATAACCATCAAGAAAGAAACACTACAGATTCTTTTAAATCATGCAGAAATATTGAGGCATACATTTAAGGATTATTATTTATGGTTTATTAACTAAATACTGATAATTACTCCCAACTCTGTTGAATGCCTTGTTTCAAACACTATAACAAGCATTTTCTAATGCTGGAGATGGTTAAGTAGGACATCCTAATTCATGCAGGAAATGGAAGAGGAAACTGATTTAAGGCCATGGTTATCTGGACCCAGACCTCATATTGTTTCCATTGGCAAATGACAGATAATGTGTGATATATTGCCATTATGACAGGCTTAACCTTACACTGTGGGTTTCTCTGGATTACAGGCTCTTAATCTAAAATGCAAATAACAACAATCTTTCCTTTGAAGAATGTGGATGATGATCAGTGGATTTGTGTATTTTGGAACTGAGATTACTAAAACACAAAAGTTATATTAAAAGACAAGAATTTGGTCTCTGAGCTGGTGCCCCTGAATCCTTAATAAGATATAATTTTATGGCTAAAATGTAATGAAAAGAACCTTAAAATGAAGGACTGGAAGAAGACTATGAGAAAATACAGTTTCACTAAGCACTAATAATAATACACCAAAAACCATTTAAACATTATACAGTGGGAATGTAACATAGTTATCACATAATTCTGTGAGGGGAGATAGTATCTTAAAAGTCTTAGATAAGTTGCCTTGTGATGTTTTAAGAGAATACCTGTCTCATTTATTGTTGCACTGTCTTCACTGCCTTTATTAATGTATACATTTGTTATTACAATATAAATTAGATGTTAGTATTCTCCCTCTTGTAGATTTGGATAGAGTAAGGCATAGAAACAATTAATGACAACCTCAAAGTCACAAACTCAGACATTCTGACTTATTCTTCCTGCCCTTAACTGCTGCCCGGTGTAATTTTCTTTTCTGCTTGGCCAGTGTTGTCCTTTGAGTTTTTTCAAGGGGAACAACATAATACAAGACACATTTTATAAGGTGATTTCATAATCATATACAAGGATGCAGGGAATAGGTCCACACACTAAAGATCAAAGAAGCCAGCTAAGGGTCTTTATCCTAATATTTTGCATGAGTTCAGCTGAAAACCAAGAGTTCGTAAAAGTACCTCCCATGAGTCCAGTTGGAGGCCTGGAGTCCATAACAGTGTCTCATGCAGGCCCATTTCACAGATCTGCACTGGGAAGGCCCAAAGGTCAGTTGTGGAAGCTAGAAAGTCTATGCCAGCAGGATGAAGGGTCTGTGCTAGCAGGCTGAGGGATCTGAACTGCATTTATTAATGTATACATTATGGATCTGAACTGGGAACTAACACTCAAGGTAAAAACCAGAGCTCCCTCCAAAGTACCACTGCTATCCTCAGTGACAGTGAAGTCCTGAGCTCCTGCAGTGATGAGGACAGCTGAGTTCCCATCAGGAAAGCCAACATGATAAGCTTCTCCATGAGGCTGAGCAGTGTATCATCTTCCCCTCTAGAGCCAGGAAGTGATGCTCAGGAGGAAGACCAGAGCTCCCCCAAAATGAACCATAGCCATTCTCAGTGACAACAAAATCCCCAGCTCCTCCTCTGACAAAAACAGCAAAGTTCATGAGGAAAGCCAGCATGACAAGGTCCTCCAGTGAAATAGTCCAGGAGAACCAGCAGCTTCCAGTAGCTCTAACTGCTTCTCTAAACAGATTCCCTAACAATCTCTCAACAACTTCTCTAGTTCTGCCTCTTGTGCTGCTGGCAGCAATACTCAGGTGGGCCTCCCATACCCAGCATCATAGTAGTTTAATTCGGCTGGGTATAACAAGTTGACCACTAGTTAACAATCCACTATAGACTATCAGAAAAGTATTCCTATCATGATGTCCAGCATGATATCCACTTAAGATAAGCAGCTAACTTGTTCCTTAGAAAGTCTTAGCACTTTTGAGACTAGAATTTTTTTTTAAAAATAACCTTTCTGGGCTATTCAAAGTTCTTCAAAAAGCCTAAGGAAAATAGTATGTTCAGGTGAAGATGAGAAGTTTCCCTTTTATCTTCTCCTTTCTAGTCATGTAAACCCAATTCTTTCATATCAAAACTCTCTATCTATGTACATGCATCTAAATGGATGTCATACCTATTTATGTCTCTCCAACCTCTTCTCAGAATTCACACTGAGATCTTCCCCAAGTGAAGTAGTCTTAGGAGTCGACTCCTAATCTCCTTGGTTCTTGCTCCATAGATGACAGGGTTGAGCACAGGAGGCACCAATACATAGAGATTGGCCAGGAAGATGTGTACATGTCTGGGAACTCGGTTGTGGCCAAAGCGGTGGGTGAGAAAGGAGAAGAAAGCAGGGATATAAAAAACCAGAATGACACCAAGGTGGGAGCCGCAAGTACTGAGAGCCTTGTGCTGGGCATCACGAGATGGAAGATGGAAGACAGCATGGAGGATGAAGCCATAGGAGATGGCAATAAGGATGGAATCCAAACCCATGGCCAGCAGAGCCACAGTCAGCCCATAGACAACATTGACAGTGATGTTGGCACAGGCCAGCCGTGCAATGCCCATATGTTCGCAGTATGTGTGCGCCATGACATGGTGACCACAGTAGGGCAGCCGCCTCAGCAAGAAGATGAAGGGCGAGACAATAGCCACACTACGGAATATCCCGACAAAGACCATTTGGCCTATGATAGTGTGACTGAGAATGGTTGTATACCTCAGTGGGTTGCAGATAGCCACATATCTATCAAAGGCCATAGCAAGAAGAACTGAGGACTCCAGGGCATAGATAGAGTGGACACAGAACATCTGGGTCAGGCATCCACCAAAGGAAATCTCACCAGCATGGAGCCACAAAATGGAGAGCATTTTGGGCACAGTGGTAGAGCTGAGGGCCAGGTCGGTGAATGAGAGAAGGCAAAGGAAGAGATACATGGGTGTGTGGAGAGTACTGTCTGTCCCAATGACAAGGAGGAGGGCAGCATTGCCCACGAGGGCCACCACATACATGGCACAGAATGGGATGGCAATCCACGTGTGGAAGGGCTCCAGCCCTGGGATCCCAGTCAGGATGAAAGTGTCCGGGAGCCTTTTATCACTGCTGTTGAAAGCTGACACGCTTCTTGGCCAATGAAAAGTTCTGTCCAAGGGGTGGTGGCACTGCTGCCCTGCAACATTAGGCACAAGGTTGATTCATACATAGAATGGTTATCTATCGAGTAATCTCTTTTATTTTTAATTTAATTTTATTTTTTTGGTGGAACCGGGGATTGAACTCAGGCCCTTGCACTTGCCAGGCAAGCGCTTATTCTACTGAGCCATCTCCCCAGCCCCATAATCTCTTTTTTTTGGATGGGTTTTAAAAACATCTAATCTTTCACATAAAATTTATTTTTAAAACTTTAGTATGATCCAAGGCATGATGGTGCATGCCTAGTTATCCCAGTACTTGGGGGGCTGACACAGGAAGATCACAACAGAGATGAGGCTGGCTGAGGCCACAGGAGTTCAAGACCAGCCTAAAGTGCCTAGTGAAACCCTGTGTCAAAAAGACAAAACAAACAGAAAACCCCATTTCAACCCAAAAATCTCTGCCAAACAATAACAATAACAAAACATATTACCATCACCAACAAAATCTTTGGTTGAATATTACATCATAATATTTAACATGATGTATGAAGTTCTCTATTTGGTATTCAAAGTGCTGAGCTAGGTATTGGTTTCTCTGCCCAGCTCAACATAGCTCTTCCTACATCCTGTATATCACTTATTGACCATTAGACTGTCTACTTTTAGGGATATTTATATTTTTGGAGCATGTTTACAACATACAACAATTACAGTCATGATGGGGAGTAACTTCTTAATTCATCATTTTTCCCTTCCTTGTTCTCCCCTTCCCTCCATCTCTTGGTCTCCTTCCCTTTTGGAAAAAAGTCTGTCTCCATGTTTTCTATTGTCTTTTATTTTGCCCTTTAATTTATTTTTATCTCAGGTTTCTTATATAAGACAAAACCATCTTTCATTCATGTCTTTTCCCATATGTTGTGAATCTCCTTTGTTTCCCTTGTCTGCAGTATTTAAATTTTTATTTTCTTTCAGGGCAAATTTCCTTGCCTCCCAGGGGGCTTTCTTTTTCTAATTTGATCACTAGTAATCGTTAAACTTATTTTTTATTCTCTCACTGTATTACAAAATTCTTTTTGACTGGAAAAATGTCTTTATGTAGTTCTTTCCACAGCCTGGTTACTTAAATGAGGTCTATTTAGAGTTTGTTGTTTTATCTCACCTTACTAGCTATTCATACTGTCAGTGCTTGCACTTCTCTTTAAAATAAACCATTGTGGGGCTGGTGAGATGGCTCAGTGGTCTAAAGCACCTACTTAGAACAAGCTAAGCTAAACAAAGCACGGGGACCACGGTTCAATCCCCCAGCACCACATGCCAGCCAGCCCCGCCCCTGGTGGGCTGAGCTGGACACACACACACACACACACACACACACACAAATAAAAATTAAAATAAAATAAAATAAACCATTGTATTTACTACTCATGCTAAAATAACTTGATTTATTGCCCAAATTCCAAAGAGATAAAGAGAACCAAGAGACCCTCTTATTTGCATTGAGATTTTCTGTGGTGACACAAGATGATTTGGGGCCCAGCTTTTATACTGACCGGTGACACTAGGGACAAAAGCTTGGATGATAAGAGTCCAGAGAGTTGGAGTCTGTACATCTTATCTTTCCCTTGCTTGCTCATCTCTCCTGCTGTGGAAGATTTCAGATGGATGTTGTAAGGCATCTTCTCTCTGTAAGCTGCTATGGTCATGAGGATCAGAAAGATTGGGCTAAGATCAAGTTTTACTTTTACCCATTTGGGAAAAATAGCTGAGCTGCAGTATCACTTTGTTTCATGATGGGGCACCTTCCTTCATGGCTCTGAGTCACCAGGATGACAGGATTTTTAAAATCTCATTGCCAGACCTAGACCTAATTACAATAACTTAGCCCTGAATTTGTTCCCTGAACAGTCATTGGGAATCTGATTTCAGGAACTTACCTGTGGGAGGGTCATGCATTTTCATGTGGAAGATGCTGCGTTTGGAGCTCTGAGTAAAAGTATACTGTAAGGTGTCTAGAGAAAGGAATTCAGTAACTTGGGCATCAGGTGTGCCCTTGAAAATAAAGTTTTGTTGTGGAAAGTAAAAGCTGTGTTCCTTTACAAGTTCATATGGGTTTGGTATGAGAGAGAGAGGAAGGACTAACTTTGTAATTTGTGTTGAATTGTCTGCTCCTTTTTTAGTTTTCTGAATATCTTCGGCTCATCTCTATATTTCAGCAGGGATTGGCCAGTGAGGTTATTTATTGGCTGTACCTGTGACACCCAGGTGTGAAAAGTGCCCTGCTGTAGCCTCCTGCCTCTAGGGATTCGATCAGTGGTGCAGCTGTTGAGGGAAATAAAGAAAATGACTAGTCAATAAATGAAGAAATGACCAAGGAAATTTTTTTAAAAATAATTACAGTGACAGCTTTTATTTTTTTTAATTTTTATTTTATTTGTGTATGTGTGTGTGGCCAGCTCAGCCCACCAGGGGCGGGGCTGGCTGGCATGTGGTGCTGGGGGATTGAACTGTGGTCCCTGTGCTTTGCTAAACTTGCTCTAAGTAGGTGCTTTAGACCACTGAGCCATCTCACCAGCCCCAAGGAAATTTTTTGAGTCACTTTTCAAGCAAAGTGTAAATTGAATATCTCATGTCTGTTTTATTTTCCATTCCAATTTTTTACTTTCTTCTTTGTCTCCTTTTTGTCTCTGCTTCTGTTCTATGAGTCTTCTTAGTACCTCATATATTGTGGAGCCACTACAAGGGACACCATTTATGACAGTAGTACAGCACATAGTGGCACCAGACATGTACACACACCATCAGGCCACTTTACTTCACATACAAAATGTGTGTTCAAAGGTAAAACTGTTAAGAATTTCTTACATTGATAACAGAGCATTATGCAAAGCAAATGACCTGTCTGAGCCAGTGTCCAGCTGGATACCTGTGAAGTGATCCTGTTGTAGAACCACATCGGTGCTCTGGCCAGATTCACATAGTTCGGGTGAGTAGGCATCCAGCCCTCAGGACATCACCTCAGAGTTAACTTCCATGAAAGCTTTTCTCCAGGACTGACTACTTCCTCCCTCTTTATTTGAGAATACTGCCTTCTCTTCCTTTAGGACACATCTGTTCTTCTTAAGTTGGTTCAAACCAGTGGTATTCAGAGATTTTGTGTCAGTATTTTATCTAATAATTTTCAAAATATAAGCTTTTAGTTGATATGTAAAGTAGCAAATGGATCCAATTTTAAGTATATATGATGAACATTGACATCAAATAAAACTCACACTATATAATGATTTTAAAATATCCAATGACAAAATATTCAATGACTTAAGTATATGAAAATTTTTTCTTAGCTGTCAGAAATATGATATTGCTTTATCTCCTTGAAGTTCATCCATTAGCCCATATTTTTTTTGCTTAAGCATCTTAATAGCTC
>NW_004524722.1:5708144-5718338 GCF_000260255.1 Octodon degus | reverse complement strand
TTTTTTTTAAAAAAAACAAACATTTACTTTATTTATTTATTTTTTCCAAACATTTACTTTAAAGAGAGTATAGCAATAAATGATAATGATGTTAGAAGCAGTATGAATTTAGAAGACCAAAATGATAGGTATTTCAACCATGGTTTTAGTGTTACACATTGTTATCCTCAGTGTAGTTGCTTTGTTTACAGATATCAGCATATAGAGTGGGTCAGGGTGACAATTCTACCCATTAACTGCTATTCTCAAAAAACTGATGGAGATGTTTAGGACCATTGCCTTAAACATCTTGTTTATATAAATGTATGATTTTGCCCTAGCCATATTTTCTAACTTTTCTACTTTCTCTGTCTTTGTTGTTTAGAATCCTTTGTTAACGATTCTTAAGTTCTTGCTTTCCATTTAACTGTATTATACCTTTCAATTTTTGTTTCTTTTTTTGAGTTCTTCCACTAGGGAGACAATATGATATTTACACATGTAGATCTGGTTTATTTCACTTATATCTTCAAGTTGCATCCACTTATATATGAAGGCTTTGAGTTTATTTTTCTTTTAGCTGAGTAATACTCCATTGTATAAAAACACCACATCTTTTTCATGCATTTCTCAGGTGATGGGCATTTTGGTTGTTTCCAAGATTTGGCTATCACAAATTGTGCTGCTATAAACATAGGCACACATATATCACTATGATATGATGTTTTCAGTTCTTTTGGCAAAATTCCCAGAAGAGGGATAGCGGGATAGAATTTGATTTCCAGTGCTAATTTTTTGAGGAGACTCCACACTGATTTCCATAATGGTTGCACCAGTCTGCATTCTCACCAGCAGTGGAGAAGGGTTCCTTTTTTCCCACAACTTCTCCAGCATTTTATTTTCTTTTTTTTAGGAAAGGGTCTACAGGGTGTTCAGGGTCTCACTACTAGAAGAGATTCATAGAGATTCTCCTGTTTACAGCCTCCCAAGTGCCGGGATTACAGATGAGTGCCATCATACCCAGTCTCAATTGCCTTCTTAGCATGTGCTGGGGGTGAGGCTGGCACGGCAGGCCAGGGGATCAAACCCCTGGCCCCAGTGCCTACTCGTAGGCCTTTTAATCACTAAGCTATTTGGCTGGACCCCTCTCCAACATTTATTGTTGAATGGTTTCTTTATGATAGCCATTCTTTCTGGGGTGAGATGATATCTCAGTGTTGTTTTAATTTGCATTTCATGGATGGCTAGTGATGTGGAGCATTATTTCATGTATTTATTAGCTTCTTATAATTCTTCCTCTGAGAAGTGTGTGTTCATCTAGGATACCCATTTCTGGAATGGGTCTTTTATTTGGGGGCCCTAATGTTTTTTAGTTCTTTATAAATTCTAAATAGAAGACCTTTGTCTGAGTGCTTATTAGTTAAGATTTTTTTCCAAATTCATGAGTTTTATCACTCTGTTGGTAATTTCTTTTGATGTGCAAAAACTTGTCAATAAGAGGAGATCCAAGTTGCTAATTCTTTCAAGTATTTCCTATGT
This sequence comes from Octodon degus, assembly GCF_000260255.1. Taxonomy (NCBI): domain Eukaryota; kingdom Metazoa; phylum Chordata; class Mammalia; order Rodentia; family Octodontidae; genus Octodon; species Octodon degus. The sequence continues at coordinate 5,716,820 of NW_004524722.1, read as the reverse complement.
GATTTGATTTTTGCTCATGAACTGTTTGCCTACCCCTATGTCTTCAAGAGTTCTTCCTACTTTCTCTTCCAGGAGATTTAGTGTTTCTGTTTTAATGTTTTGATCTTTAATCCATTTTGACTTTAGTTTAGTGCAAACTAGACCTGGGTCAAGTTTTAGTTTTCAGTATGTGGACAGTCAGTTTTTCTAGCACCATTTGTTAAAGAGGCTGTTTTTCTTCACATAAGCATGTTTGGCCCCTTTGTCAAAGATAAGGTAGCTGAGTGTGTTTCTCCTTGTTTCTGCATATTCTACTGTATTGCATTGATCCTTAGGTCTATTTTTTTTTGCCAATATCATGCTGATTTTTGTCACAATAGCTTTGTAGTATAATTTAAAGTCAAGAATTGTAATGCCTCCTGCCTTGTTTTTGTTGCCCAGGATTGCCTTTGCTATTCTAGGTTTTTCTGGTTCCAAATAAATTTTAGGAAAGATTTTTCTAGATCTGTGAGATATGTTGGTAGTATTTTGATAGGGATTGTATTAAATCTGTGTAACAATTTTGGGAGTATGGCCATCTTCACAGGATTGGTTCTTTCTATCCAGGAGCATGGAATATCTTTCCATTTTCTGAAATTCTCTATGATCTTTTTTTCAGAATAGTGTAATTTTCATTGAATAGATCTTTGACTTCTTTAGTAAGAAATTCCTAAGTATTTCATTTTCTGTGATGCTATTGTGAAAGGTATTTTTTTTCCTGTAATTTCTCTCTCAGTGTGTTTGTTATCTTTGTAGAGGAATGCTATTGACTTTTGGGTGTTGACTTTGTATCCTGCTATGCTACTGAATTTATGTATTAATTCTAGTAGCTTCTTGGGTTTTTTTTTTTTTGCATCTTCCAAATAGAGTATCACGTCATCTGCAAATAATGATAGTTCAACTTCTTTACCTATTCTTATTCCTTTTATTTCTTTCTCTTGTCTAATGGCTCTAGCTAATGATTCCAGAACTGTATTGAATAGGAGTGGTGATAGAAGTCATCCTTGTCTTGTACCAGATCTGAGAGTAAAAGATTTGTTTTTCCCCATTTAGAATTATGTTAACAGTTGGGTTGTCATATATGGCTTTTATCAGATTGAGTTGGAAGCCATCCATTCCAATTTTCTGTAGGACTTTGAACATGAATGAGTGTTGGACTTTGTCAAAAGCCTTTTCTGTATCAAATGAGATGATCATGTGGTCTTTGAATTTGGCTCTATTGTTATAGTTTATTGCATTTATAGATTTGCATATGTTGAACCACCCTTTCATCCTGGGCATGAATCCTACCTGGTCATGCTATGTAATCTTTTTGATGATTTGCTGTATTCTATTTGCTAGTATTTTACTGGGGATTTTTGCATCTGTGTTCATGAGGGAGATTGGCCTGTAGTTCTCTTTTTTTAGTTATGTCTTTCCCTGGTTTTGGTATCAGTAGAGTACTTTCCTTCAGGAATCATTTTGGGAAGATTTTTCCTTTTCAATTTCTTTGAAGAGTTTGAGGATTATTTGGTTTATATCTTCTGTAAATTTCTTGTAGAGTTCAGTTCATCAGGCCCAGAACTTTTCTTTGTCTGTAGGTTTTTTATTTCATTGGCTGTTATTGAGAGTTCTTACATCTTGATTCAGTTTTGGTAATTTTTATCTTTCTAGGAATCTGTCCATTTCTTCTGTGTCTCTGATTCTGTGAGAGTAAAGATTCTCAAAATAGCTATGGATGGTCTTCTGAATTTCCACTGGGTCTGTGGTAATTTCACCCTTTTCATTCCTTATTGCTTGAATTTGCATTTTTTTTCTTTCTTCTTTTTGATGGGGTTAGCTAGGGGCTTATCGATTTTATTTAGTCTTTCAAAGAACCAGTTTTTTAATTTGTTGTTTCTTTGAACTGTTTTCTTCATCTCAATTGAATTAATTTCTATTCTAATCTTTATGATTTCTTTCCATCTTTAGGCTCTAGATTTGGTTTTCTCTTCCTTTTCTAGATGTTAGAAGTGGAGCATTAGGGTATTTGTTCCCGTTCTGTTTTCCTAATGTGTGAGTTCACAGCTATAAATTTCCCTCTGAGAGCTGCTTTCATCACATCCCATAAATTCTGATAAGTTGTGCTTAAATATTCATTGCACTGTATATATTGTTGAATTTCTTGTTTAATTTCATCTGTAGACCTTTGGTTCCTGAGGAGGGTATTGTTTCATTTCCTTTGTATTTATGGGATTTTTCTGATTTCTTTTGTCATTTATTTCCAGTTTCATTGCACTGTGGTCAGATAATATACATTACATAATTTGTCTTTTCTTGCATATACTTAAGCATGACCTATGGAATAGTATGTGGTCTATTTTAGAAAATGTCCCTTGTCCATTGCTTCTTCTTTTCTCTTTTCCCTCATCCCAGTTGTTCTTTCCCTTTGAGCAGTTTATTTTCCTCTGAAGAACCACTTTGAAGACAGCAATATACACTGTAACAACCACTGTTGACTTTCTATATTCTTGGAGTATTTTGTTGTTGAAATTTTTTATTATTTCTAAAGTTTTTAAAAATTTTTATTCTCTTTCAAATAAAAAAGAAAACCAAGGAGCACATAAAAAAATACAAGTTGAAACCACCTGTTTCTATTCAAACCAACTACTGTTGACTAGGGAAAAAATAGAGGCATGGGTGATATTAGGAAAATTAAAACATCGATATCCTTGTTTCAGTTTTTCAGTCTGTTTCTAATACTTTCTATTGGCTGAGCCAAGCAGCAGCTGACTGAAAAAGGAAATATGTGGTTGCAGTCTCTGCAGCACAAGGAGACCATAGACAGATCCTGGAGCTAAAAAGTAATAGTTTAACATTCATCATAGTAATCTTTCAGTACATAGATTAGGTGTGTATTGCCACTTCTCAGGCACCTGGGAACTGACTAAATATGAAAAAGTCAGAAATTCATTTTGGTAGTCCTCACAATTTATTTTACTTTTTTATTTATTGTAAGGGATGGCTATATAGTAATGGGAAACATTTTAGAAGATTAAACCATACTGACACTCCATATAACTTAGAACCATTTCATATCATTTGGCAAAATTAATTTTGTTGAATAATAAGCATATTTTCTTTTGCATATATTCTCTAAAAAGAATTATAATCTACAAATATGTCATATTTTTTCCATAAAGAGTCATCCAGTAAGTTTCGAGAAGTATGATAGTTTTTAGACCAGGTTTTTTTGTTTTGTTTTGTTTTGTTTTGCGGAACCGGGGATTGAACTCAGATCCTTGCGTTTGTCAGTCAAGCGCTTATCCTACTGAGCCATCTCCCCAGCCCCTGTATGATAGTTTTTAAACATTAAAATATTTACAACTACTTAATATAAAACTTCAACTGTGGGTATTTTTTTTTCAAATAACAACATAAGCTACTAATCATTTTTTATTTTAACTACAAATTGTCCTTTGTAAAATCTGTTACAAAATAATTTTCAAACAAAAATAAAAATTTTTAGTGTTTGAATCTTTTTATTTTTCTTTCATGAAATTATCCTTCATAGGTTTGACTCATTTAACTCCAGATCATACATAAGAAATGCAAAACCTAGTGTAAAATATATTTAGACTGAGAATTTCCAAACATTGCTAGAACAGTAGCATGGACTAGGGGCTGATTATTCTTACAATAAATATATAAAAGAGAAGAAAAGCAAGGCTTATACAAGCACATGGTGAAGTAAATAGCCTGCTCTAAGTTAGGAATTGGAATTCTGCCTTTCCTTTTTGCCTGGTAAGAGTAATGCACTAGATGAGAAAATTTGTAAGATACAGGAAGTATAAATTATCTTTAAGATCTCAGAATTTTTATAATTATGCCTGCAATCACAGTCTAAAGAAATTAAGAGTTACAGACACTGATCTCTTTATATGGTGGTATAGGAGTTGTTCTTTTATAGTAGCTCTTTCATTTCTGTCCTGGGTACATCTCAACATCTGGCTTTTATGCTCCTATCACTATTGCAGTATTGTTGAATATTGTGTCAGTGAGTTAGGGCTCCTGTATTAAAATACTGTATCCCGTGTGACTTAAATAGCAGAAATTTGTGGCTTTGTAGCTGGTGGCCAGGGGTCTCCAATCAAGTTCTGGCACAGGAGAGTTTCTGATGGAGACTCTCTTCTTGACTTACAGAAAGTCACGGTATTCTCGTATTAGATTTTTTTTTTTTTTTTTTGTATTTTAGGGAAGGGTCTACAGGGTGTTCAGGGTCTCATTACTAGATCAGACTCATAGTAATCTGCCTGTTTACAGCCTCCCAAAAGCTGGGATTGCAGGTGTGCACCACCACACCCAGTCTCATTTGCCGTCTCAGCATGTCACAGGGGCGGGGCCGGCATGGCAGGCCTGAGGATTGAACCCCTGGCTCTTGTGCCTATTTATAGATGCTTTAATCTGCTGAGCTGTTTGTCCAGTCCTTTTTTTAAAAAAATGTATTTGGTACAGGGTCTCACTATGGAGCTTGGACTCATAGTGATCCCCCTGTTTTCAACCTCCTCAGCATGGAGATTGTAGGCATGTGCAACCATGCCCAGTCTCAGTGGCTAGTTCATCATGCCTAGGTGCTGTGCTGGCACAGCATGGGGTTCTGGGGATTGATCTGCAGTCCCTGCACTTTCCTAAGCAGGCTCTTAGTCTGCTGAGCTATCTCTCGGCCTTTTGATATCTCTTTTTATAAGGAAAATAATTCTGTTGATCTAGTGTCCTATCTTTATGACTTTCTTTAACTTCAGCTACTTTTCAAAGACTATCTCCAAATATAGTCACATTGGGGGTTAGAGTTTCAACATATAAAATAGGCAGGAAATGATAAAATTGAATGTGTGGTAAACACTATGTGGCAAAGCATAAATATATACAAGTTACCTTAATGTAATTCCATAGTTTGAGATCTTAGTTTAACCAAGAATCAGTCCCTCTTGATCTAATTAGTTTTTCCTATCATTCTCCCCAATGACTTCTTCAAACATCCATTGTGCCCATCGAGCTCTCTTGAACTCAGTATATAGAATATTTAGGATTTGGTGCTGCTTATGTGGATATGGTGGATTAATGAGAGAAATACAAAATGACTAAGAGTCTTAGTTTGGCAAACTACCAAAATCATGCCACTCACTAAGGAAGGACAATGAGAAAGAAGAAGTTTACATCCACATTTTGTACATGTTTATTATAAAGTTTCTAGAAACAGCCAATTATAGGTTTCAAGTAGTTATTTGGAATGAACAAACAATGTTACAATGCAAGGTGAATTGGTGGTAGTGAAATTTGAGTGATTATAGTGTCATAGTGAAGAACTTAATATTTTTCAGAGCCATTCAGTATATAGAGTCAAAATTAACGCTGCATTAAAAACTGTGGAGAATGTTGATATTTAGAAGACAGAGGAGGAATAAGTCATTTGTGAAGGAAAAAAATGTTGAAATGCAGATGGTGGAGAACTATAGCATAGTTGTACTGATTCAAGAATCATCAAGAAGGCTGGTGAGATAGCTCAGTGGACTAAGTGCCAGCTTAGGCAAAAGTAGGGGCAGGGTTCGATCCCTGGCACCACATGCTGCACTGCCTCTGCCCCTGGGTGCACTGAGCCGGTGACTGCGTGGGGTGTGGTGATGTGGGCCCTCTAATCCCAGTGTTGGGAAGATTGAAAACAGGAGGATCACTAGGAGTTCGAGCACAGAAGAATTTGGACATAACAATATCAGTAAAGTATAAAACTATTTGAAGAAATATGATGAGCCTTGGCAAATACTTGGACATCAAGGATGAGAGAAAATAGTCAAAGATCAATGAAAGACTTCAGGCCAGGGCTGAATATGATGGTACCATTATGCTCCAAGGTATGAGGGAACATGTGGGAAGTGCCTGAACACTGAGGGATGTCAGAAGGTCCCTTTTGGTCCTGGCAGGATTGTCTTTGTTCTTCCTACCTGAAACAGCCTATGATTTTGACGCTGTCTGCTGTTTTTATTAAAAACCTAGTAGAATATGGTGAAGAAGAGAAATTTCATTTATTGCATTGCAGTCATGTATTGAGCTAGGTAAGAAGCCCACTCTCACTCACAACTGTTCAATTACAAAGTATATAAGATGTCATTTCTATTCTAAAGACTGAGAAGACTGAAGTTTAGGTTATTGTCTAGGATCACATACCTGATAAGTCTCTAAGTTGGTACTCTCAAGGCTGATCTAAAAGCTAATTTCCCAAATTCAGCCCATTTTTTCATTTTCTTATTAGATTACTTAGCCTCTATATTTGCCACCAAAAAAATTACAATATAGAGTAGGATGATGATCTTAGTAGTGATGGCAAAGACCTCTGAAAAACTTCTCTTCCACTAAAGCAATGAGAAAACTAGAAAGGCAATGCCCACCTAAATTATTCTAGAGTGTTAGCTTTGTAATCAAAGTCCCACATTAATCTAGGGATCTTTTATTAAAAATGGCTGCATTTCTGTAAAATCAGTGGCTTTGAATCTTTGAAACTTGCCCTAATCCCATTTGCCACTTTCCAGCTCTGCAAATGCATGAAGCAGCGTCTCTGTGTCACAGTGAAAACCTTTAACTCAGTAGCATCCTGAGGGACCAGCCTGGGCTTGGAACATTTAAAACTCTCCTTCTCAGAAGCTGTCATTCTTTATTTAGTCTGGTGGCTGCTCCTAAAACACCATTTTCAATTCTGTCTAAATTTGACCTTATGCAGAGCTTACTTATTGTGAATAGCTTCTTTACAGGAGCGGCAGTCAATGTAGTGATACACAGTTAACTTTGCAGGTGCTGTGTAAATAGATCACTATCAGATCCAGCAACAACAACAACAAAAAAACCTAATCAAAAAGCTGAAAGGAGAAAACTGAGAAAATATATAAGATGTTTTTGATATACTCAGGGGCATACAGAATGCTATGTGCAGGTCTAACACTTTATATATCCCCAGAAAACATCAGAGCAGGCCCTATACCCCTTCCTTCTGGCTAACATGGAGGCCCTGAACAAGCAGTAATTCACAGTCACAAACTTAAAGCTTGAAAGTTGGCCTCAGTATGCCCATGGGGCCCTCAGCAAACCCAGAAAGATTGCTTCTAACATTTAAGGAAATCTTTTTCCAGTTATTAACTGACTACTAAGTCAAAAGACAGATTTTAGTGACAAATCTGACGAAAGTTGATGCTACAGAACAGCAAAAATCACTAAGTAATTCATTAAAACAGCAACATCATAAATAGTGACAAAGCAGACCCTAGGGACAGAGGAAGATCTGATGTCGAGTTGCCCTGTCGTGCTCAGGTAACTGGCTTATTGTGCTTTGGTTTGTTGCACTTCAAAGATGTTGCAGTTTTATAAGTTGAAGTTTTGCGGCAATGCTGAATCTGGAAAATTTATTAATTCCCTATTTTCAATAGCTTCAGTCATCATTAGCATTCCTTTAGCATAAAATATTGTTAATCTAAGATATGTCCACATTCTTTGACATAATGCTATTAAATTTGCCCCTGCATCCCTGTCTCTGAGTGATGTCTGGGTTTTGGGGTTTTTCTTCTTGGATCTACTTAAACCTCAATAGTTAAATGCTGAGATCTTTCTTTGAATACCATTTTTGTGGGGGCTTTTACTTCAGAACATCCCTGTTTGAGGGACATGCATTGCCTGGTTGAGAAGGCATAGGCTGGAACCCCGTGATGGGCAGCAGGCATGAGTGTGACTCATGGGAGAGTGTGAGGTGGGATAGCAGCTTGTTCAGGGGACATGCAACTAAATGGAATGGTTAGTTTTGGGTGTGAAGGCTATGTCCTTCTGCAGGTCGGGAAGGTGAGATTTGTGGTTTGGGATCTGAGGATGTAACCTGCATAAAAATGATCCTTCTTCGTTTTGTGGGCAGAGTGAGTATCTGTTTCAGCCTTCTTTGTTCAAGATGTTATTGCCTGTGAGATTCAGACATGAAATCCGGAAGTCCTGCTCTAGGAAACTGATCCACAGTGATCACTTGTTTGAGAGAGATTAATGACAGAAAGGGAAAAGGAAATAAGGGAAAATTTCCATGGAGAATTTCAAAGGAAAGTGGGAATAAGCATTTAGCAATTGTTAATACTGATTTTCTCTTTCTCTGCTCATCCTTTTGCCCCTTTCTCTTTAATATTGTGTGTGTCCCTGAATGCCCATGTGTGCTATTCCCATGCTATTCTAGGAGCTCAGGGCAAAGCTAGTGCTATATGTAAAATGGGTGTCATGGAATAATTACATTAGCCTTTACTACACAAAACATATTTAAAAGTTATTAATATCTTTTAAGAACATGGCAGCAGAACATTGAATCAAATTTGGGACTCTTGAGATTGGGTCCCTGTGCTGTTGGCCCATGAAGCCAACCCTGGAGGAAAACAGACTCCCACCTCCTCAGTCTCCTGGCCAGAAGGCCTCCTAGTCCTGCCAATGCATTGATGAAACCAAGCTGTGACACTTAATTTCACTAATTATTAAGCATAAACCTATTTGTGGATGAAATGTATTTGCTAGTGAGATTTGATATTTTTGTTCAATTATTCCTTACACTCAAAAGTGAGTGTGAATGGAATGCAATAGAATTAACTCTTCTATTTCTAATTTAATTTTCTTTCTTTCCTTTTTTTTTTT
>NW_004524722.1:5707068-5708044 GCF_000260255.1 Octodon degus | reverse complement strand
TTTGTAACTCTTAGAAAAGTTACAAAGTTACACTAATAAAAGCAATATGAAAATCTTTAAATTTTGTAAATTATTAAATAAAGACCAAATCTGGATGCAAATATTTACTCCTTGATGAATTTGCTAGAACTTTCATTTTACTTCCGCTTTGCTTTGAGTATCAACAAGTCAACATTCATGGAGTATGATAGGTTATATTCAGTTATTCTTGGTTATATGATACAAAGTAAACTTTAATAGGTTGTTTTCACAAGTAACTTAGCTTTAAATGATTTTTGTTTCTGCAGCATGATATTTACACTTGGCTTGAAAGTAACTATTCTATTAGCAATAGTGTTAATGGAAGTGTTTTGATACATCAGAAACTCAGAGGAGGGTACACACATAGTTTGCATCTAGACCCCCACGAGAGGAGGTATGGATATATCTGAGGGACATGATAAGGCTGAATAAAACTAAGGAACAAATTGGTCAAAAAAATTAAGAATTAGCTGGTCCTTTCAAAAAACCAATAGAAATTAATAGTATGATCATCTTATCTATCTTGTGCATATATATTCCATTCCTTCTTTTCCTTTTTTTTAACAAAATTTTTGTTAATTTTGATGAGAAAGATAGCAATGAGACAGTTTCAAAACAGGCTAGTGGGACACTTATAATAATTAATACATTGTAATCATAAAGAAATCATCCAACAACAAATGTTGGAGAGGCTGTGGGGAAAAAGGAACCCTTCTCCACTGCTGGTGGGAATATAGACTGGTGCAACCATTATGGAAATCAGTATGGAGACTCCTTAGAAAAGTTGGTCTTGAAATCCCCTTTAAACCAGCTATTCCTCTACTGGGAATTTTCCCAGAGGATCTGAAAACATCATATCATATGGATATATGTGTGCTTGTGTTTATAGCAGCACAATTTGTGATAGCCAAATCTTGGAAACAACCAAGATGCCCATCACCTGAGGAATGGTTGA
>NW_004524722.1:5704860-5705629 GCF_000260255.1 Octodon degus | reverse complement strand
GATCCTCCTGTTTACAGCCTCCCAAGTGCTGGGATTACAGGTATGTGCCACCACGCCCAGTCTCAGTCAATGTCTCAGTGCGCCCCAGGGACAGGGCCAGCATGCCAGCCCTGAGAATTGAACTCCCAGCCCCTGCATCTGCCTAAGCAGGTGCTTTAATCTGCTGAGCTATTTGACCGACCCTAATTTAATTTTCATAAAATCTCTGAGAACTCCTGTTTGTATATAAATAAACCAGCCAAAAGTGCAGTGTTTGCAAGGTAGGCAACACAGCAAGAATATAGAGTTTAGTAACTGCTGGAGTTGGCTTTTGCTCCCAAAAGAGGAGATTGTAGTTACCTGAACCTTAAGTGAGGGTGTCCACAGACTTAGGAGGCAGCTTTGTCAGATGGACCCCAGAGAGCTGGTGTTGGTGTATTTAGGAGATAGGTGAGGTTGCTTTAAAGGAAGGTCAAGCAAAGCAAAACAGAAACTCACTGTGGCACACAGATTCTGTTAGCACCAACTGTTGCTGCCTAAGAAACATTTGTGTGGCGGACAATGACATGAGCATAGAGTTAAGAAGACAGGTGATTCTCATGTCCTTCTTCCTGCTTCTGAAGGGGCCCTGAGTGCTTCCTTTCTACAGTCTAACTGTGCATTTGATTTCAGAATTTCCAAACACTTCCAAAAATATCTTAGTCTAAAGCTACACATTACTTTAATATAAGAGATACAGAAGGCTGGGAATACATGCCCTCCTTGGTAAGGGGTGATATAATGAATAATG
>NW_004524722.1:5702924-5703695 GCF_000260255.1 Octodon degus | reverse complement strand
TGTTAGAATTGGAAATCATAGTTTAGAGAAAAATAGTTAACAATGATGTTTCAGCCACAGCTGCTTATATAGGTGCTTCTGATGAGAAAGCATGGAGAGAAGGGATAAGCCTTTTGCCTGTCTTTCTTCAGAGAAACCAGAAATATTCTCAGATCTCTCAGGTCCATGACTAAGCTCTCCTCTCATCACCTCTATGGACTGCATACAATGTTTTAGATTTTCACTCTCTAGTTCCTTTCTTATTACTAAAAAAATGGTCACGGAAGGTAAATAACATTTATGGCATTTCTGCCAACTGTCAAGGCTCAAACATGAGGATCCCAAAAGTTCTAGTCCAAACGGGACACTTTGTGAGACTTTGCTTCCAAATTAAATGTTACATGGATTAGAGATTACTGTGGCTTGTGTTTAGATGTCCCCCTGATGCATCCCACAGTCGTAGGTGGGGCGTTACCAGAGGTTTCTGGATCTGCAGTGTGGGTGCTGGGACTGATTCATGTAATGCTAAGATTAAGGGTATAAGAGTGCTGGCGAAATAGCTCAGCAGACTAAGTGCCTGTTTAGGCAAGCACAAGGACCAGGGTTCGATCCTGGGTACCACATGCCCCACCTGACACGCCCCCGAGGACACTGAGCCAGCCACCAAGTCTGGGTGCGGTGGTGCACACCTGTAATCCCAGTGCTGGGAAGGCTGAAAACCAGAGGAATACTATGAGTATGAGCTGTTTAGTAAGAACCTGTACCAAAGTACTAGGATTAAGGGTGTGTGAT
>NW_004524722.1:5697063-5701899 GCF_000260255.1 Octodon degus | reverse complement strand
GTCTTTCTTTTTATTTTAAGGACAAAAATTTTGAAACAAGATGCTAGGAAATTAGCAATGGTTATTATATTGCATATTGTTATTTTCAAAGTAGTTGCTCAGATTACCAGATATCAGCATGAAAAATTGATCAAGCAACATAAGCACTAACATTCCTTTCCATGAACTAATAGATTTTTTTTAATGTAGAAAAGCAACTTATTCCATTATAAGCACTTACAGTTAGTCATGGAGAGTAACAGGCCTGCTGGTGAAACAGGTCACCTAAAATGGAGATGATAACAAACTAGTGGTCAAGACTAATAATAACTCCTTTTAAAAAAAGCAACTCTTATCAAGGATCAATTTAATTTTAGAAACAAATACAAGCTATCAAATCACCCTTCTTAATTTTACAGTCTACCTGAGGCACAACTATCAGGTAAAAACATACATCTTTACAACTTGGTGGTCTGAAGTTAAAACAACAAAAACCATTTCACAGAAAGGAAAGGAGTAATATGAGAATAGCTCAAGAAATACACTAACAAGCTAAAATATATAGGGAAGGAGGAACATGTAGCTTTGACTTAACTGATGAAACCAGGAGGAGGCTGGTCTACATAGGAAAATATGTATCCTGGAAAGTCAGGTATCATTTAGAGTATGAATCTATGACTTGATTCTCCCCTAATTCCTGAATAAAATGACATCCTGCAGTACTTATACTTTATGGCTTAGACACCTAACCTCACTTGGCTCTATTCCTTACTCACTCTAACCTTTACCGAAACAAATCTGAAAAACTTGGGGATATAGCTTAAAAAGAAAAATAACCACCCTCTTTTTGGTAGCTACCTTAGATCTGGGTGTGTTACTAGAAAATTCCTAAAGAAAAGTTAAATATACATCTGTGGTTTTGCTGAATAAAGTACCCCAGTTAATATTTAGAAAATACCCATTCTAGGAGCTAATAGCATTGTTGGTGGTACCTATTATGGAAGGATAGATGAACAAAGTCTATATGTCTCAAAACCAGTGTTAAATTAATCTTAGGGTTGAGAGAAAAAAAGGAGGGTCTAAAATCACGAGTTCAAACATATCTAAGATCCATGTCCTCCTGGAGTCACACTTCCTTCTGGGTCTTCATCATTATAAATCTTCTCAGCCATCTGCCACACTTGCATGATATTGTCTTCTGATACAGAACAAATCACCCAAGGCTCATTGCGATTCCAGGAAAAATCAGAAATTTTGCAGTATGATCACCATGAATAAACAACAACTCAGGTGGGCCATCTTCTGCATTTTCTGAGGACTGCTCTTCAATTTTACTTAAATCCCAGACATTCAGTCTTTGATCAGTTCCACTGGAAGCCAGAATAGTCTCATTGTGAGGTGACCACTGAACCTGAAGTATTTTATCCTTATGTGAGTCAAAGGAATGCAACTTAAGTTTCAGATTTCTTAGATCCCACAAAGCAACAGTCTTGTCCTGTGCCAAGAATGAATTCACTGTAAGGACTGAAAGAGAGGCAGCTCACTTCTGCAGTGTGAGTATCAACTGAGTGACTGGGTTTGGAAATGTTGTTTGACCGAGTATCCCAAATCATAAGTTTTTGGTCATCAGCAACTGACCCAAACAGAGATTCATGGAGCAGATGTCAGGAAACATCTTCTACTTCTGCTGTATGCCCTGTAAAGATGGTCTTCACAACCACCACTTTTCCTTCCTTTCTAATAGCACTGATATCCCATAGACAGATGCTATGGTCATCTGAAGCACTAAGTAAATGCCCATTAAGATTCGGGTTCCAAGAAAGCCCATAGCCTTTCTTCTGACTCCCATGGAGACACAAGTCTGGGTTGCACTCTCCAGAAGGGTCTGGTTTAGAAAGGTGCTTTCTTTGTATAGTCAAAAACAAGAACATCACTGGATGGAGTCTTTGTTGCAATGATGCAAGGGTTCTGGGGCATGTAACAGGCCCTGTTTACTTCTCCTTCATAGTTGATCTTAATTGCTATTTCAGTTTTCCCACTAACAGAGCCAAAACCTCCAAATTCTCCTTTCTCACTGTCGTAATGTGACACATCAAACTGGGCATCATCATTAGGGAGCTGTATGCTGGCTATCACAAGGTGGTTTTGTTCATCTGATGTATGTGTCCCCAGGACAAGTCGATGCATGCTGAACTCCTTCCCTTCTGGTCTGGTTACATCTGGAAGCCACTGTGCTATTAGGCTGGGCCACTCCAGAGTATGGGTCATCACCAAATCATAAAGAAATGGTGCATTCTTTTTCCATGATTTTATTGATAAACAAATAGCAATGAGACAGTTTCAAATCAAATTGGTAGGACAGTTTCAATAATTACATATTGCATACATTCTTCCTAGTGGTTAATTGCTGTACAAGATGCGTCTTTTTCCATATCTTGTACTCCTTGTTGATCACTACATCATCAAAGGTTGCTTCCTTGTCAGCCATGGTGGCAGAAAAGTCTGAGGACCCTACCAACTAATAGATATTAGTACAATTATCTTAGCCAACTTACAAATATATATATATATATATATATTCTTTCCCTTTTCTGGTCTTATATTAAACTGTGTGTATGTGTGTGTTTTAATGACACCAAAGCATAAGCAACCAAAGGATCACTGGGTTGAACTCTATCAAATATGCACTTCTGTGATTCTTAGGAAAGTTCCAAGAAGTGAAAATCTTGCTGGTAAGAATGTAAATTTGCATGACTATGATGGCAAACACTATAGAGCTTCTTTAAAAAAACTAAAACTGAATTTAACATAAAATACAGCTATCCTAACTCTGGATATATAGCTAGAAAATAAAATCATGATACCACATAGGTATCTACATGCCTATATTTACTGTGGAATTATCCACAATAACTCTGATACAGAATGAGTTTGGGTGCCATCAAAAGATGGAGAGATAAAGAATGTGTGGTGTGTGTACTCAATGTGACGCTGAGGCATATTTGTAGTTATGGGGAGCCAAGGGGTTCTAAGTCCAGCCATGATGGCAGCTACCCAGAACAAAGGCCTCGCTCAAGGTCAAACTTGGGTTTTATTCATTTATGAAGATAGCAGTGGCTTGAGGATGAGTGACTTTGAGAATGGTGGGAAGTAGGTGAGTGCCATGAGCTGGGTTAGGTAGAAGGCCTGTATTCACCTCTGCAATAAGCAGAGAGAAGAATATGCAGAGAGAGTAATCTGCATGGCATAAGTGAGATAGTATCTGCTGTTTTTGGGTGCTTCAGCTCTGATGTTTAATCTTTTAAGTCCCAGGAAGTCATAGCCTCTGTCTCCAGGCTTGATCCCAGCCAACAGTGTGGAACATTAGCTCTTCATCCCATCTCGACATGGCTTACACTAGGGAGCAGCAGGTGAGACTTCCAGGGAAACACACCTGCTGTCTTCAAAAACTACCACCAGCACCTTGGCTGGACTGGCATGCATTGCTTAAAGCCAATTGAAGGGATAAGAAAAAGTCCTAGCCAGCTCTGTACATATTAATACATAGAAATAGGGCCAGACTCAGACAAAATGGAGGCAATTGCTCCTCTTTCAAGGAGAGTTGCCCAGGTGGTCCTCCACACATAGTGAATTCAGGATCAGCCTGAACCACCTAGCAAGGCTCTGTCTCAAAACAGACAATCAATTAATCAAGCAAGCAAGCAAGCAAGCAAGCAAGCAAGCAAGCAAGCAAGCAAGCAAACAAGGTGTTTTCAGGAAAGGGCTTGGATACAGATATTAAAATTCTACTTGACATACTATCCCCCCAGTAAGAGCAATCTAAATGCCCATCAACTCATACAGGGATGAATAGATAATGGTTTATTCATACAATGAAATATTTTATCAAAGCACTACTATGTACCATAATTCAAACTTTTAAGAAGCCATACACAAAAAGACATAAATGTTACTATTACATTCGTATGAAGTGTTCAGAGTAGGCAAACCCGAAGAAACAGAAAAGTAGATCCACTGGGGAGGACAGTAACAGGAAATGACAGGTGATGGCTAGGCGCCTCTTTGTAGGGCAGTATAAATGTCCTGGAATTAGATATCGGTCATGATTGCACAACTGCCAATAAGCAGAACCCATTCAATTGTAGTCTTAAAACTTGAATTTTATTGTGTGCAAATTATAGCTCCATAAAAAAAGAAAACAAATCACTTACTTATTGAAAATTAAAAGTTCAACTTCATGGCTTATCTATTTATATTGTAGTAGATTGAAACCAGACAGAAGACCTAGACCTGGAGGAAGATAGCAGAAGGCATCAGGTTTGGCTTCCAGATCTTCCTTAGCTGGTGCCCTTACCAGAAGAAAAGCCGGAGATTTACAGCCATGAACATGAAAGAAATTGATTTCAATTTCATTTATAATTTTTTTGTTTTCTCTATTTTTGAGGGAGAAATGAGGCAGGGGAGAAACAAAGGCAGAGATAATCAGTTAAACAGGATACAGAAGAAAAATAGTTAAAAGTGGTAATGATTAGCATAGAGTCTTTGATGGATAAAGCATTAGATTTATAATGTGTTCTGAAAATCTTAGCTGAATAAATGATGACCTGTATTTTGCAGCAATATAATTTTGAGTGTACTTTAACCTAGCATTCAGTTGTCTCATATCACGAATGGGAAAAAATTCCTTCTAGATAAATTTTGTTTTTAAGATTTGTTTCTTCTTTCTTTCTTTCTTTCTTTCTTTCTTTCTTTCTTTCTTTCTTTTTTTTTTTTGTATTTTTTAGGGAAGGGTCTATAGTGTGTTCAGAGTCTCACTACTAGATCGGGCTCATAGTGATTCACCTGTTTACAGCCTCC
>NW_004524722.1:5677689-5684823 GCF_000260255.1 Octodon degus | reverse complement strand
CTGCCTATTTACAGCCTCCCAAGAACTGGGATTACAGGCATGCACCACCATGCCCCGTCTCAGTTATGGTCTCAGCATGCCCTGGGGACGGGGCCGGCACTGCAGGCCCGGGGATGAAACCCCTGGCCCCTGTGCATGCTTGCAGGTGCTTTAATCCTCTAGGCTATTTGGCTAGCTCCAACTTAATGTTTTAAAATGTACTATGTCTTCAGTAATCCCATTTCTTTTTTCTGTGATACATGCTTATTACATAGTTACAGATTAAAAAAAATCCTATGAAACTGGCTGTGGGTTAGGAACTTTTTCAAGTGGTAAAACCTAGGATCAAGCTTGGGCCCATTTTTACCAGTTTCATCAGCTGCTCCTTACCACCCCGAGTGCCTTCCTCTCAGCCATTCAATGAGCACTTGTGAGAACTTATCGTGGGGCAGTGTCCTCCATACCATCTTAACCAAGACAGACAGTCCTGTGATTTGAATCCTAATCACACTCTCCGTGTGTTCAACTGCAGTGCACCAGTGTTCTTACTCTTGTTGTCAGTTTTATGGATGATTCAGGGGGAACTTTTTCACCTGTCCTAATATATATAATTGCTGAATTTCATTTACATGGAGCTTAAGCTGTTTTCATAGGATTTAACATTTTTTGAATATTGAGAATTTTTGAATATGTATAGTAGAAAAGTCATAAAAATAATTTGAAGACTTAGATTTAACTACATTTTGCTACCAAAAATAAATAAATAAATAAATAAAACAACTGGGATGTGGGAAGGGAGAAAAGAGGGAAATGAAAATTTAAAAAAATTTGTTTATTTATATATATTCATTTATATACAAGTTAGCTAAGATAATTGTACTACTAGTTCCTATTAGTTCATTGAAAGGAACAGTTAGTGCTTATATTGTCTGGTTGATTTTACATGCCTACATCTTCTAATCTGAACAACTATTTTGAAGATAACAATATGCAACATAATAACCATTGTTAATGTCCTATCATCTTGTTTTGAAATTCTCTTATCATTTTATTGTTTCTTTTTCTTGCTTTAAAATAAAAAAAACTACAAAATTGAGAGTTTTTTTTTTTTTTTTTTTTTTAGACTTAAGTTACTTCTGTGAAGTGGAAAACTAGATCCAATGTTCTGTTCCTGCAGGTCCCTTATAGTTCGGATCTTTCTTAGACAAACATTCATTCTGCTATGAGAGAGGAAATGCGCCATCAGGAAGGCGGAGAGAACTGTGAATGCTCTTTTTCCCAGAAGTGCAGCTGATGACATCTTAAGGGACTTCTTGAATACAGCATATACTTTTCAGGACAGGCAGCTGGCAGAGACAGCTGGGGAGCTGGCCAGGGCATGCAGGGCCCAGGACTGCTCTTCCTTTCTCCTCACCTCCCGCCCCTAGAGCTCTGCCAGGTGGGTAAGCTGACCTGTCTGATGCTCCAAGTTCAGGTCCTGAGGCTGTCTGCTCTTGACTTAGGAAGTCTGAGTTTTGCAATACAGCAATCTGAAGGAAAAAAGTCCATTCTTAGTGAAGGGCTTCTTGTTTTTAATAGGGATGTTTTCTCCTTTGTCATCTTCACAGTTCTGTGCTTTCTGCCTGCAGCTCTCAGGCTGAGATCCCACCATGCTTTCTGCTTCATTAATTTTTTTTCTTTTCTTTCTTCTTTCTTTCTTTTCTTTTCTTTTTTTTTTTTTTTTTTTTTTCGGAACCTAGGATTGAACTCAGGCCTTTGCGCTTGCCAGGGAAGCGCTTATTTCACGGAGCCATCTCCCCGGCCCCAATGCTTTCTGCTTCATGCATTGCTTTTTTAGAAAGGAATCCCCTCTAGGCTGTCCTTTGAGTCCGATGCTTTTGTGTGATCAGTAAACACTCTCATACTTTTCTCAGAAAAACATGGCATCAGAGAGTGTATAGAAAGACCCTGCCTGTTTTAGAAGCCAATTTGAAGGATCCTACATAATTTTAAAAGACTACAAATTGGGAGAATTTGTTTATTGCATGTAAGAACAAACAGAAATATTCAGGGAAAGACTGCCAAAATTTTTTTTAAAAAAAGATTGCCAGCAAGGAAAACAGTAGAATTCTAAGAAGATGAAATGAGGGGAAAAATTCATCCTGAGAAGAAAGGGTAGAGGCATGTGGAGTGCAGGTGGAGGCACAGAGGCAGGTGGAAGGCTGAGTCCAAAGACGCACAGGCCTTAGAACTCAGTAACAAAATCTTTGATTCTAAGAGTTTTCACAACTGCTCACTTCTGGCTTTCTACAACCCCATGAGATAAATCTATTGCCACAAGCATCTCTACTTTAAAGCAAAAGGATCAAAACCCAAATACTCAAAGCTCAAAATACCTGAGTGATTACTGTCCTCGTCAAGCTTTTGTGCTAAGCTCAGCATAGCAGGGGCTGAAACTTAGAGTGAATGTTCTTGCAGCTGGGCTAACAGGAGAGAAGATTCACTATGGTATAGTGCAGCACAGGTGGGAAAGTACAAACCAAAGGAGATGTAAGTCTGTATCTATGAAGTTAGGGGCAGTTACCTGTGCTTGCAAAGGTCAGCTAAATTTTTATTGAGGAGGGTGCCCTTGAACCTCAACACTGGGTGAGTCTGTACAGTCAGGGCCACCTCTGGAACCTACGGAGCTGCAGGCAAAGTCTGAATAGCAGCAAGCAGACTGATGTGGGTGTCTCGAGATATGAGGAAGTTAATTTTGATAATTCAGAAATACTGATTTGGTACTCACTATGTGGGTCTTTAATTTTAGGCTAATGAGTTTCAACTTGATTACTTGATAGTGAGGAATTAATGTTAGAAAAGTATATTTTTTATTTGCCCTTTAAAAATATTAGTCCTGAGCTACACAAGTGACGTGGCACATTGCTTTAATTCCAGCACTTGGGAGGCTGAGGCAAGAAGGTTGCTGTAACTTCAAGGCTAGCCTGGGATACAAAGTGAATTTAAGGCCAGTATACCCTTCCCTAAAATAAAAAAAAAGGCCAGTATAAACTACATAAAGCCTTTCTAAAAAACAAACCAACAAATGAACAAACAATGTATTAGTGCTATTTTAGACTGATGAAAAATTAGGGGAAGTCATAAAATTCATTAGAAGGCCATTACTATGGTATATTAGGATATCTCTAGTCTGAAGAATGATATACTCGAAGGAATTAAATAGAGCAAGGTGCTGGAAGAGTTACTGTGGTGTCAGTATTTGCACCAACTGTTTCCTGGCTTAATACAGTAGACAAAGCAAAAGAAGTAATTAAACCAATATTTTTACTTTGTGTCTCAATTTTGAGAAGAATGATTTTTTATCAGTGAGAAAACAGATGAAAAGCAATTCTGTGTGATAGAGAAATGATTAATTCTATGGCCTTGGTAACCTCCATACTATTTGATTCTGATATAAGGTAAGAAATTATGTCTATAAAATTAAACCCTTCAGTGAGAAAAGTAGTGCCATGAAAAGAATGGATAAAAGAATGAAGAAAACAGGATGAAGGTGTGGAAGTGCACCTCTGTGGACAGATGATTTTCTGAACATTTATCTTCTACCTGGATGAATGGATGAAAGAACTGAGAGATGGCAAAGGGAATTAAAAGCTGGGAGTCACAGTGAATTAGTAGTCTCAGTAGAACAAAAGAGGGGAAAGAGGAAAAGTTGGTGTTCAATGCCTTGCTATGAAAGGGGCATAAAGTTGAGGGAGCAGTGGTCAGAAACACCTTGTCTAAGTTATTCGACAATTGATGCTTATCCATCTGTAAAGAAAATAGTGGGGCCAGTGAGATAACTCAGAGGTCTAAAGTGCCTGCTTAGGAGAGCTTAGGGGAGCACTCAGGGATTGAGGTTTGATCCCTGGCACCACATGCTGCACCAGCCCCACCCCCAGGGTGGGCAGAGCTGGCAAAAAAACCCAAAACAAAACATAGTGATAGGCATAGATATAAAGGAGGCCAAAGAAATTCATACCAGTTAGATGCACTGAGACAGCTCCAAGAGTTTGGAAACCTTAGTAACAGTGAGGGGAGTGATGTGGTGAGCAGAACTGAAAATCAGGGAGCAGAGAGTATGTCACAGATTTGTAGTAGTAGATGAGGGCCATTCATCACACTGTGTACTTGTTTTATTTACAGGACCGTGGCCAGGGAGTCTAAGCAGGTATCCTGGCATGGGAGGTGGCCCCCTCAACAGCTCAGCATTGCCTCCTTTCACCTTGACGGGACTCCCAGGGCTGGAGACCTCCCAGCACTGGTTATTTGTGCTTCTTGGCACCCTCTACGTTGTCTCCATTGTGGGCAATGCCCTCATCCTCTTCATTGTTAAGGAGGAACAGAGCTTGCACCAGCCTATGTATTACTTCCTGTCCCTGCTCTCAGTTAATGACCTGGGTGTGTCTTTCTCCACTCTGCCCACAGTACTGGCCACATTTTGCTTCCATCTGAGAGAAATCAGTTTTAATTCTTGCATGGCCCAGATGTTCTTTATCCATCTTTTCTCCTTCATGGAGTCAGGGATTCTGCTTGTCATGAGTTTTGACCGTTACGTGGCCATCTGTAACCCATTGCGCTATACCACTGTACTCACTGACGGCCGGGTGGTGCGGATGGGCCTGTCTGTTATTATCCGCAGTTTCTGTATGGTTTTCCCACTGCCTTTCCTCCTGAAGAGATTACCCTTCTGCAAGGCTAATGTGCTGTCCCATGCCTATTGCTTGCATCCAGATCTGATCCGCCTGCCCTGTGGTGACATCACCATCAATAATATCTTCGGTCTATTCATTGTCATCTCTACCTTTGGCCTGGACTCGGCACTCATCCTCCTCTCCTATGTGCTCATACTTCGTTCTGTACTTGCCATCGCTTCCAGGGATGAACGGATAAAGACCCTCAACACGTGTGTGTCACACATGTGCGCAGTGCTCATCTTCTACGTGCCGATGGTTGGTGTGTCCATGGCTGCTCGCTACGGGAGGCACGCCCCGCAGTACGTGCACACGCTCATGTCCCTCATTTATCTATTTGTGCCTCCTATGCTCAACCCTGTTATCTACTCCATAAAAACCAAAGAGATTCGTCGGAAGCTTTGCAAGATACTGCTGGGAACCAAGTTTTGAGCAGGAGACATGTTGAAAGTCAAGATCCAAAGGATGTTTTCTCTTTGCCACAAGTATGAGTTTTCAAGACCTGCATTGGCTGAAATTTTCACTCTTCTTTTAGTCACAGACCTTAACATAAGTTTCCTGCCATCAGATATTTGAGGAAAGCTTGCCAATACATAAGACCCAAGACAATAGGTTTGCCAAGATAAAATGGGCCACAGTTTAGGGAGTAAATATTTTCTCGATTCCTTCTTTTTCAGTTCAAAAATACACATCCTTATACTCATTCCTCTATTTTGTTATAATATGCTGTTGTTATCCTTGTTTAAAGAGAATCATCACACAGGAAGTTATCTGTTTCCTTGAGAACACTATCATAATGGGTAAGGATTTTTTTCCCTCAAATATGTACATGTGATATTTGTTGAAATTATATATGTGTGTTCACACACACACACATACATACACACCACACAATAGCTATGCATGACAGAATTGATTTTACATAACATATATCCATCCAGTCTTTCAAATGAGATAAATATAAGTACACATTAATTGTATTAAGTGATTTATCTTTTAAGTAGTATTGAAATTTAGTAAAAGTTATTATATAAATTGTATATATATGTATATTAAACAATAAGGAAACAATGAAGTTGGAAGACTAGAAAAACTGTGTGAAATATAATCATGTTCTGTTGAAACTCATGGTCTTGTAAGACTTGGAAGTTTTTTTATGTTAGAAAAAATAAACATTCAACTAAGATATTATAAAAATAAAATATTTTATGAAATGATTGAAAATAAATAAGTCAATATGAAAGTGAAAAAAAGAGAAAGTAATTTAAAAATTCCAGTCTTTTAAGAAGGCTGCAAAAATCAATGAACCTCTGGAAAGTGTAATCAAATGGAAAAATACACTTTAGACATGATAAACATTGCCAGGTTGCTGTTATCTTAAAATTTATAGTAGGCAATTTTAGAAGAGATTTTCCCTGATATTCGAGGAGTTCAGTACCCATTAGGACACATCATATTTTCACTCCTCATTCTCCTCCTTTCCCACTCACCTGAGGCCAGTGCTGACCAGAATGTTTTCTCTGTAATCAAAGAGTAATATCAGTAATATCAAACAACTAGTTCAAAACAAAGTAACAGAACATTTTCTCTTGGCCAGCCTGATGTCAGGACTCCTAATCCCACTGTATTTCTGTATTTGTTTGAGCTGATTAGATCAGTCATTTAAAACCTCACTTGCTCCTTTTAGCAGCTCAAATAATACTTTTTTTTTAACAATTTGTGAGATTCACATAAAAAGCTACACATATTTGACCTGTAGAAGTTCATTAGTTTACAGATAAATATATAGCTATGAAACTATCATCACAGTCTAAACAATGAACATATATATTATCTCTAAAATTTCCATACAGCCTGGTGATGTTTTGTCTATTTATTTTTGTGATGAGAACACAAGAAAAGGTCTACCCTCTTAAAAATTTAAAGGTAGCTGAACATTTGAGCACTTACTGAGTAAGTGTCAAGTCCTGGATTAGATTGCTGACACTGGAAAAAAAAGATCTGCCTTAGAAAAATTTCAATCATTCAAATAGTATTATTAACTATAGACTCTATGCTGGGTAGTAAAGCTCTGGTCCTTATTCATCTTTCTTCTTCTTCTTTTTTTTCTTTATTCATCTTGTATAACTGAAACCTTGCACTCTGTGGCTAACACTCTTCATTGCTGTGGTATATTTTTACATGTCAGGTAAAGTTCACAGATTTTTATTTATCATATTATTTAGAAAAGATCTTTAGTTCGTAGCAAAAAGTCTGAAAAACTATAATGCATGTAAATTATTGTTCTTGTTTTATAAGTGAACACATTAAAACAACAGCCTAGATTGAATCTCTGTCCAGGACGACACAACTAGTAAGTGTGGGAGGAGGAGGTGAACAGATGCAGCCCGACTCCAAAGTCTAAGACTGCCCTGGTTTGAGTCACTGATTCTACTATAAAAATTGT
>NW_004524722.1:5668669-5677589 GCF_000260255.1 Octodon degus | reverse complement strand
CTGGCCCCTGAGCCTGCTGGCAGGCACTTTAATCTGCTGAGCTGTTTGGCCAGCCTTTGTTTTTAAGATTTCTAAAAACAATATTCATAAAGTTCCTGGTGGAACATTGATACTATAAACATTGATATATTTCATGGCTGCTTTTATAACAGCCTTGACTTGAGGCAACCTCATAGTCTGGCTTCTACAAGTCTCCTGAGCAAAAGGAACCTGGAGTGTAAAGTTCTTGGAGCTGGAGGTTAGCAGAATGGATTCTATTCTTAGTTTTCCACATTTACTAGCCCTGGGCCACTTGGTCCTCAGACCTTCAGTCTGACAGAGGATCCTTAGAACTCTTCCTTTGTAGGACCTCAGGCGAAAAGAAATCATAGTGTGGGGATGGGTGAGTCCTGCTTGGCCTGGAGGTAAGGGAATTGGCCTTGTCCTTTGCACAGAGCTGTGACCCACACAGGGGAATAGAGAATAAACACTGGCATTCTGCTCTCAGGAGCCTATTCCCATCTGGATTTGGCCAGAGATATCAGGGCTTGCTGGAGCCCGTCCACTGCTCAGAGGGTGAGCAGTGTCCCCTATATCATGCTGTGTGAAGGGGGGTCTTGTACAGCCTTGTCCTGACCTGGGGAGAGGCAGCCCATCCCTCCCATGAGTGCCTGGGACATTTCCTCACAGCTGCTCTGCTTCACCGTCCTCTCCTTCTGTTTCGCCCTTTCCTACAGTCCAACCCCCATTTCCCTACAGTTCCTCCTCTGACCTTGCATTACACTTCCCTTAACTGCTGCTCCCAGTGCCACATCATTTCCTCTGTGCTCTTTATCATTCCATCTCTTTTTCCTTTGCTGCTTTGTCTCTTGAGCTCTCTTGAGCTCCTGTCCCCCTCTTTCTTTTTCTCTGCCCCAACTCTTTGCTTAGCATAAGATAGGGAGGTTATTAAGGAACAGAGAGGACAGTAATGTCAGCAGAGACTGCTTAGTTGGTCTCTGAAATCTCCAGTTACATCAGGGATGGGATGCTAACTTTTATCTCATGCTGCTGCAGCAGCAGCTTTTGGTCAGGACTGTTTTAGACTTCCTTATATTGAAACGTGTTACATGGGGAAAGAAACTCCAGGAGCCTGTTGAAGAAGTGGGTGACCTTGAGACAATCTCTAAGGTCTTCAGTGTCCATTCTTTGTAGGACAGTAATGGGGGTACACTTGACTACACAAGTTTCCCAAGGCATATCTGGTCCATTGGTTTTTTATCTTCTACCTTCTAGAAAACCTCTTATCCGCAGCAGGTCCTACAGGCTCTTTCCTTGCCTTGTCTCCCAAAAGAGAATTTTCTCTGATGCCTAATATGGTTCTTCATTAATACACTACTTAGCATTTGTCACAGAAAAGTAAAAATTTTCCCCAGGAATCATATAAATAATAAATATGACAGGCATAATAAAGGATTTGATGGTAGACAATTATGCTCCAGCATTAGGAATTATCTGTGTGAAGCCAAATGGGATCTAGTAGCTAAGCTGTGAAGGTGGTGAGTGAAGCCACTTTTCCTGGGGTAGGCAGGGTTTCTGGGACATGGCACAGAAATAACATGAAATATTCTTAAATGCGGTTCCTTCTCCAAATGGCTATTCCTAAAACACCACAATTTAAGACAGTGAGGGGAAAGACACAGAGTGCACCAGGTTACTCCTTTGTCACTGCTTCTCACAACCCCGTTTGAGCTGGTGCAACACATCTTGTGTTCTATGAAGTTTGACTTTCAGTACAAGGAACCACAGAGGCCTGTTATGGAAATGAACGATCGCTGTTCTCTATTGACTTATAGGAAAAATAAGGTACGGGAAGAGTTTTTTCAGTGTTATATTTTTCTTACTCGTTTGTATCTTACTTATGCTTGTTTGACCATGATATATTATGTGATGCTATATGCTTTAAAATTATAAATTTAAGTTTTATAGAAACATGCCATAATTTTTTCCAAAGGAAAGTACACTGTACACTTTTTCATTGAAATGTGCTTTTAAATACCAAAAAAGCAGTATGCCTCAATGCTTGCTACTAGGCAGGATCCACAACCCATTCAAAGCCCAGTCTTCATTTTCTGAATGATTGATAGTGTTAACATTGCTTTTGGATCACCTGAGGTTGGTGGGAAATTTGAGGCTGTGAAGAAAAGAGGTAAAGAAGCCAGGAGAAGGCATCTGGGGAGTCTCACTGGTGGCTCTGAGTGGAAAGTCAGCCACCACACCAGAGGGAAGGAAAACTAATCTTTCTTCCACAGCCTCTGAGTTAAGAACCTTTTGACAGCTAGCCTGGCATAA
The DNA here is from genome assembly GCF_000260255.1 of Octodon degus. Lineage (NCBI taxonomy): Eukaryota > Metazoa > Chordata > Mammalia > Rodentia > Octodontidae > Octodon > Octodon degus. The sequence goes on along the minus strand of NW_004524722.1, from coordinate 5,675,279 downwards.
CAGCCAAGTCATTTTCCCAGTGAATTTCAGGGATAAGATCCATTTGTCGTCATGATATATAAACCTGTGTTTGCCTTTTCCTCCCCAGGAACAGTAGCAAGCTAACACACATAGTGTGCTGTCCCCAAGAGACGCAGTGGGCTGATGACAAATGTCCCCATCCTCTCATGGGCAACTTCAGGGTCAATGCTTCTTTCGCTCCCAGCTTTATCCTGACAGGCTTTCCAGGAATGGAGGCAATGGAGCCCTGGCTTTTCCTTCCTCTCCTTTTATTCTACGCCATCTCCATTGTGGGCAACACCTTGATCCTCCTCATTGTCAAGCTGGAGCAAAGCTTGCACCAGCCCATGTACTACTTTTTGTGCCTTCTTTCTGTCAATGACTTGGGTGTGTCCTTCTCCACATTGCCCACTGTACTGGCTGCCCTCTGCTTCCATGCCCGAGTGATCACCTTTAATGCCTGTTTGGCCCAGATGTTTTTCATTCACTTTTTCTCTTGGACAGAGTCTGGTATCCTCCTGGCTATGAGCTTTGATCGCTACGTGGCCATCTGCAACCCACTGCGCTATGCCACAGTGCTCACCAATGCCCGCATTGTGGCGATGGGCCTGGGTACTGTCTTCCGCAGCTTTGTTCTCATCCTGGTCTTCCCTCTGCTGCTGCAAGGACTGCCCTTCTGTCACTCCCAGAATGCTCTCTCCCATGCCTACTGCCTTCACGTGGACATGATTAAGTTGGCGTGTACTGATGTCTCTCTCAACAGCCACTACGGGTTGTCTGTTGTGTTACTCACCTTTGGCCTGGACTCTGTGCTCATCCTCATTTCCTATGTGCTCATCCTCAGGTCCGTGCTGACCATTGCTTCTCGGGAGGAGCGGGTCAAGACGCTTAACACATGTGTGTCACATATTTTAGCAGTCCTCATTTTCTATGTGCCCATGGTCAGTGTGTCCCTGGTGCATCGCTTTGGAGCTGGCCTGCCCCACTCCGTGCATATCCTCCTGTCACTCCTCTACCTCTTTGTGCCTCCCATGCTCAATCCTGTCATCTACTCCATTAAAACAAAGGAAATACGTCGCAGGCTTCTTAAACTGTTCTTCAGGGTCAGGTTCTGACTCGCAAATCCAAAACTACTGCATGATGTAGAAGTATTGCAACCATGAGCCCAGAGTATGAATCAATCAATTGGGACTGTGAGTGTTGCAATTCAACTCTAAGGCCAATGATCAATGATTAGCCTTTAATATTAGGGTAGAACTCAATAGGACCATTATGGCTTGGATCTAAAAATTAACTCTGTCAGTGTCCTCTACAGGTGGAAAAATGATGTTTTTATGTAATTATGAAAGAATACTGAGCCACACGACAGGATAAGATTATTCTCTAGAGGAAAATAATGTTAAAATGCTTCATGGCATGCTGGGACTTCTGGTTTGGCTCTGTACAACTCTGAAAAAGACAGAAGACAGGAGTAATTATGGGATGAGTGCATAGCATTGTCAATGTGCAAGGTTAATGTGGGTTGTTAGTGTCTGACGTTGCCAGGAGCCAGGACTTTTGCTACTGTGGTGCCTGAAAATGTAGTGTTGTGAGTTTGATAGCTCTGATGTTTGGGACATAGAATTTGGCTTTAAGATCCCTGAGGCTTTTTTCCCCTGTTAGAGAGTCAGAGGTTTGTAGGTCCTTGGATTTGCCTCCATTGAACTCACCTGCCTTTGCTTAGGTAAATGCTGGGGCCATTCCATCATTCCTTATAGCTGTTATCTTACCCTGGTGGAGTCTGAGTTCCGTAATGAAGCAGTCTTAGCTTACTCTATTTATCCACATCAGGCTACCATGTTCCCTTAATTCAGATATCATCTGATGGTGTCAAGATATTAGGGAAAGAATATGTGAAAAAGTGGTTGAAGAAGAATAGTGGTGGAATAAATAAGAGGATAAAATAAGGACTAAAACATAAATGAGTGAATATAGGAACCAATACTGACTTTTCTCAAAGTGTTTTTTTTCCCCCCTTTGGTGGAACCGGGGATTGAACTCAGGCCCTTGCGCTTGCCAGGGAAGCACTTATCCTACTGAGCCATCTCCCCAACCCTGAAAGCGGCTTCTTGCTGGAAGGCATCTCTCCTTTTGTTCCTCCATAATCCCTCTGTAGGAAGAGGTGCAGGTGAGAGGTGGCATCCTGTGTAAGCAGAATAAAACTTTCTATGATTTAACTTTTTCACTTGTAAAATGAGATGCAAATCTCTGATTTATCTGAGACTATTTTGAAAACTAAACTGAATAACATGCTTTAATTTATATGAAAATATACAATAGTTCATGTATTTATATTCTCTTAATTTGCAAGGCTAAAAGTAATTGAGGAATAAAGGATTTTATTTTCACATATTTACATGTCAGCAATATATTTATACTTCAATGAATTATCATATTATAAAATATTTTACTCAAAACACATCCTAATCTAACTGAAGAACAATTTTATATGAAGCTTTTGTTATTGATCATAGTGTGAATTCCATATACATTGTAAGCAAATAAAAATTATACGTTCAAAAGTCACAAAATAAGCTGAATATTTATGCTGCTTATACCTCATGTATTTAATGGGTACTCATAGCAAATTAATAGGCTGACATCATTGTGTCTGATTTTTTTTTTTTCAGTATGGGGATTGAACTTGGGAACGCTGCACTTGCCAGGCAAGTGCTTATTCTACTGAGCTGTCTCCCCAGCCCTGTGTTTGATTTTTAATAACATTCAAATAAATATTTTTGATGGTATTGTTTAATGATTTTGAATCTGTCACAGATATGGCATAATGAAATTAATGTAATATGTGGAAAATATTACTTAAACACCAATACATTTGTTTTCTCTTAAATCTGAAAGACTTTCAAGCAGTAATTTGACTCTTATGTACCTGTGAAGGCAGTCCAAAAGCAAGCAGGCTAATATTCTCTTCATTCCATTATTGAAGACACTTGGAATCCTTCTCTTGGTCTTCAGCATCTTCCTAGAGTGAAAGGGGTACTGCAGACCTATGCTGTAGCCAGTCCTCTTCCCCTCAATCCATCAAGTGGAGAGCTCTGCCATTTACCTAGCTAGAGGTATCTCAGATGATTTTCCTATTTCTCTAATGAGTACGAGGTTTATAGTGATATTCTTACTGTCACAGGGCCCTGGTTTTCAAAGTTATCAGATACATCTGGTTTGAGGGCTTGGTTTCTTTAACCTCTTTCTGTTACTCAGGCTTTGCTGGTCAGGTAGTTTGATTGGTTTCATAACCTTCCTTCTAGAACAATAGCATGAATTATACTTGATGTATTTAAACAAGATTAGGGACCCCATCGATCAGGGGCCACCCTTCTGTGTGTCTGCTTGAGATGATGGAAACAAATGCCATACATTTATTCTGTAAAGTAGCAGGAAAAACCTTTTTTTTAAAAGCTGATGTTGACTCTCCAGAACCTAAAAGATTAGAAGAGTATCTGGGTGGAGGTGATAGTGAATATAACTGGGGACCAGTGTGGATTCATTTGACTTTTGCCTTTCTGAGTGTATGAGGTGTGATTGAAAAGTACCATGAATCTTTGCCACATCTCACAGAAAAATGAAGACCACATCAGCAACCAGACTGTCGACTTTTCAGAAAATGTCGACATCGCTCTGAAAGGATGCACAATTATTGTGAAGGGTCCCAGAGGAACACTGCAGAGGGACCTCAACCACATCAGTGTAGAACTCAGTCTCCTTGGGAAGAAAAAGAAGAGGCTCTGGGTTGACAAATGGTGAGGAAACAAAAAGAAACTGGTGACTGTCCGCACCATCTATAGCTACGTACAGAACATGATGAAGGGGGTCATGCTGGGCTTCTGTTACAAGATGAGGTCTATGCATGCTCACTTCCCATAACGTCTCTATTCAGGAGAATGGGTCTCTTGTTGAAATGCGGAATTTCTTGGGTGAAAATTACATTCACCAAGGTCATAGGAGGGTAGGTGTTGCTTGCTCAGTATCTCAAGGCCAGAAGGATAAGCTAATCCTCGAAGGAAATGACACTGAGCTTGTTTCACATTCAGCTGCTTTAACCCAGCAAGCCACAGCAGTCAAAAAACAAAGATATCAGAAAAATTTTGGATGGTATCTATGTTTCTGAAAAGGGAACAGTTTAACAGACAGATGAGTAAGATCTAAGCGTTATCTAGCCACAGAAACAAACTTCTGGACTGTAAAGCCAACCTGTAATATTTTAATGTGACAATAAAAGATCTTTATTAAAAAAGAAAAATACCATGAATGATTAAATTAAAAATTATTATGGAAAAAGATACATTGCCATTAATCCCCCTTCAGTTATTCTCATTTGCTTCAAACCCACTTATCCCATCATTCTTCCCACTTTCTGAAGTGTATCTGGAAGTGCCCACTTTGTGGGTTCATGCCCTTCTTACTTCTCAGTGTATCTTTTACTATATTTTTTTTTGAAAAAAATGTAAGCGTACATCCACTGTATATTTTGATCACACCTCATAGCCCTATACCATTGTGATGTTTCAAATCAAGTTGTTTTTATTTGTCTTCAATATTGGAGATTTTATTGGTTGTGTTGAAGATCACTACACATGATTCACTTTGTACACAATTCTTAACACACATACCCAAAAAAGCCATGTATTTTTTTCAGTTGTTCTAGTGACTTTCCAGCTTCAAATTTAGAGGCAAATTTTCTGTAAGAGGATTAAGTACCAGTATCTTCAAATGCTGACAGTGTGTTATTTAAGTCCCACCAATTCACAATTTTGTATCACATATGCTACATATGCAAAATTTTGATCTTTCACAGCACATTAACAAAATGAGGCAAACTGGACTGGAGAGATGGCTCAGTGGAATAAGCGCTTCCCTGGCAAGTGCAAGGGCCTGAGTTCTAATCCCTGGTTCCACCAAAAAAAAAAAAAAAAAAAAAAAAGAGGCAAACCAGACTACCACTACCAAAGATGTTACAGAGTGCACATGATTCTGACAGGGCAACCATTAGGATAGAGTTTTCTTTAGGAAACAATTCTACTAAATACATGGGAATAGAAGTCACTTAAAGTATCCAAGACATATTAAATGCAGGACTGTAATTCCAGATTGCCATTTAGTATGCTTCATATTGCAGGATATAAAACTAACCCCCCCCCATGGAATGTTAAGGTGACACCCAAGACAGTCAAAGCCTGCCATAATTCAATATCCCACTATTTCTGGTTGTACCAAAAAATAAACAACCAGAGAATGATTTCACCCTAAAAAAAAATCATTTGCACTTTAAAAATGTTATGAGGTGGGATTCCCTCCTTTTTAAAAATGTTTCTAGAGCTACTAAAAAACTTGCATTTACAAAATAGTTGATAAAAATATTCCTCTGGATTGTACAAGAAGGGAGACAGGGAGCACTGATAAGACACGGTGTGTGATTAATCAGTTTTGGCTTCTTTCTCTGCTGCTTCATCAGAAGCTGCGCTCTCCTCATTTTTAGTTTTTCCATTTTCCGCAGGTAAATCTTCCTTGGTTTCTTGATTGGTCACTTCAGCCTGTTTTTTTCTTGGCTCCCCTTTTCCCATTTCCTTGTACTTTTTTGTCTGAAGACTTATCCTTTCCCTCTGCCTCTTTTGGCTTCGTTCCACTTTAGCTGGAACAGGTTTAAGCTGACACCCTCGCTGATCTCCTCTTGGTCTCCTCCTTTGCTGCCCCGTTGGCTGAGCTGACCTTCCCCTTGGGCATCTTGGCGGCCTGAGGCGCTTGTGGAAGCAGAGGGTCCAGGTGTGCACTGCAGTTCCTCCCGCCACCAGGGCTGCTGGAAACCCCAAATCAGGTTCTAAATCACCTTCTTTCTGTTCTAACACTTTCATATTCCATAGAACACAGTGCCACACTGCACTCAAAGAACATGAGGAGATTGTGGAGTCTCTCTACTCTTTTCTGGTCACAGCTGGAAGCCCTGGCACTAGTGACTGCTGTGGCACTCACAAGACAAGAGAAGACCTGCTGAGGAAGATGAGGCACCTGGGGAAACTCTAGTTTCTCACTGCCCCCATCTCCTTATTGTCCGCAAGAACTGCTGCCTCTGCTTTCTCCCTCCCCAGCCTGGCCTGCCTCCCCACTGGTTTAGCACATGAAGCAGCAATCTCTTCCCCACTTTCCTCAGTGTATAAACACCAAGGATCTGGGTGCTTCATGGCCTTTGGTTCTCTGAGAACAACTGGTCACCCCAGATCCCTGCTGCACCCCTATTTGTTTCTTGCTCTTTCCTCCACTTGTGCCTCATGACTCCAGGCAGGAGATTGGAAACTCACCAGAGGGGTCCCTGAAAAGTGGTGCTGTGGAAAGGTTCTTGGATAGTGCAAGAGCCAGTGAATTAGAAGGAAGTAGACACATGTACAGTGTTTTCATGAGATGCCTTTCCAGCAGCTTGCACTAGCAATGACATTCACCATTATTGTCTATCACTCTCTGAGACAGTTATGAAAGAGGACTGCTTCAGCAAGGAGGACGAGCAATGAGTGGAATAGGTGGGTTCAAACCACAGGAGGGAAAGCATTTTCAAAGAGATTCGTGA
>NW_004524722.1:5653276-5657664 GCF_000260255.1 Octodon degus | reverse complement strand
CAGGTATGTAACACCATGCCTGGTTTCAGTGGCCTACGTGCACCCAGGGTTCCAGGATCGGCATAACAAATGTGGTACTAGGGATTAAACCTGGGTCCTTGAGCTTGCCAGGCAAGTGCCCCAGCCCAACTAAATGTAATTAGCAGTAGAAAGTTTAATTTAGGTTAGATGCTTGGAAGACTGGAATTTATGAAAGAGACTATGTCTTCACTACATGCTTTTTATTGGCACCCATGATGTGCCAGGCCCACCTTTAGAAGAAAGAAAGAACATGTTGACATGGATTCTTTCAGTTTGAAGTTGCAACCCTATGGCAAGACAATTAAGAGTCCTTGGATTGAAATATTAGCCCTCTCACTTATATATTTTGTGACTATGGGAAGGTTAACTCACTAGGCATCTAATTCTTCAATGTAAATTACAGATAACAGTTATTGTTTTACAAGGTGCTTGTGAAATTTAAATGAATTAACATACCCAAACCAAACAAAACTCTCAACAAAAAATAACTGAGTATTACACTGGGGATAAATATTAATAACTCAACACAATAAGACATCATGATGACCATAGATGAGAAACTGGAAAACATGTTTTGAAAGACTAGGATCACACAGAGACCAGAGTTTGATCCCCGCATGCTGTACTGGCTCCGTGCTCGGGGTATGCTGAGACTGCTATTGAGACTGGGTGTGCTGGCGTGATCCTGTAATCCTAACACTTGGGAGGCAGAAAACAGGAGGATCACTACAAGTCAAGCTTCATAGAGAGACCCTGTAGACCCTGTACTAAATACATAAAAAAAAAGACTATAGAGCCAAAGATTTCCATGGTGCACACTGGCTTAGATTAACTGAAAAAAGTGTTCTTGTCCCTGATGCATGCAATCTAAGAAAAAGATGATAAGAAAGTAGGAGGAAAACTATTATTGGATAAGTGAAAAGGAAGAACTGGAATGGGCAGAGAGTTTAAAGAGGGAAACAGAGGCCATAAATATCATAAATTTCTAAAACAAAACTGGAAGTATGGTGGGGCACTGGGGGCTTTGTGAGAGAATGAGTAAGTGTGTGCATCAAACAAAGAAGGCAAGGTAAGCCAGACTGAGCTTTACAAAGACTTCATAATGCAAATTAAAAGAAATTCTTTTTCTAAAAATTTATTTATTTATTTATTCATTTATTTATTTAGTGTGTGTGTGTGTGGCCAGCTCAGCCCACCAGGGGGCGGGGCTGGCTGGCATGTGGTGCTGGGGGATTGAACCGCAGTCCCTGTGCTTTGCTAAGCTTGTTCTAAGTAGGTGCTTTAGACCACTGAACCATCTCACCAGCCCCTAAAAGAAATTCTGATTGGAAATTAATTTGCTAAAAATTAAATGAAGTAGAGGCATAAGTATGGGTCATTCTGTAAGATGGTACTATAAGGCTGATATCTACCCAGGTAAAGTGAAAGAAAAGTCATAGGTTAGGTGTGTGTGTATGAGTATTATGTATTATACAATGTGAATAATCCCATTTTGCAAAACTTTATTTTTTTTTTTATTTTTTTGTGGAACTGGGGATTGAGCTCAGGCCCTTGCACTTGCCAGGCAGCCACTTATTCTACTAAGCTAACTCCCCAGCCCCTACAGACTTTATGAAAAGAAAACTAATACTGCTTTTGTGTTGGTGTTGATTTTGAAAAAAAAAATAGCTCTATGTCTTATATTTGCCAATTACCCTGGATGCTATAAATATATCAAAAAATAAGAGCAACACAGGTCCATCTTTGGTGGAATTTACAATGTAGAGGACATGCCCTAGCTTATTATTTATATTACATTTAATTATGAGGCTGTGAGATACTAGAAAAGATGAGTGGAGCATGTTAGTATGTGCCTTCTAGTAGAATTCCATCTACATTAGGAAAAGACAGGAATCCTTCATAGAATAGTAATGTTTAAGCTAAGAGATGGTGCAGGAGGAGCTCGCCAAGTCCAGGAAAAAATGCAGATAGAAAAACTCGCACGATGTGGGAACCAGCATCTGTGACAGCTTTGTAGCTGGGGTGGATGTTATATATTCAGGCCTCTAAAAGAAAGTCCTACTGTCTGGAACAAAAAGAACAAGAACAGGCTCATGTGTCTGGGACATCCCAAAGTTAGGACTTATCTTTGCACACCTGAGGCCACCCTTGGTGGCTCTGCAGCTGTCATCATGCCATAAAATGAATATATTGAATTACATCATCAACGCTATAGGTACTGCTTGCATTACCATAGGAAAAAGAAGGAAAGTCAAGAGGCTCATGAATGTTCAAAGAAGGAAAAAAAAAAAGATTGGCTTGAAGGTTAAGCTCTACCACAAACAGTGCCATGCAGAGAAAATATAAATGAAGGAGACTATCAAGATTCATTAAAAGAGAAACAGCAAACAAAAGAATGATGAAAAGACTCCACAAGGAGCAGTACCTGCCTACCTGCTGGACAGAGAATAACAGTCCTGTGCAAAAGTACTTTCCAACATGATTAAACAGAAACAAAAAGAAAAGGCAGGAAAATGGGAAGTTCCTCTGCCCAAATTCATGCCCAAGGAGAAACAGAAGTATTAAAAGTTATTTGAACTGGAAAGAGAAAAAAGAAGGCATGGAAGAGGATGGTTGCTAAAGTCTTTTTTGTTGGAGATGGCTTTACAAGAAAACCACCTAAATATGAAAGATTCATTAGGTCAATGGACTTACGTTTTAAGAAGGCCCATGTAACACATCCTGAACTGAAAGCCACTTTTGCCTGCCAATACTTGGTGTGAAGAAGAATCCTTCATCGACACTGTATACAACTTTAGGTGTTATTACCAAAGGAACAGGGATTGAGGTGAATGTGAGGGAGTTGGGCCTTGTGACACAAGGAGACAAGGTTATTTGGGACAAATATGCCCAGGTAGGCAACAATTCTGAAAATGATGGCTACAGCAATGCAATCTTACTAGTTTGTCAGATGTTTCCTACAGTAACTTCTTACGCTTATTGAAGATTAGAGACCAATAAGGAAAACTATAACTTGAATACTGCTGAACAGTTCTCATGACTACATTCATCAATAAAATTATTAAATTGTAAAAGCATTAAAAAAAAGAACAAGAAAAAAAAAAAGAAAAGAAAAAGAAAAAAATTTAGGGGCTGGGGAGATGGCTCAGTGGAATAAGCGCTTCCCTGGCAAGTGCAAGGGCCTGAGTTCAATCCCTGGTTCCGCAAAAAAAAAAAAAAGAAAAGAAAAGAAAAAATAAAAAAAGAACAGGAACAAAATGTCTCAACAAGAAGTTGAAAAAAAGACAAAATCATCCCATATGGTCTTCTATAAGCAATTAGACATTCTTATAATGGGAATGGAGGAAAAGGGATTAAATTTGACTTAGAATTTCTGTAATACAGAAATGGACCTGAAAATGGGGAAATAGCTAACTTACTACTGTAATAATCCACGTTTGAAATGTTCATATGGTGATTGAGGGTACCTGTGAGACTCAAAAGAAGTTAGTGACATATTTAGGAGGTGGAACTGGAAGGATATAAACATACTTGTGCAGCTAGAGTTTGGAAGTCCAACCCTTATTCACAGGGCTTTCATCTTTCTTGTCTTGGTCATTTCTGATTTAGGGTTTAGGATTCAATCTAAATTAAGCCCTCACTGACTGGGCAGAGGCCTTCTGGAAGCCTAGGACTGGGGTTGGGATAAACTTTTGTTAAGAAAAAAGGAAAGTTCATTGTCAAAATAATTTGGCAAACTTAAACATTTATAAGAGTGTGCCACTAAATATTGTAAATATTACTTACATTATTTTTGTGAAGGAAAAACACTTCCAATGCAAAAAAAGTCTCACAAATTCCTTATACAGTTTGTGCTATTTGGTGTGTATTGTTGTGTATGTTTATCCAAAGAACAGTTCAAACCTTTATCTCAGATCCTGAAATGGGTTTCTGACCTCCAAGGAAATTAACATTGCCAGAGAACAAAAAACCCTAAGGATGGCTTATAATCAACAGAAATTTATTTTTCACTCTTCTGGAGGCTGTAAAGTCCAAACTGAGGTGTCACTATGCTCAGCATTTCCGATATCTGACTTCCTCACAGAGAGCAGTTTTCTCAGTGACTTCACTTGAAGAAGGGGCAGGAGATCTCTCCAGAGTCTTTTGTTAAAGGTGCTAATTTCACTCATGAAGGCAAAACCCTCATGATTCCACCATGTACTAAGGGTCCTGCTTTGTAATAGCACTACACTGGGGGTTAAGATTTCAATATGCGATTTTGTGGAGGCATAAATATTCAGTTCATTGCAATGCCCATTGTGAAAAATAAACAAATAACTCAGAGCTATAGTTGAAACAAGCCTTAGAAAAACTTTTAACTAATCATA
>NW_004524722.1:5651475-5653176 GCF_000260255.1 Octodon degus | reverse complement strand
CTAATCATAAATTATTGTAATGTCCTCACATACTAAACAATTATTTCTCAACTGTCAGAGCTTGCTTGACAAAACAAAACAGACTTCCTATACAGAAAAAAAAATCATAGTGTACATTCATAAAACCAAGAATGTTCAAGGAATATTTATGGAAATCTCTGGGTAACTCAAAATAAAATCAACACTTTGAAATAAAATAAATAAATAAATAAAGCCCTCACATTTGTTTGGGTCTCCTCCTTTAAAGTGGCTGCTATGTGTACTGTCCTGAAGCACTTTCATGGAGCAAACAAGCATGTTCAGTTTGTGGAGGGTGTTTGCACTGATCCTATGGGGATGCAGAGAAGCTGGTCTGGTGATTGCTCTGTCTCTACATAGCTTCCAGTGAGGCTGTGTGTCACAGGATGCATTCACGTTCACTAAGGTCATGACCACAGATGAGTGATCTTACTAATTTACAATGAGAAATCATTGTAACATGAACAACGCATCTAGGTACTTGACTGTTGGGTATGCCTAGCGAGTGATACACCATAATTGCATTTCTGGGGGCAACATAAAGACACAAGAAGCAAAGACATTTAAATATCTGAAAAATTTCATGTCTTGATTTCAGATGGACATATATCACACTTTAAAAAACTCATGTGTATTAAGCTCCCCTTTCTATTGGGCTTGTTGTCTTTTCTCCTTATAATTGACTGATATCTTTTCAAATCTATTTTTCTTCACTTTCATATCAACTCAGTAATTTTGAGCATATGTGAGAGTGTATGGGTCTGTATATTATCATGTTGTTTCATCCTGTATTGGAATCCTATTTTATCCAATAATTTTATGATATGTAAAGTTTCATAATTATCTCTGAATCTTAGATATTCAATCTATAAAAGCCAAATATTATACACTAGTTATTGGTATGTATAAATATTCAACTTATATGAAGTTTTCAATAAGTTTTATGGAGGGCTAGGAAGATAGCTTGGCAGTCTATGTACCTGTGTGGCAAACACAAGGACCTGGGTTCGATCCCCAGTACCACATGCCATGCCAGACTCAGAAGCCCAGGGTGCTCCTGTAATGAGACCCTGTACCAAATAAATATTAAAAATAAGTTTTATGGGATGTAGAAGATGGTCAATCTATTATAACATACTTTACACACTTTATCCTTGTAATAAGATTTACTCAGTGAGATTTTCAATGTCTAGGAATCATTATATTTGTCTGATTTTCTTTTGACCTCTTCTGGTGTATACCAATTATACACCTGGGTTTTAGATTTCCAAATCAGGAGAGCCACTTCCCGCTGCTTAGCTCCTCTACTCTCACGTTCGGATGTTCACACACTCTCACTAACCTGCACACAAACGCAGATGCTGTAAGTTGGTACTAACAAAGCTCATGAGGGGCAGTAAGCCTTAAACAGTTTTGGTGTTCCTTTTTATGAATTTTACAAGAATTTATAAAACGTGACTCATCCACATGGCTGCACTGATAAGGGTTCTACAATCTGAGGTACAGGATCTCAGGACAAATCCTGAGGGCATTTCGTTGACCTTCTCAGACCAAGAAGCTACAACTCTTGTTGCACAGGTCCTGCTTTGCCTTGGTCTTAACCATCCAGTAGAAAGGTGTGAGGATGAAATATAAGAAATAAAGCCATGCTGTTAAGTTGAGCTGTGGGGGACTCAGGTCAAT
>NW_004524722.1:5647320-5650846 GCF_000260255.1 Octodon degus | reverse complement strand
AAGAATTTATAAAACAAACTCCAGAACCAGTGTAAAGAAGGTCAATAAATTTCTTGTTTTCCTGTGTGGAGCATTAGATGTTTTTAAAAATATGTGATGTAATATCAATTTAATATAAAACATGTGGTGTCTCTGTTGGTCTAAATGTGTACACTTATCTTGCCTGTGGACTAAAAGAGGGCTGATTTTAGGCACAGTGAGGGAGAGTCAGACTTTTCCTGGCAGGTGCTTGTCAGCTGCTCTCCCTTTCACTTTCCAGCCCTGGTGATGAGAGACAACATGAGAAGTGAGGGTAATTGGGCTCTGCACCAGAGTGATTACTTTCAATTCTGCTTCCCTAAATCATTTCTCTGTGCATACTATTCAGCGTTAGCCTTTTAGAACTTTAGTTTCTCTGTTTTAAAGTGTAGGTGAGATACAGGATTGATAAAAACTATTGTACTTTTAAATATTATTACTGCTATAGTTTCAAGTCAGTTTAAATCATGCACTGGTTCACTTTATGTCAATGTTCTTTTCCGACAAATGAAAAATGAACAGTCTTTGCAGTAGCATTTGTTTCATAATCACTTGCTGTGGGATGTACTATCCCATTTGCCCAGCTCTATAGGAATGGATATTCCTGTTTACAGGTGAGGAACCTGAAACTGGAACAATTCAAATCATTGTTTTAATCATACAAACTTACAGAAGGAGCTTGTTGTAAATCTAGGTCTGGCCTTAAAGTGACAAATTTCCTCAGTTGGCCAAGATGAAGTCTTCCCTGCTGTTTGAATTTCAGCACTAACGTCCAGGCAGACCAGCATGTTCACCATGTTTTCTGGCTCTTAATAACTGACTTCAGTGGTTGCACTATTTTAATTCTTTCTTTCTTTTATTGTTTTTTGAGACAGGGTCTTGCTGTGCAGTTCAGGCTGGCCTTGAGTTCACTTGGTAGCCCACGCTGGCCTCAAACTCACAACAATCCTCCTACTTCAGTCTTTCAAGTGTTATGACTATAGTTGTGCACCACCACGCCCACTTTAGTTTTATTTCTTGAAATCTGTTTAGAGTTGCAGTGTGGTTAATGGAAAGACTTCTAATTTGGGGTTAATGAGAATCCATGAATGTGATATTTAATCAAATTCTTATTAATTTATGGAGTAAATTCTTTCTGGGTCTCATTTCTACATAATGACGAGCTTGGTGTGTTGATTATTCAAAGAAAACAAAGTTCTCTTCTCATTTTTAAATTCCTTGAAATCTCTAAGGAAGAAAAATGGCAGAGAACAGAAAAGCCACTTGAGACTGTTCACATTTCCTGAGGTCCAGCTGAGCGTGCAGCTCATGCTGTTATCCGGACATGAGCAGACTCAAGGGAGCCTTTTTAGTTTTTTGTGTAAATGCTGAGGACCAAGCCCAGCCTCATGCACACACAAGGGTAGTGCCTGGCCACCGAGACATATCTACATCTGGCCAAGGGACTCTTCACAGGCAGATTTATATAGCCTAGCACAGTGAATAGTTCGATCTTGGCAGCAGGACTGTAAGTAGACTGTGTTTCTCCCCTTAGTGAGTGAACACTGACCTTTATCCTCTGCTTCAAGGATACCTTGAGGAGGTAAGTTGAGATTCTGACTCTGCCTTTATAGATGCCCTTAGAGACTCTATTCATATGTAACTGAGGTGCAAAGCTTTGAAGGAAAGTCTGTCTGTGATTTAACTTACATATGTATTTTTTGTTTTCTGACTTTTATTCCTGTAGTCCCAGTCTATGTAACTCTAGGTGCCTGCAGGGCTATTACACTGGTCTCATTCTCCCAGATTCTTTCCCTGGATTTTAGTATTTTCAGACGTAACTCAAAGAAGCAACTGAGATTGTGTTTGGTGTAAAGGATTCAGTATGACTAACTTTGGCCCCAATATTCTCAGGAAACAGCAGGTAAAATGCTGATAAAAAAGAGGAGAGGCTTTGGTTGGAAAGGGAAGTGAATGTAAGAAGCCAGTTTGGAGACAGAATGGGCAAACTTAGCCTTTAACATTATGCATCGTTGTCCTTTTGGTTGCCATTTATTTAGTGTGTTCCTACGCTAGAGATCTGAGCATGCTCTTTCCATATTTCACTGTGAATTACTTTTTTTCTATCTTTTAAAGATGAACTTAAGATATAAGGGACCTAATTAAATTTATAGCTGGTCTGAGGAAAAAGTGAGTCAAAAATCTGAGCTATTAAATGGCAGGAGAGCACTTTCCCAAACTAATTTCTTTTATACCTTAAAATGTACATTTTTGTTTTATTTATTTTCGCAGAACTGGGGATTGAACTCAGGCCCTTGCGCCTTGCGAGGCAAGTGCTTATTCTACTGAGCCATCTCCCTGGCCCTATCTTCCTCCTAAAATAACTTTTTACTAAATACTTTAAGTAAAGGTATCTTTGGTAATCTGTGAGACTTAGTCTGGGGGTTATATACCAATTTGGTTGGCAAAAAGCTGAATATAAAATGGGAAAAAAAGAATCATGGGAGCTCATACTTGAGTACAAGACAAAGATACTTTTCAAATAACCAACAAAATATGCCACAAGAAGTCTAATATGTGGCAAAAACAGTGAAAACATTATGCAAGAACACACAGCAAACCTGCAAGCTTTAGAAATAGACAACAATTAAAATTAGAACAAGACAGTTCCTGGATGGTGTTTGTGCTTTTATGTGCCACTGACTGCAAAAATTTGATCATTCACTTGAATTTTTATTTAAAAAGTTAAGCCACTGAAAGATTGTTAGTAAAAGTATACTTTCATGTATGTTGTCATTAATTATTTTGCTGCTTCATATAGTAGAAAGACTCATGACGATAAGCCAGATGATCAATAATATACTGGTTAAAGACACTAAAAGTTGAGTTACCATTGGAAGTGAGTTGAGGAAGAAAAGCTAAGCTTGGTTGGTAGTGGAAAAGTTACAAAGTTTAGTAAATCTGTGACTGCTTCCTAGACTTTTCTCACATGAAAATATGGATGGAGGGGGAGGGAGTTGAATGGGATGATATCACTGAAGAGGATCAAGTATGATGATAAATAAAATGTTTGATTTTATCTATGTTATGTTTGATATACCAAAGCACTGCAACAATTAATTGGGCATCGATGCATAAATCAGTAGCTAGAAGAGAAACCTAGCAAACTATGTTAAAATCACTGCTATGCATATGGTAAATAAATTAGATATTATCACAAAATAATTTTGAGAATATTAGTTGTGAAAGGGAGCAGAGAAATGAGTGCTTCCTCAAAGGACATGAAAGTGATGAGTTTGATAGTCTCTCTGTGTATTTTTGATTATTAAAGCTCCTGAAGTAGCACATCAGTGAATAATTTGGTGGGAATGTGGGAATACTAGAATTTTGATAGCGGTTATCTAAAATCTAAATGTGATTCTCAAATTTATCTGCTTATTGGAATTGTTGACTAGATCACAAAAGTACTGATTTCTCAGTTATATCTGCAAAGATTCAGATTTAATTAGTATTGGTGTGGCCAGAGCAA
>NW_004524722.1:5642711-5647219 GCF_000260255.1 Octodon degus | reverse complement strand
AGACAGAGGTCTGTAGGAAAGGAAACAAGAGTAATCACAAGTTCAGTAGTGGTGTGGTTATAGAACAAGGATCAGTAAGCAAGGGGCTGAAGCAATTAAACCAAAGAGGAGGGCTCTGAGTAACATTTGAGTGCAGGAGAGTGATGAGGCATAGTTTAGAATGCACCCAGCACGGGTATCACTTGCACTCAAGAGACTTAATCAGCTCATAGACGGTACTAAGAGAGACTTCACTAAGACTTACTATGTTTTACTTATTGAAGAAGGTGATGGCTAATAACTGGTGGGAAGAAAGGAGAAAAGAGTTTTCTAGGAGCCCGGGTAATGGCTCAGTAGAATAAGTGCTTGCCTGGCAAGTGCAAGGGTATGAGTTCAATCCCCAGTTCTAAAAAAAAAGTTTTCTATCATTGGTGAGAGGCTTAAACTCTGGGAAGGATATCACACTGGAAGAAAAAGATGACCCTCAAAATATCAGATAATATTCTGGAGAAAGAGGCAAACCTGTGTCATATCAGGATATTACTGGGCACCAGAAATTCTACTATGACGTCTCTCATTCCTTAGCTTTCCATAGTCTTTGCTACTGGAATATCAGGAGCCCTGTGTTTTCTGGTCTGTGACACTGACTGTCTCTTCCACTGTCTCACCTCACTTCACTCCAGCTGCATTTTTCTAAAAGCAAGAGACCCTCATGAGCAACTTTGGGACGAACATTTCAAGTACAAGCAGTGTCACACTAATGGGTTTTCCTGAGATGGAGAGCCTGGAGCACTGGCTGGCTGCCCTCCTCCTGCTGCTCTATGCTATCTCCATCCTAGGCAATGCCCTCATTCTCTTCATCATCAAGGAGGAGCAGAGCTTGCACCAACCGATGTACTACTTCTTGTCATTTTTGTCTGTCAATGACCTAGGGGTGTCCTTTTCTACACTGCCCACTGTGCTGGCATCTATGTGTTTTCATGCTCCAGAGATTTCATTTGATGCCTGCTTGGCCCAGATGTTCTTCATCCACTTTTTCTCATGGACAGAGTCTGGGATCTTGCTGGCCATGAGTTTTGACCGCTATGTGGCCATCTGTAACCCACTGCGCTATTCCTCGGTGCTCACAAATGCCCGTGTTGCCCACATGGGCTTTTTCATTGTTGTCCGAAGCTTCTGCATGGTCTTTCCCCTTCCCTTCCTCCTGAGGAGATTGCCCTTCTGTAAGGCCAACGTGCTGACTCATTCCTACTGTCTGCACCCAGACTTAATCCGCCTGCCCTGTGGAGACACCACCATCAACAGCATGTATGGCCTTTTCATTGTCATCTCTGCCTTTGGGGTGGATTCTGTGCTTATCCTCCTCTCTTACGTCCTCATTCTCCACTCTGTGCTGGCCATTGCCTCCCAGGAGGAAAGACTTAAGTCCCTCAACACATGTGTGTCCCATATCTGTGCTGTCCTCATCTTCTATGTGCCCATGGTGAGCGTGTCAATGGTCCATCGGTTTGGGAAGCATGCCCCTGAGTATATGCACAAGTTCACGTCCCTGATTTACCTCTTCGTGCCTCCAATGCTTAACCCTATTATCTATTCCATCAAGACTAAAGAGATTCGTAGAAGGCTGCACAAGATGATTTGGACTGCTAAATTCTGATCAGCATTCTGAAAAGCTTCATATCCTAAAGGCTTTTAAATATATTGCTGTTTGATTGAATCAGTGTAGACTTTCAAAGGCTTAAATCTTTTTCTATGCATGGATCTAAGTTTTAGGGTCTGACATTAGTTACTCAATATAGCCTGCCTACAACCCAGAATTTAAAGCATCAAGTTTCCATTTATTGTAATGAACCATGTCACAGGTTGTTACAAATAACTTCTAAAAGAGCAAAGAAGAAAGAGTGCTTTGAATTAGATCCTTTTTGACCAAAAATATTCATGACAGTGGCCATCCAGATAGCTCAGTGGAATAAAGTGCCTGCGCAGGCACAGAGCAGTGGCTTTGATTGGATCTCTGGGGTGCTGTGCTGTCCTTTCCCCCAGGGCACATGAAAGGAAGACTGAGACTGGGCGTGGTTGTGGGTGCCTGTAATCTCAGTGCTTGGGAGGCTGAAAACAGAATCACTGAGTCTAACCTATATAGTGAGTCTCTGTAGACCCTATACCAACTAGATTAAAAAAAAAAAAAGCTCTTGACATTTCTGCTTTCAAGTAAATTTTAAAAATGAATATGTGTATGCACTTTTGAAATTAGAAACCATATTGTTAAAAAAAAAAAGAAACCATACTGTTGAGTTCAGTATATGCCACTCTATAATAATTACACAATTCAAATCGACATCACGGGCACAAGGACGAAAGAGAAAATGCTTGTGCAATGCTGAAAGATACTTTTTTTTTTTTGCCCTGATGCTGCCTTAAGGACAGGTCTGGTAAGGCATGTGGTGCTGGAGATTGAACTGTGGTCCCTTGTGCCTGACTGGGTTTGCCCAAAGAGGCAGTTAAACCACTGAGCTAAGCTGCAGGCCTCCATGAATGATACTTCTTTGTACTCCAGAGAAAAATCAAATAAGAAAGCCAATGAAGGAGCCATCCTACCATCCCTTCTACTCTTGAGAAGCCTCTTCATTACCCTGAGAAAACCACCTTTGTCCATCGCATAGAGAGAAGAATGGCAAGTGAGGTAATTCTATGCGCAAGTGTGAGCAAAATGAAAGAAAACATAGAAGACAAAAATAAACCACTGGTTCTCTGAGTTATATTGACAATAGGATTATTCTTTTCTTACTTTAAAATGTCTTTTCATATTCTCTCTCTCTCTCTCTCTCTCTCTCTCTCTCTCTCTCTCTGTCTCTCTCTTTTTTTTTTGAGACAGAGCGTCATTATGTGTACCAGGTTGGCCTCAAGCTTGAAGCAATACTTGGCCTCAGCCTGCCAAGTGCTGTGAGGACAGGTGTGTGCCACCATGACCTGCCTGTCTTTTTATATCCTAACATGACAGTTTAGTTATCAACCACACAACTAAGTTCAGTATATGCACCTCAATTTCAACTAAAACACTGAATAGTCATATGACAGGCACAAAGATGCTCTAGAAAGTGTTTGTGGGATACAGAGGACTCCTTGTAACTTTCATTCCAACATATATGTGTTCTGACTTCCTGCTGCCTAATGAAGGTGGACAATCCCTAAGTAACAGAAATTACAAAAGCTTTTCTTTGAATTATATTTTTAAAATAATATACAACATTAAAATTATAGATAATTATATTTTTCAAATTATAAGTTGTTCATATATAAGTATTTCACAGTGCAATTATGTCTATATAAATTTTAAACCTATTCAGAATATTTTTCAAAACTGAACTAATATATGTACATGTATTAACTCTACACAAGGATTGTAAACATATGCTGCAAATAGGTGTTCACTAATAAAAAATAATGCTAACTCGTTCACTTTATTTGAGTTGTATCATACAATTTTTCCTTCTATAAACTTTTATTTATATATTACTTATAGTGTTCTTACAAATGTTTAGTCTGTAAATACTGAATACTGCTTCATCTTGAATGTAATAATAAATTTGCATTCTTTCTTGAAAAACTGATGTGTGAAATATTTTCAATCTAGCTCCTATATTCCAGCTCTATAAAGTTTTGAATATTTCTGTTGAATAAGAATTTTAAGTTTATTTTACTAATCTTTTCTACATTTTAAATTTATAAGCCAGGGAGCTGGGGAGATAGCTTAGTAGAATAAGTGCTTGCTTGGCAAGAGTAAGGGCCTGAGTTCAATCCCTGGTTCTGAAAAAAAAAAAAAAAAAGAAAAGAAAGAAAGAAAGAAAGAAAGAAAGAAAGAAAGAAAGAAAGAAAGAAAAAAGAAATTTACAAGCCAGATTTTCTTTCCATTTTGCTCGATCAAGTACCAAAATGTCTCTTGGCCAACTGTGAATTTTCAACCAGTCCCACAGTTATGGAGGAATTCATCTCAGTTGTCTTTATTGGGCGTGGCTATAGGTAGATAAAGAAAGGACTCTCAGTTGTGTTCATTTATATTCTGCCTTTCACTGTGAAACTATGATTCACCCCACAGGAAGCTTGCATCTCCCATGTTTGGTTAGCCTTGAGTCCCCGTCTGTATACTGCCCTACAGTGCTCATGGACACCTCCTGCACCCCTTCCTGCAATGCCCCTCCATCACACTGCAGGTGTTGTAAGGAGCCAGTGTGGAAGTTAAAAAGAAATTGACCTGAATGTAGCACAGTAGTTACTAGACATTGGGAAGACAGGGGTGGGGAGAGAGAGATTTGATTAGTACACTGATTGGTAACACTGAATCCGTGCATCAGCATATCATAGTGAACTCCATGCTGTGTGATAATACATGTTCATCATAAATAAAAGGAAAAAAAAGAGAAAAGGGATAAGGGATTATTTATGGATGAACAAATCCCGGGAGATATTGATATATTGTACCTTTCCCTTATCTCTTCAGGTAGGTTTTACTTTCAACTCTCAATGAGTAA
>NW_004524722.1:5639898-5642421 GCF_000260255.1 Octodon degus | reverse complement strand
TATTTATTTATTTATTTTGTTGTACCAGAGATTGAACTCAGGACCCTGTGTTTGCCAACAATCACTTAATCCACTGAGCTATCTCCCTAGGCCCCAATAGTGAGGTCTAACACCATCTTTGCCATGTTTGGGACACTGCAGGTTTCAATTAGTATTGCCAGATAAGTAAATAAATGTTCTATTATGCTTTTTTTCTTTTTAAACCAAACAAAGAAGGAAGAAATGAGAGGTAAGATTTGTATGTTATGGTCAGAACTATAGCTCCAATCTCACTCTGAAATCCCAATCTTCATCTTATTTTGAAACTGGGCTTGAATAAAGTTCAGTTATTACAGGGACAGCCAAATAGCTCAGTAGACTAAAGTGCCTGTCTACACTGGGATTTGATCCAGTCTTTGCAGTAGCATTTGTTTCATAACCACTTGCTGTGGAATATTCTATCCCATTTGCCCAGCTCTTTAGGGATTGATATTCCAGTTTCCAGGTTAGGAATTTGAAATTGTACAAATCAAATAATTGTTTTAATCATGCAAACTTGCAGAAGGAGCTTATTGTAAATGTAGGTCTAGCCTTAAAGTGACAAATTTCCTCATTTGGCCAAGATGCAGTTCTATTCTGTGTGACTTTCAGAGCTAATGTCCAGGCAGACCAGAATGTTCACCATGTTTGGTGGCTCTTTAAAAATGGCCTATGAGGGGTTGTGTTATTTTCTTTCTTTCTTTTTTTTTTTGTTTTGTTTTTTTTTTTTTTTTTTTGGGACAGGGCCTTGCTATGCAGTTCAGGCTGGCTTTGAGCTCACTTTTTACACTAGGCTGGTCTCAAACTTCAACAATACTCTTGCTTCAGTGTCTTGAGTGCTGGACCTAGAGGTGTGCACTACTACACCCACCTATAATTTTATAGCATCAAAATCTCTTTAGAGTTGTTGTGTGGTTAATGGAAAGGCTTCTAATTTGGGGTTAATGACAATCCATGAATGTGATATTCAATCACACTCTTATTAACTTACAGTGTATATAATTTCTGGATCTCATTTCTACATAATGAGGAGCATGGTGTGTTGATTATTCAAAAAAACACAGTTCTCTTCTTCTTAAATTCCTTGAAATCTCTAAGGAAGAAAAATGACAGAGAACAGAAAAACCACTTGAGATTATTCACATTTCTTGAGGTACGGCTGAACCTGCAGCTCATGTACTTTTCCAGACCCGAGTAGACCCAAGGGAGCCTTTTTAGTCTTTGTGTAAGTGCTGAGGACCAAGTCCAGCCTCATGCACACAGGAGGGTAGATCCTGGCCGCCGAGACACATCTACATCTGGCCAAGGGACTCTTCACAGGCAGATTTACATAGCTTAGCACCGTGAGTCGATGGATCTTGGCAGCAGGACTGTAGGTAGACTGTGTTTCTCCCCTTAGTGTGTGAACACTGACCTTTCTCCTCTGCTTCAAGGATATCTTGAGGAGGTAAGTTAGGATTCCAACTCTGCCTTTGTAGAGGCCTTTAGAGACTCTGTTCTTATGTACCTGGTATACAAAGCTTTGAAGGAGACTCTGTCTGTGATTTAACGTGTATATATTTTTAGCTTCTGACTTCTACTCCTGTAGTACCAGTCCATGTAATTTAGGTGCCTTCAATATCACTGTACTGGTCTCGTTCTCCCAGATTCTTTCTCTGGATTTTAGTATTTGCAGATGTAACTCAAAGAAGCAACTGAAATTGTGTTTGGTGTAAAGGATTCAGCATTACTAACTTTGGCCCCACTATTCTCAGGAGACAGCAGGTAAAATGCTGATAAAAAAGAAGATAGGTTTTGGTTGGAAAGTGAATATAGGAGGCCAGTTGGGAGACATAACAGGGAAACTCAGCATTTAACATTATTCACTGCTGTCATTTGGTTGCCATTTATTTAGTGTGTGTCTTGCACTAGGAATCTGAACATGTGCTTTACATATTTCACTCTGAATTACTTTTTTTCTATCTTATAATTGTGTACATAAGATATAAGGGACTTAATTAACTTTATAGCTGGTGTGAAGCAAAAGTGAGTAAAAAATCTCAGTGATTAGATGGCAGATGATCGACTTTACCAAACTGATTTCCTTTATGCTTTAAAATGTACATTCTTGTGTCTTCTAAAAATACCTTATTTATTAAATATTTAAATTAAAGCTGGTAATCAGAGAGACTGAAAAAAATCAGAGAGACTGAGACTGGGGTTTATATACCAATTTAGTTGGCAAAAAATTGAAGATAAATGGTAAAAAAAGAATCATGGGAGCTCAACTTTAGTAAAACACAAAGATACTATTCAAATAACCAACAAAATATGCCACAAGAATTCTAATATGTGGCAAAAACAATGAAAACATTATGTAAGAACATACAGCAGACATAAGCATGAGAAGTAGTCAGTGATTAAAATTGGAACAGGACAATTCCTGGATGGTGTTTCTGCTGTTATGTGCCATGGAAAAAATTTGACTCATTTTCTTGGTCAAATTACTTGAGTTTTTATCTCAAA
>NW_004524722.1:5632640-5633745 GCF_000260255.1 Octodon degus | reverse complement strand
TAAAAATCCCAGAATTTCAAATATCAGGTTTCCTTTTATTGTAATATATCATGCCACAAGTTTTCACAAATAACTTTTCTTAGAGTAAAGAAAAAAGTGTGCTTTGAAGTGCATCCTCTTTATGCAAAAATACAAATGACATGGGCCAGGCAGATAGTTCAGGCTTGTTAAGCACCTGCTTAGGCATAATGCAGTGGCTGGGTTCAATGCCTGGTGTGCTGTGCTGACCTCACTCCCTGGGGCACGCTGCGATGAACATTGAGACTGGGCATGGTGGTGAGACAGTAGTCTTCATGCTTGGGAAGCTTAAAACAGGAGAATCACTTTGAGTCTACTCTATGTAGTGAGACACTGTATATCCTGTACTGAGTAGATAAAAAAAATCATGACATTTGTGCTTTCAAGTAAATATAAAAAATGAATGTGTGTGTGCTTTTGAGGTTAGAGACCGTATTGTTAAGTTCAGTATATGAGACCCCATCATAACTACACAATTTAAAGTATACCTCACAGGCACAAGAAGGAAAAAGAAAGTGTGTGCAATGCTGAATGATACTTTTAACATTCACTTCAGTGTGTTAGGTCACTTGAGATCACTAGGATCACCCAGGGATTCTTTATCCTCCAAAACAAAAACAAAAAACAAAGCCACTGAAGGAGCCATCCTACCATCCCTTGTACTCCGAGAAGCCTCCTCATCCCACTGGGAAAACCACCCTGTGCATCCCTTGGACAAAAGAATTGCAAGTGAGATAATTCTATGTGCAAATACGGGAAAAAAACAAAGAAAATATAGACGACAAAAGTAAGTCACTGGTTCTCTGAGTTACATTGACAATAGGATTATTCTTTTCTTACTTTTTTCATAATTTTATTGAGAAACAAATAGCAATGAGACAGTTTGATATCAAAAATTGGTAGGACAGTTTCAATAATTAACACATTGCATACATTCTTCCTAGTGGTTAACTGCTGTACAAGATGCGGACATGATATCCTATTTACAAACACCATTAGAACAAATCACTCTATCCATTAAGAGAATGTAACTATATATCTATCCTAACCACTTTGAATACACAGATACAAAATAGACATTCATCTG
>NW_004524722.1:5628108-5630025 GCF_000260255.1 Octodon degus | reverse complement strand
CATTTATTCCTTTGCATTCTTACAGTAGGGAGACTATACGATATTAACACATGTGGGTCTCGTTCATTTCACTTTTGAGTATATCTTCAAGGGGCATCCACTTAAACATAACAGCTATGAGTTTATAATTTTTTATAGCTGAGTAATACTCCATTGTATAAAAATACCACATCTTTTTCATCCATTCATCAGTGATGGGCATTTTGATTGTTTCCAGGATTTGACTATCACAGATTGTGCTTCTATAAATATAGGTGCACATATATCACTACGATATGATGTTTTGAGTTCCTCTGGGAAAATTCCCAGTTGGGGGATAGCTGGTTTGAATGGGATTTCCAGTCTTAGATTTTTAAGGAGTCTCCACACTGATTTCCATAATGGTTGCACCAGTCTACATTTCCACCAGCAGTAGAAAGGGTTCTTTTTTCCCCACAGCCTCTCAAACATTTCTTATTTGTTTATTTATTTATGTTAGCCATTCTTTCTGGGGTGCGATGGTATCTCAGAGTTATTTTAATTTGCATTTCACAGATGACTAGTGATGTGGAGCATTTTTTCCATATATTTATTCAGTTCTCTTAATTTAGTCCTCTGAGAAGTGTGTGTTCATCTCGGACGCCCATTTCTGTATTGGGTCTTTAAATTTTGGGGCCCTAATGTCTTTTAGTTCTTTATAAATTCTAGAGAGCAGGCCTTTGTCTGGGTGCTTATTAGTTAAGATTCTCTCTCATTTTGTGGGTTGTCTTTTCACTTTCTTGGTAATTTTTTTTTTCCCCTTGGTAGAACCAGGGATTGAACTCAGGCCCTTGCACCTGCCTGGGAAGCACTTATGCTACTGAGCCATCTCCCTGGCTCCTTGGCAATTTCTTTTGACAAGCAAAATCTTCTCTATAAGTGAGGGTCCCAATTGTTAATTCTTTCATGTATTACCCATGTGATTTGATCTTTGTTCATGAACTCTGCCTACCCATATGTCTTCCAGAGTTTTTTCTTCTTTCTCTTCCAGGAGATTTAGTGTTTCTGTTTTAATGTTTAGCTATTTAATCTATTTTGACTTTATCTTAGTGCGTGATGATAGACCTGGGTCAAATTTCAGTTTTCAGCATGTAGGGAGCCAGTTTTCCCAGCACCATTTATTAAAGAGGATATCTTTCTTCCCGTAAGCATCTTTGACCCCTTTGTTGAAGATAAGGTGAGTGTGTTTGTAGAGGCTCTGCATCTTATACTCTATTCCGTTGATCTTCAGGTCTATTTTGTTGCCAGTACCATGATGATTTTAAATCAACAAATGACTTTTTTTTTTTCGGAAGCGGGGATTGAACTCAGGTCCTTGTGCTTGCCAGGGAAGCACTTATTCTACTGAGCCATCTCCCCAGCCCCACCATGATGATTTTATTACAGTAACTTTACATTATAATTTCAAGTCAGGAATTGTAATGCCTCCTACCTTGTCTTTGTTGTCCAGGATTGCCTTTGCTACTCTAGGTCTTTTCTGGTTCCTTTCTTTTGCTTTTCTGAAATCCTCTACAATCTCTTTTTTCAGAGTACTGCAATTTTCATTGAGTAGATCTTTGACTTCTTTAGTTAGATTAATTCCTAGGTATACATTTTCCATGGTGCTATTGTAAAAGGTATTGATTCTTTAATTTCCCTCTCAATGTGCTTGGTATCTGTGAATGCTATTGACTTTTCATTATTGACTTTGTATCCTGCTATGCTACTGAATTTCTGTATTAATTCTAGTAGCTTCTTGATGGAGTGTTTTGTGTCTTCCAAGTAAAGTATCATGTCATCTGCATATAATGATAGTTTAGCTTCTTCTTTAACTATTCTTATTCCTTTTATTTCTTTCTCTTGTCTAATGTCTCTAGCTAATGATTCCAGAACAATATTGAATACAAGTGGTGATAGAGG
>NW_004524722.1:5618591-5627843 GCF_000260255.1 Octodon degus | reverse complement strand
TGCATCTCTGGGAAGAATCCTATCTGTCCATGATGTACAATCTTCTTGATGATTTGATGCATTCTATTTGCTAGGATTTCATTGAGGATTCTTGCATCTATGTTCATGAGGGAGATTGGCCTGTAGTTCTCTTTTTTTAGTTGTCTCTTTCCATGGTTTTGGTGCCAGTATAATACTTGCCTCTAATGACAATTTTGACAGGACTGCTTCCTTTTCAATTTCTTTGAAGAGTTTCATGGATATAGGGATAATATCTTTTTTAAATTTCTTATAGAATTCAGTTGTGAATCCATCAGGACCTGGACTTTTGTCAGTAGTTATTATTATTATTATTATTATTATTATTATTATTATTACATTTCATTCTTCATTGGGTTATTGAGAGTTCTTCTATCTTCTTAATTCAGTTTTGGTAATTTTTAGCTTTCTAGAAATCTGTCCATTTCTTCTGTGTCTTCTATTCTGTGATAG
Organism: Octodon degus; assembly: GCF_000260255.1. NCBI lineage: Eukaryota > Metazoa > Chordata > Mammalia > Rodentia > Octodontidae > Octodon > Octodon degus. The sequence continues at coordinate 5,627,372 of NW_004524722.1, read as the reverse complement.
TAAAGATTCTCAAAGTAGCTATTGATAATCTTCTGAATTTCCACTGGGTCTGTGGTAATTATACCCTTTTCATTCTTTAATTCTTGTATATGAATTTTTTCTTTTCAGTTTTTGATAAAGATAAATAGGAGCTTATCAATTTTATTTAATCTTTCAAAGAACCAGGTTTTGATTTGTTAATTTTTTGAACTATTTTCTTCATCTCAATTGAATTAATTTCTGCTGTAATCTTTATGATTTGTTCCCAACTTTGGGCCTTGCTTTTGGTTTACTCTTCTTTTTATAGATGTTGGAGGTGCAGCATAAGGGTGTTTATTTGTTCCCATTCTGATATCCTAATGTGTGAGTTCAGAGATATAAATTTTCCTCTAAAAACTGCTTTCATCGCATCCCTTAAACTCCAATAAGTTGTGCTTGAATTTTCATTGAATTGTAGATATTGTTTAATTTCATCTGTGACCCATTCATTACTGAATAGCATGTTGTTTATTTTCCATGTATTTATGAGGTTTTTCTTGTTTCTTTTGTCCTTTATTTCCTGTTTCAGTGTACTGTGGTCAGATAATATGCATGGGAGAATTTCAGTTTTCTTACATATACTTAAGCATGACCTGTGGACTAGTATGTGGTCTCTTTTAGAGAATGACCCATGTTCAGCTGAAACAAAACATGTATTCAGCTGTGGTTGAATGGAACCCTCTGTATATGTCCACTAAGTCCATTTGTTCTAAGCTCTGGTTCAGTTCTGCTAATCCTTTGGTATTTTTTTTGTGTGCTTGACCTATCTTTTTGAGATAAGTGTTTGTTAAGGGCTCCTGCTAAGACTGTGGTATTGGATGTTAGATGATTCATGTCCATTAAGATTTGTCCTATATAGTTCAGTACTCCCGTGTTTGGTGTGTACATATTTGTGAGTGCTACCTCTTCCTCTTTAATTTTTCCCCTAGCCAGTATATACTGGTCTTCTTTATTTCATTTGACCATTCTTAGTTTGAAGTTGAGACTGTCTTCTAACAGGATAGCTACCACTGCTTTTTTCTGAGGAGCTGGTGCATGTAGTATTGTTTTCTATCCTTTGACTTTCAGCCTGTGAATTTTGTTATGGGTTAAGTGTGTTTCTTGTATAAAGCAGATTGTTGGATTTTGTTTCCTAATCCACTATGTTAGTCTACTTCTTTTATGTGGTATATTGAATCCATTTACATTAATGGTCATAATTGAGATGTACTGACTTATGATTGATACGTTATTTACCTGCTGTTGTTTGCTCCTTTTCTCCTATATTTAATTATTTGTCCTATTTAGTGGGTTCTTTCTGTTCTCATTCATGGAATTCTAATCAATTTTATCTCTCTCTCTGGAAAACCTTTCAGTAGTCTGTGTAGGGTTGGCTTTGTCGTCATGAAATTTTTTAGTTGTTCTTTGAAATGGAAGTATTTCATTACTGCATCAAACTTGAAAAAGAGAGTTTTGGAGGGTGTAGTAGTCTGGCCTGGAATTTGTTTTAATAGAGAACTCGAAGTAGTCTGCTCTATGCTCTTCTTGACTTCATGGTTTGTGAAGAGATGTCTGCCATTTTTCTGATGGGTTTTCCTTTAAATGTGATGTGTTTCTTTTCTCTAGCAGCTTTTAGTATATTGCTCTTGTACTGGATTTCTGGGATCTTGACTAATATATGTCTCGGTGTGTTTTTATTTGGGCTGATATTATTTGGATTTCTGTATGCTTTGGTTACCTGAATGTCAGATTGTTTTCCCATATTTGGGAAATTTTCTACTATTTCTTCTGCCAATATTCTTTTTATATCATTTGTATTGACTCCTTCTTTCTCATTGATGTCTATTAAACTCATGTTGTTCATCTTTGCATCGTCTTGCAGGTGTTGAATTATTTTTTCCTGCATCCTAGTTGTTTTTAAGAGATGTTTTCTTACCTTTTCACTAGCTGTGATGGAGTTTTCAAGATCTGAAAATCTATCTTCACTTTTCCTCAAATGGTTTTGAAACCTTGTGATTGAGATTTTAAGTTCCTCTATCTCTTTGACTCTGCTTCATATGATGTATTTGTTTCCTGTATTGCTAATTGAAGGATTCCATCTTTTTCTAATTTACTCTTTTTTATTAGTGTTTTCTTGAGAAGCAGTTATTAATTCTTTCATTATAGTTATCCTTCTTGTTTCAGTTCAGAGATTATTTCTGATCTTTACTTCATATGCTATTAATTCAGAGATTTCTTTTTTTATTTCAGAGGTTATTTCTGATCTGTGTTCCTCTATGTCTTTCTGCAGCTTTTTTTTTCTTCAGATGCTATTAATTCGACATTTGAGCTGTGTTATTCCCAATTTCTTCTGTGCTAGTGTCTTCTGCACTTGTTCTGGGTGGGCTTCGGGTCTGAGATTGCATTTTTCTCCTTCTCTTTGTCATTTTGTTTAGCACTGTCCTCTGACCTTTGGTGTAGAACTTTGGTGCAATTATAACCTTAGCACCTACTGAAATTCAGGTGCAGATCTTTGAACTTTGAAATTGTCCAGTAGTGCCTGACTTTGGTCTGGCTTCTGTGCTCAGCTTCTTTCTGCTGCCACCCTTTGAAGTGAACCTGTTGTGCTCCTCTGTCAAGATGTTCTGCTCCTGGGTCAGCTGGGTTGTTCTGGTCCCTATCCTCTCTGCACAGACTTCAGCTGCAGAGTTTCATCCAAGACCTGTATGCCAGTCCTGGGCTGGGTATGCAGGGGTCCAGAGAGCATGACAGAAGGACTCACTCACAAGTTGGCGTGTGCTGGATCTGGAGGGATCCAGCAGGCAAAGGGGAGCATGGAAGCTCTTCCACACACTTGCTGGGCCTGCTCTTGTGCTGTGTCTTGTGGGGTCCTGAGAGAGAGATTGAAGTTACCACATGCCGGGCCTGGGCTGGTTCTGGAGGATTTGGAAGGGTTCCAAGAGCAGGGATGAAGGTCTCACTCACACGCAGGACTTGGGCTGAGTCCAGAGAGGTCCAGTGGGCGCAAGGAAGCATGGAAGCTCTCCCATACACTTGCCAGTTCTTAAGCACTTCATGTTCAATGTAAGAATATATCTCCATTCTTTCTTGAAAAACTGATGTGTGAAATGTTTTAAATCTAGTACCTGCATTCCGGCTTTATAAAGTTTTGCATATTTGCACTGAATATGTGTTGTAAGTTTACTATACTTGTGTTTTCTACATTTTTTGATTTACAAGCCAGATTTTCTTTCTATTTTGCTATATCAAGTACCAAAAATGTCTCTTGGTCAATTGTCAATTTTCAACCAGTCCCACAGTTATGGAGGCATTCCTCTCAGTTGTCTTGATTAGGCTTGGCTGTAAAGGTGGATAAATGAATGACTCTCAGTTGTGTTCATTTATATTCTGCCTTTCACTATGAAACTACGATTCACCCCACAGGAAGCTTGCATCTCCCCCCCGTTTTTTTTTTGCCTTGAATCCTCTGCCTTTATGCCGCCCTACAGTGGTCTTGCACATCCTCTGTACCGCTTCCTGAAATGCCCCTCCATCACACTGCAGGTGTTTTAAGGAGCTAGTAGTCTCTCTCTCTCTCATGTGTGGAAGTTAAAAAGAAATTGACCTGAAATAGCACAGTGGTAACTAGACATTGGGAAGGCATAGGGTGGGAATAAAGAGATTTGATTAGTACACTGTTTGGGCACTTGCTTGGCAAGTACAAGCACCTGAGTTCAATCCCTGGATAAAAAAAAAAGTGCAATTGGTTGTACTGAATCCATGTATCCACATATCATATTGAACTCCATGCTATATAAAAGTAATACATGTTCATCATAAATAAAACAAAAAAGGGATAAGGGATTATTTATGGATGAACAAATCCAGGGAGATATTGATATATTGTACATTTCTCTTATCTCTTCAGGTAGGTTTTGCTCTCAATTCCTAATGAGTAACTCCCACAATAGTGAGGCCTAAAACCATCTTTGCCATGTTTGGGACACTGTAGGTTTCAGTAAGTATTGCTGGATAAATAAATAAATGTTTTATTATGCTTTTTTAAAAACCAAACAAAGAAGGAAGAAATGAGAGGTAAAATTTGTACTTTATGGTCAGAATTACAGCTGTAATCTTACCCTGAAATCCCGATCTTCATCTTATGTTGAAACTGAGATAGAATAAAGTTAAGTAATTACAGGGCCAGCCAAATAGCTCAGTGGACTAAAGTGCCTATCTACACTGGGATTTGATCCCCCATTGCTGTAGTGGCCCAGCCTATGTGGTGGGCTGAGACAGTGATAGACTGGATAAGGTGGTGTGGGCCATTAATCCCAGGGATTGGGAGGCTGAAAAACGGAGAATCACTGTGAGTCCAATCTGTGTAGTGAGACCCGGTAGACCCTGTACTAAATACATAAACAAACAAATAAAAACGACAGGTCCAGAGATTTCTGTTGTGCACACTGGGCTTGGATTAACTGAGGAAAATGTTCTTCTCCCAGACACATGGAATATAAAATAAGGTGATAAAAATGTATGAGGAAAACTATTACTGGATAAGAGAAAAGTTAAAACAGGAATGGACAGAGAGCTTAACAATGGAAGAAGAGGCCATAAATGTCATAAATTTCCAAAAAGACTTGGAGAATAGTGGCCAGGGGACATTGTGAGAGAATGACCTAAGTGTGTTCATGAAGCAAGGAAGGCAAAGTAAGCCAGGCGCTTTACAAGGACTTTATAATGGAAATTTTAAAAATTCTTGTTGGAAATTAGCTTGCTAAATATTAAATCTAGTAAAAGCCCAAGTATGAGTCATTCTGTAAGATGGTACTATAAGGCTGATATCTAGCTAGGTAAAGTGAAAGAAACATCATAGGTCAGGTGCTTGTATACAAGTACTGTGTTTCTTACAATGTGAATAATCCCATTTTACAAAACTTTATGAAAGGAAAACAATACTACTCTTGTGTTGATGTGAATTTTGAAAAAAATATTAGTTCTATGTCTTATATTTGCCAAATATTATGCTGGGTGTTATAACTATATCAAAGAATGAGAACAACACTAATCCATCTTTAGTGGAATTTACACTGTAAGGGACATACCCTAGTTTATTATTTACTTTGAAATATACATGTATGGTTTTGCCCCTACCTTATTTCCTAACTTTTCTCCTTTCTCTCTCTATGTTGTTAAATCCTTAAGTTCTCTTTGCTTTTAACTGTGTCTGTTATACCTTTCAGTTTTTATTTCTTTGTTTGAGTTCTTACACTGTGGAGACAATATGATATTTACACATGTGGGTCTGGTTTATTTCATTTATGAGTATAGCCTCAAGTTGCATTTACTTACTATGAAGGCTTTGAGTTTGCTTTTATTTGTAGCTGAGTAATACTCCATTGTGTAAAAATACCACATGTTTTTATCCATTCCTTAGACGATGGGCATTTTAGTTGTTTCCAAGATTTGGCTATCACAAATTGTGCTGCTATAAACATGGACACACATATATAATCACTCAGACAAATGTCTTCTATCTAGCATATATAGAGAACTAAAAAACATTAGACCCCCAAAATTTAAAGACCCAACCCAAAAATGGGCTTTTGAGATGAATACATACTTCTCAGAGGAAGGAATACAACAGGCAAATAAATACATGAAAAAATGCTCCACATCAGCAGCTATTCGATAAGTGCAAATTGAAACAACATTGGGATACCATCTCACCCCAGAAAGAATGGCTATCATAAAGAAATCAACCAACAACAAATGTTGGAGAGGCTGTGGGGAAAAGGAGCCTTTCTTCACTGCTGGAGGAATGTAGATTGGTGCAACCATTATGGAAATCAGTGTGGAGACTCCTCAAAAACCAGGACTGGAAATCCCCTTCAATCCAGCTATCCCCCTACTGGGAATTTTCCCAAATAACATAAAACATCGTGGTCATTTCTGATCTATTGTCAGTATTCAATCTAAATTTTAAGTCCTCACATTGGTTTGGGTCTCCTCCTTTAAAGTGGCTGCCATGTGTACCATCCTGAAGCACATTCATGGAGCAAACAAGCATGTTCAGATTGTGGAGGGTGTTTGCCATGATCCCATGGGGATGCAGAGAAGCTAGTCTGATGATTGCTCTGTCTCCACGTAGCTTTCAGTGAGGCTGTGTGTCACAGGATGCATTCACATTCACTAAGGCCATGACGACAGATGAGTGATCTTACTAATTTACAATGAGAAATCATTGTAACATAAACAAAACATCTAGGTACTTGACTGTTGAGTATGCCTAGCAAGTAACATACTATAAATGCATTTCTGGGGGCAAAAAACCCCAAGATGCAAAGACATTTAAATATTTGAATTTCGTGCATTGGTTTCAGATGGACATATATCGAACTTAAGAAAAAAAATGTATATAGTAAGCCCCCCTTTCTAGTGGGATGGTTGTATCTTCTCCTTATAATAATTTGACTGATTTTTTAAAATCTAATTTTCTTCACTTTCATCTCTTCAATTCAGTAATTTTTTTTTTTTTTTTTTTTTTTGGCAGAACCGGGGATTGAACTCAAGCCCTTGCACTTTCCAGGAAAGTACTTCTTCCACTGATCCATCTCCCCGGCCCAACTCAGTAATTTTGAGCCTATGTGAGATAGGTATCTGTATATAATCCTGCTGTTTAATCCTGAAGTAGATTCTTATTTTATCCAATAATTTTATGATATGTCGTTTCACAATTATCTCTGAATCTTAGATATTTGATTTAAACAGCCAAATAATATATCCTAACCTAGCGGTATCTATAAATATTCAACTTATATGAAGTTTTCAATAAGATTTATGGAGGGCTAGGGAGATAGCTTGGTGAACTAAGTGCCTGTGTGGCAAAGGCAAGGATCCAAGTTCAATTCCCAGCACCACCTGCCATGCTGGCCCCAGAGCCCGAGGGTGCTCACATGGCAAGATCCTGTACCAAATAAATAAATATTAAAATAATAAATTTTATGTCATGTGGAAGATGGTCAGTGACTTGCAAATTTCTTTTCACACCCTGTGTATGTAATATGATTTATTCAGTGAGATTTTAAATGTCTAAGAATCATTATTTTTGTCTGTATTGTATATTATTTCTTTCTTCTGACCCCTTCTGGTGTATACTGGTTCATCCTTATAACACGCAGCTGTTTTTAAGTTTCCAAATCAAGAGAGCCACTTACCACTGCATAGCCCCTCTGCTCTCACATTCAGAGGTGCACACATGCTCACCAACCTGCAAATGCAGATGCCGTGAGTTGGTACTAACAAAGCCACAAGGAGCAGTAAGTCTTAAACAGTTTTGGCATTCCTCTATAGGAATTTTAAAGTAGTTTATAAAGCAAACTCCAAAAGAGGTGTAAGGAAGCTCAATGAATTTCTTGTTTTCAGGCACAGAACATTCGATGTTTTTAAAAATGTGGGATATACAGAGAGAAAATTGGTCAAGCAATGGCTGTGACTCATCCACATGGCTGACACTGACAAAGGATCTACAGGGTTTCAGGCTAAATCCTAAGGGGATTTGACTGACCTTGTCAGATACAAAAGTTACATTTCTTGTTATATAGGTCTTGCTTTATGTTGGTCTTAACTATCCAGCAGAAAAGTATAAATATGAGGTATAAAAATAAAGCCATATTAATATGCTGATCTATAAAAGGCTCAAGTCAACAACTTCTGACATTGCCAGTCCTATGGATAACCCACTACTATTATGGACTACTGGACTATATTGGATTATTTTGCTGAATTCATGCACCTACAATATTTAAATGGCAATGGAATACCCATCATTGACAAAACTAAACAAAAAAGGGGATACAAATGAAGGACCATTTTGTATCTATATACAAAATAGTTCAGATAGATATACAGCTACTTCCTCTTAATTCAATGAGAAGAAATGTTTGTACTAATAGTGTTTGGACAGGATATCATGCCTACATCTTGTCCTATGGATAACTACTACGAAGACAACAGTATGCAATGTATTAATTTTTGTAACTGTTCTACTAACCTGTTTTGAAACTGTCTTATTGCTGTTTGTTTCTCAATAAAATTAATAAGAAAAGTGTGATGTAATGTTGATTTAATATAAAGGATCTGGTGTCCCTGTTGGTCTAAATGTGTACACTTATCTTGCCTGTTGACTAAAGGAGGGCTGATTTTAGGCATAGTGAGGGAGATTCAGACTTTTCCTGGCAGGCGCTTGTGTCAGCTGCTCTCCCTTTCACTCTCCAGCCCTGGTGATGAGAGGCAGCATGAGAAGTGAGGGTAATGGGGCTCTGCACCAGAGTGATTACTTTCAATTCTGCCTCCCTAAATCATTTGCCTTTTATTAAGCTTTAGCCTTTTAGAACTCCAGTTTCTCTGTTTTAAAGTTTAGGTGACAGAGAAGATTATCAAAAACTATTGTACTTTAAAAAATAGTTACTGTTGCTCTTCCATTCAGCCAGAACTGCCATCTTCCAGTAATTTGCCAAAAGGACTAAAACAAAGTGCAAGAAGAGGGGAACCCAGTATATGTTCTTCAATCCTTTTAGAAAACATGGGGTTGTTCCTTTGGTCACATACATGTGAATCTACAAAAAAGGTGATATTGTAGACATCAAGGGAATGAGTACTGTGCAAAAAGGAATGCCTCACAAATGTTGCCATGGCAAAATGGGAAGAGTCTACAACGTTACCCAGCACGTTGTTGGCATTGTTGTAGACAAGCAAGTTAAGGGCAAGATACTTGCCAAGAGGATGAATGTGAATATTGAG
>NW_004524722.1:5607739-5609406 GCF_000260255.1 Octodon degus | reverse complement strand
GGCCTCTTCACAGGCAGATTTATAGAGCCTACCACAGTGAGTAGCTCAATCTTGGCAGCAGGACTGTACGTAGACTGTGTTTCTCCCCTTAGTGGTGAACACTGACCTCTATCCTCTGTTTTTCAAGGATACCTTGAGGAGGTAAGTTGAGATTCCATCTCTGCCTTTATAGAGGCCCTTAGAGACTCTATTCATATGTACCTGGAGTGCAAAAATTTGAAGGAAAGTCTGTCTGTGATTTAACTTACATATGTATTTTTTGTTTTCTGACTTCTATTCCTATAGTCCCAGTCCATGTGGTTCTAGGTGCCTGCAGGGCCACCATGCTGGTCCCATTCTCCCAGATGCTTTCTCTGGATTTTCATATTTGTAGACCTAACTCAAAGAAACAGCTGTGATTTTGTTTGTTATAAAGAATTCAGCATGACTAACTATGGCCCCAATATTCTCAGGAGATAGCAGGAAAAATGCTGATACAAAGATGATAAGTTTTAGTTGGAAAGTGAACATAGGAAGCCAGTTTGGAGCCTGAACAAGGGTACTCAACCTTTAATGTTATTCACTGCTGCCATTTGGTTGCCATTTATTTAGTGCATGTCCTGCATTAGGAATCTGAACATGTACCTTACATATTTCACTCTGAATTTCTTTTTTTCTATCTTATAATTGTGTACATGAGATATAAGGGACTTAGTTAAATTTATAGCTGGTGTGAGGAAAGAGTGAGTCAAAAATCTCAGTTATTAGATGGCAGGAGAGCAACTTAGCCAAATTGATTTCTTTTATAACTTAAAATATACATTCTTCTGTCTTCTTATCAAAATAGCTTATTTACTAAATATTTTAATTAAAACTACCACTGGTATTCAGAGAGACTGAAAAATATCAGAGGGACTGAGACTTGGATTTATATACCAATATAGTTAAAAAAATTGAAGATAAAATGGGAAAAAAGAATCATGGAAGCTCATACTTGAGTAAAAGACAAAGGTACTATTCAAATAAACAACTAATATGTCACAGGAATTCTAATGTGTGGCAAAAACAACGAAAACATTATTTAAGAACATACCATAGACATATAAGTATGAGAAGTAGTTAATGATTAAAATTGGAACAGGACAATTCCTGGATGGTGTTTCTGCTATTATGTGCCATGGAAAAATTTGACCAATTACTTGAGTTTTTATTTCAAAAGTAAGGTAAGCTTTTGAAAGATTGTTAGTAAAAGTATAGTGTCATTTATGTTGTCAGTAATTATTTCTCTGCTTCACATAGTAGAAAGAGTCATGACCTTAAGCCAGATGATCAATCATATACTGGTTAAAGACACTTAGGGATGAGTTACCATTGGAAGTGAGTTGAGGAAGAAAAGCTAGGGTTGGTAGGTAGTGGAAAAATTACAAAGGTTAAGTAAATCTGTGAATGCCTCCTAAACTTTTCTCACAAGTAAATATGGATGGAGGGCGCAGGAGTTGAATGGAACGGTATCATTGGAGAAGATCAAGTATGAGGATGAATAAAAAGTTTGACTTTACCTATGTTATGTTTGATATACCAAAGAATTGCTACAATTAATTGGGTATTGATGCATAAATCAGTGACTAGAAGAGAAGCCTAGCACATTATGTTGGAATGGCTGCTATTCAGATGATAAATAAATTAGA
>NW_004524722.1:5604390-5607340 GCF_000260255.1 Octodon degus | reverse complement strand
ACAGACAGACAGACAGACAGACAGGGACAGAGACAGAAACAGAGAAAGACAGAGACAGAAAGACATACTGACAGACAGACACAGAGACAGAAAAAGACAGACAGATATACAGACAGAGACACAGAGAGAGACACAGACAGAGACAGAGACACAGGGGCAAAGACAGAGAGAGAGAGACAGAGATAGAGGTTGTTAGGAAAGGAAGCAAGAGTAATCACAAGTAGAAGAGTGGTGTGGCTATAGAACAAGGATCAATAAGCAAGAGGCTCAAGCAATTGAAAAGAGTAGGACCCTGAGTGATGTTTGAATGCAGGAGAGTGAGGAGGCACAGTTTAGAACGCAGCCAGCGAAGGCTATCACTTGTACTCAAGAGACTAAATCAGTTTGTATACAGTACTAAAAAAGACCTTATTAGCACTTACTGTGTTTTTTTGTTGTTGAAGAAGATGATGGCTAATAATGTGGGAAGGAAGGACACAGCAGTTTTTTGTTTTGTTTTGTTTTGTTTTGTTTTGTTTTAATCATTGGTGAGAGATTTAAGCTCTGGGAAGAATATCACACAGGGAGAGAAAGATGACCCTCAAAATGGCAAATAATAATCTGGGGAAAAAGGCAAACCAGTGGCAGATCTGGGGATATTACTGGGCACCAGAAGTTCTGCTATAACATCTCTCCTTGCTAACCTTTCCATGGTCTATGCTATAGGAATATCAGGAGCACTGGGTCTTCGGCTCTGTGACACTGACTGCCTCTTCCACTGTCTCACCTCACTTCACTCCAGCTGCATTTTCCTAAAAACCAGAGACCTTTATGAGGAACTTGGGGATGAATATCTCAAGTACCAGCAGCATCACACTAATGGGTTTTCCTGAGATGGAACGCCTGGAGCACTGGCTGGCTGCCCTCCTCCTGCTGCTCTATGCTATCTCCATCCTAGGCAATGCCCTCATTCTCTTCATCATCAAGGAGGAGCAGAGCTTGCACCAACCGATGTACTACTTCTTGTCATTTTTGTCTGTCAATGACCTAGGGGTGTCCTTTTCTACACTGCCCACTGTGCTGGCGTCTATGTGTTTTCATGCTCCAGAGATTTCATTTGATGCCTGCTTGGCCCAGATGTTCTTCATCCACTTTTTCTCATGGACAGAGTCTGGGATCTTGCTGGCCATGAGTTTTGACCGCTATGTGGCCATCTGTAACCCACTGCGCTATTCCTCTGTGCTCACAAATGCCCGTGTGGCCCACATGGGCTTATCCATCATTGTCCGAAGCTTTTGCATGATCTTTCCAGTTCCCTTCCTCCTGAGGAGATTGCCTTTCTGTAAGGCCAACGTGCTGACTCATTCCTACTGTCTGCACCCAGACTTGATCCGCCTCCCCTGTGGAGACACCACCATCAACAGCATGTATGGCCTTTTCGTTGTTGTCTCCACCTTTGGGATGGATTCTGTGCTTATCCTCCTCTCTTACATCCTCATTCTCCACTCTGTGCTGGCCATTGCCTCCCAGGAGGAAAGACTTAAGTCCCTCAACACGTGTGTGTCCCATATCTGTGCTGTCCTCATCTTCTATGTGCCCATGTTGAGTGTGTCAATGGTCCCTCGGTTTGGGAAGCATGCCCCCAAATATGTGCACAAGTTCATGTCCCTGATTTACCTCTTTGTGCCTCCAATGCTTAACCCTATTATCTATTCCATCAAGACTAAGGAGATTCGTAGGAGGCTACACAAGATGATTTGGGGCCCTAAGCTATGATCACCATTCTGAAAAGCTTCATACTCTAGAGGCTTTAAAAAAATGTCTAATGTTTGGTTGAATCAGTCTATACCTTCAGAGGCTTCAATCTTTTTATGCAAGGATCTGTATTTCGATGTCTGGAATTAGTTACACAACATAATCTGCCTGCAACCAAGAATTACAAACATCAAGTTTTCCTTTGTTTTAATGAACCACGCCACAGGTTTCCACAAATAACTTTTCTTAGAACAAAGAAGAAAAAGTGCTTTGAATTAGATCCTTTTTGTCCATGAATGCTCTTGACATTTGTGTTTTCAAGTCAGTTTCAAAAATGAATGTGAAAAAAAGAATGTGTGTGTGTGTGTGTGTGTGTTCACACTTTTGAAATTAGAAACCATACTGATAAGTTCAGTTTGTGTGACTCCATCACACCCACATACTTCAAAGTTCATGTCACAGGCACATGATCAAAAGAGAACATGCTTGTGCAACGCTGAACAATACCTCTAACATTCACTTCATTCACTTCAGTATGTTTGGACACTTGAGATCACTAGGATCACCCAAGGATTCTTTGTACTCCAGAACAAAAACAAGCAAAACCACTGATGGAGCCATCCTACCATCCTTTCTTCTCCTGAGAAGCCTCCTCATCCTGCTGGGAAAACCACCCTTGTGTATCACTTAGAGACAAGAAAGGGAAGTGAGTTTATTCTATGCACATGTATGGGCAAAATGAAAGAAAACAGAAGACAAAAGTAAACTAGTGTTTCTCTGAGTTACACTGAGAATATGTTTAATATTTTCTTCTTTTAAAATGTCTTTTCTTTGTTTTTTTTTTTGAGACAGGGTCTCACTATGTAGAGCATGCTGGCCTCAATCTCAAAGCAATCCTCTTGTCTCAGCCTCCCAAGGGATGCAATAACAGGTGTGTGCCACCATGCCCTGCCTGTCTCTTCGTATTCTAACATGACATGTATTTAAAGTTAGAAACCACATGACTGAGTTCAGTATATGCACCTGAATTTCAACTGAAATACTGAACAGTTGCATGACAGGCACAAGGATGCTCTAGACAGTGTGGAATACAGAGGGCTCCTTGTAACTTTTAGTTCAACATGTACATTTTTTGCCTTCCTGCAGCCTAATAAATGTGGACAATCCCTAAGTAACACAAATTTCAAAACCTTTTCTTTAAATTACATTTTTCAAA
>NW_004524722.1:5602705-5604080 GCF_000260255.1 Octodon degus | reverse complement strand
CAAGTTCATTAAGAAGTTATTTTGAAGGGCCGGGGAGATGGCTCAGTGGAATAAGTTTCCCTGGCAAGCACAAGGGCCTGAGTTCAATCCCCAGTTCTGCAAAAAAAAAAAAAAAGTTATTTTGAAAACAATATTTTATCTATTTAGAAATAAAGGTAAATTTTCGTCTTATAGTGCATCCATTTTCCAACAAGTGACATGTTTATCTTTCTTTATGGCAAAGCAGTGCCCCAGTGCATGTAAAGACATTTTCTTTGTTCATTCATCATCAGATGGACATAGACATATAAGATGCTTCCAAGATTGAGCTATGTTAAATAAATTGCAGTGCTAAAAACAAGGTTATGGGCCAGGGAGATAGCTCAGTAGAATAAACCCTTGCTTGGCAAGCACAGGGTCCTGAGTTCAATCCCTGGTACTGAAAAAAAAAAAACAAACAACCCACAAAAAACCCCACAAAAAACCAAAAACATGGATATGATGGATGCACTGTGATTTCACTTAATGCTAAGTGAAATAAATCAGACACACAAATTTAAATTTTGCATGGATTCTCTGATATGAGAAATCCAGTTTATAGATAAAGATCGAACTGAAAGATATTAGAGCCTGCTTAAGCAAAGCAGTCAGGCTCAGGATTCTGTGGTTCGATACCCAGATCCTCATGCTTTACCAGATCTGCCCTTAAGGCATCCTGAGTCAGCACCCCCCCTCAAAAAAATTCCTCCTGAAAGATAATAGGAATAGGGAGACAGATCATTCTCCAGCAGCAATGGGATCAAGAGATGGAGGGAGGGGAAGATCGAGGAGAGGGAAGAGGGATGAAAAAGGGAGCTACTACGCGTGTGTACCAACTCCACACAAGGATTGTGACTATATCCTATATCCTCCAAACAGGTGCTAACTAATAAAAAATAAAGCTACATTGTTCACTTTATTGTTTAGTTGTTTCCATACAAATTTCCTTCTGTAATCATAAACTTTTATTTATATATTATTTATAAAAGTGTTCTTACAAATGTTTAGACTGCAAATGCTGAATAGTGATTCATCTTGAACGTAATAATAAATTTCCATTCTTTCTTGAAAAACTGATGGTGAAGTATTTTCAGTCTAGTGCCTGTATTTCAGCTTTATAAAGTTTTGAATATTTCTATTGAAGAGGAATTTTAAGTTTATTTTGCTTATCTTTTCTACATTTTAAATTTACAAACCAGATTTTTTTTATTTTTAAAAATTTTTTAATAGATTGCAAACTGAAAATAAATTATTTACAAATGAATATAACAATAAAAACTGTCCAAAATAAAAATGAAGAAAGAATTTACAGATCAGTCATAATAGTTCACTGTGTCAAAACCAAGAAACTTATATT
>NW_004524722.1:5598607-5600385 GCF_000260255.1 Octodon degus | reverse complement strand
CCTGCACTCTGGGTCGAATGAGGATCTGTGGGCCCTGGGTGGTCTCACTCACATGCCAGGCCTGGGCTCTGGGTCTATTCAGGATCCCATGGCCCCAGGTTGTCTCACTCACTCGCAGGGCCTGCACTTCTGGTCTATTCAGAATCCCGCGGGCCTGGGTCGTCTCACTCACTCCTACAAACCAGATTTTTCTTTCCTTTTTTTAAATCATGTGCCAAGAAAGTCTCTTGGCCAATTGTCAGTTTTTAACTAGTCCCACATCTATGGAGTAATTCCTCTCTGTTGTCTTTATTGGGCTTGACTGTAAAGGTATATAAAGCAATGATGCTCAGTTGTGTTCATTTATATTCTGCCTTTCAGTGTGAAACTATGATTCGCCCCACAAGAAGCTTGTGTCTCCCAGGTTTGGTTAGCCTTGAGTACCCACCTGTATGCTACCCTACAGTGCTCATGGACACCTCCTGCACCCCTTTTGTAATGCCCATCCATTACACTGCAGGTGTTTTAAGAAACCAGTGGTCTCTCTCTCTCTCACACACATGTGAAAGTTAAAAAGAAATTGACCTGAATGTAACACAGTTGTTACTAGACATTGGGAAGGCAGAGGGTGGGAAGAAAGAGATTTTATTAGTACACTGATTGGTAACACTGAATCCATGCATCTGCATAGCATAGTGAACTCCAAGCTATATGAAATTAATACATGTTCATCATAAATAAAAAGAAAAAAAGAGAAAAGGGCTAAGGGATTATTTATGGATGAACAAATCCAGGGAGATATTGATATATTGTACCTTTCTCTTATCTCTTCAGATAGGTTTTGCTCTCAATTCCTAATGACTAAGTCCCACACTTGGGAGCCTAACAAAATCTTTGCCATGTTTGGGACACTGTAGATTTCAATAATTATTGCTAGATAAATAAATAAATGATCTATTTTGCTTTTTTTTAAAAAAGCAAACAATGAAGGAAGAAATGAGAGGTGAGATTTGTAGTTTATGGTCAGAATTACAGCTCCAATCTCACCCTAAAACCAATCTTCGTCTTATTTTGAAACTGGGCTTCAAATTAAGTCCAGTGATTACAGGGTCAGCCAAATAGCACAGCACACTAAATCGCCTGCCTACACTGGGGTTCAAATTGTGCTATGCTGGCCCTACCCCTGGGTCATGCTGAGAAGCTGATTGAAACTGGGAGTGGTGGTGCGTGACTAATCCCAGCACTTGGGAGGCTAAAAACAGGAGAATCACTGTGAGTCTGATCTTTGTAGTGAGACCCTGTAGTCCCTGTGCTAAAATAAAAAGAATTTTAAAAATAACTTTCAGTGATTAACACCTCTCTGGACAGAATGGATGACAGCTGAGAATCACCTTAGGCAGAATTTTCTGAGGAGCAACACAGCTACAGTAAGATAACCTTGTCAGATGTCCAATTTGACCTTCCTGTTTTGTTAATTGAGTGTTTGGCATCTAAAGCTGCTACACACCAGGGCTTTGGGACAGTGCCACACATCTCTTGAGATTTTTAATCAGTGTTAGTTGGGGATTATATTTCAGAGCTAAAGAAGGTTGGATCAGATGCAAAATTTGGTGAAACACTAGTGAGATATCATCAGCTGATGTCTGAATTGTACTTGTACCACACAAACCCATTAAGTAAATATGGTAAACCCACTATTATGGACTACTGGACTATATTGGAATATTTTGCTGATCTCATGTACCTACAATATTTAAATGACAGTGGAATACACTTCTCTGACAAACTAACAAAAAAAA
>NW_004524722.1:5587405-5598132 GCF_000260255.1 Octodon degus | reverse complement strand
CTGATACCTGTGAACTAAGCAACTGCACTGAAGACAGCAATGTGTAATACTAGGGTCATGCTTGGAATGCCTGTCATTCTGGTCTTCTAAATATGTACTACTTGTCATGTCATACCAATTATGCCATACTGTCTCTCAAGTAAATGTTTATTTAAAAAAATGGAGCCAGGGATATGCCTCAGTGGAGTAAGTGCTTCCCTGGCAAGTGCAAGGGCCTGAGTTCAATCCCTGGTTCTGCCAAGGAATAAAAAAAATAAAAAAAGGGCAATAAATGAAAACAAGAGACAAGAAAAAAAGTTAAATAATCACTCAGTGGAGCATTTATTTTCTGACATATGCTTGATAAACTAGTCTTTCATATATAAGAAAAGGGACAAGAGCCTTCATTGTTAACTATAGCACCTATACCCACCTATCCCGAATGTGCAAAACTGAGAAATTATATCTTGTTTTGTTGCCTTTCATGTTGAGTTGATGCTTGCTCATTAATGAGCCTCTTCTTCCCTTGTAGAAGAAGATGATTCCTTGGCTGTGACTCTTGATTCTTCATTTGAGGACAGGAAGATGATAGCTCACATATCTGCTGCTATTTATTTATCTATTTATGATTTTTGAGACAGGTTTCTCTATGTAGTTTGGGCTGGTCTTGAACTCACTATGTAGCCGTCGATGGATTGAAGATGCTCTAGCGTCTGCCTCCTGAGTGCTGGAATTCCAGGCACGTACCACCACTCCTGAGTTAGCTGACATTTTAAAACTGGATTTGTTGCTGTTGTTTGTAAGAAACCTGAAAGTATTTCAGAGCAGCCACTTTCTTCAGCAGCATGGGGAGTATTGGTTGACCTATGAGGAAACAGCAGCAAATAGACCCTTTATTATCTGAGCAGAGTATAGAAAACTTAAAAGGGCCCACATCCACAGGGCATCAACACAGGTAAGAGATGTGTCCAGATGCCATGGAGTATGGGATAGTCCCCTCATGAGAAAATGTCCGTGCTGTCCGTCAGCTGACACAGTAGACAAACTTGCTGTTCCCTGCTTTCATTCATTACTTTGAGGAGCCCTGGCTGGCTGAAGAGCACTTTTCATGCAACCGCATTGTAATGGCAGCCACAGAGCCATCTTGTCTCCAAAGAGCATAGCAGATCTGGAAATCACTCATGGAAGTGGCTTGAGAACTCTTTGTAGCAATTCCGAAAATGAGGCCAATGATTATGCCTCTGTTACCCACCCAGACACACCTGAAAATGTGTTTTGAATCCCCTGGGCTGTTCTCAAGTCCATCAGTTAACAACACAGCTGAACTCTCACACTCCTTTTCTCTTCTTTTTCCTTCCCTTTTTGAAAGGAAAGAATATTTACATAAGATCAGACTGAGAGGGTCAGGAAGAATAATTTTCCAGAACTCAAATAATAAATGCTCTCTTTTACTTATATGACTTTGGTAACTGATAATCCTAGAGTAAAATTTCTGACATCTTGGAATATGTCATTATGTGAAGAAAGTTATAATTTTTTTAAAAATTTTATTTATGGGGCTGGTGAGATGGCTCAGTGGTCTAAAGCACCTACTTAGAGCAAGCTTAGCAAAGCAAAGGGACCACGGTTCAATCCCCCAGCATCACATGCCAGCCAGCCCCGCCCCCCCACGTGTGTGTGTGTGTGTGTGTGTGTGTGTGTGTGTGTGTGTGTCTGTGGCCAGCTCAGCTCACCAGGGGGCGGGGCTGGCTGGCATGTGGTGCTGGGGGATTGAACCGTGGTCCCTGTGCTCTGCTAAGCTTGCTCTAAGTAGGTGTTTTAGACCACTGA
Source organism: Octodon degus (assembly GCF_000260255.1). Classification (NCBI taxonomy): domain Eukaryota; kingdom Metazoa; phylum Chordata; class Mammalia; order Rodentia; family Octodontidae; genus Octodon; species Octodon degus. Next base: position 5,596,323 of record NW_004524722.1, on the reverse strand, counting down.
GCCATCTCACCAGCCCCGAGAAATTTATAATTCTAAGAAAAGAGGAGGGAGAGAAGTCATGCTCCTGTCATAACATGACAGGTAATTATAAGTATTGTGGTAATTATAAGTATCGGCTTATACAGAGAAGTGTATGATTGGATGCTACACTAATACAGAACATAACCTAACATTGAATCTCATCTCACTAGTATCTATATAGGCCAAAGAATTACCTAAATTGTTTGAGCCTTACATGATTATTATAAAAATTAAGTTAACTAAGGTACACAAGTAATTTAGATTACAAAGTGGCACATTTAAAGACTCAATTTAATTATTTCTTACGTTAGTCAAATTCATTATCATAGAAAATAAGTCATAGCTCAGATTGATTTTCTTCTGTAAGTCTTTGCCTGATGAATCCATTGTCTTGTAGTTTTTTCTTTTTCTGTGAATAACAACAATTTTTACTGAATGTGGTTTTGATTTTGACCTCCTTTATTGTGCTGCAGTTTTATATCTCAGTCACTTGACCTTGAACATACACATACATATATCTTACATTTGGTATTTGGTCATGACAATGACAATGATAATAACATTAAAGATGACACAACTGATGAAATCCTATAGCCGGAATAAATGTCATACCCAAAGCCCACCAGAAAGTCACACTTTGAGGCGGTGAAACATGCGGACCATGGCTCGCCGGATCTCCTTTGTCTTGGCGCTGTAAATGAGTGGGTTTAGCACAGGAGGCACAAAGAGGTAGATATTGGACATGAGGACATGGATGTAATGTGGGATATGCTTCCCAAAGCGGTGCACTGTGGAGACCCCAATCATTGGTACATAAAAGGCAAGTACAGCCAGGATATGAGACACACATGTGTTGAGAGCTTTGAAGCGTTCCTCACGGGAAGCAATGGCTAGAACAGACTGCAGAATGAGCACGTAGGAGAGGAAGATAAAGAACAGGTCCATGCCAAAAGTAGACACGAGGACAAAGAGTCCGTAGATGCTGTTGATGGTGATATCAGCGCAGGCAAGCTTCATCATATCTGGGTGCAGACAATAGGAGTGGGAAAGAACATTGGATCTGCAGATAGGAAGCCTCTTGATGAGGAAGGGAAGAGGAAACAGGGTGATAATGCTCCGAGCAGTGACTGCTAAACCCACCTCAGAAATGACTTTATTGGTGAGCACAGTGGCATAGTGTAGTGGATCACAAATGGCCACGTAGCGGTCAAAGCTCATGGCCAGCAGAATACCTGACTCCATCATGGAGAAAGAGTGAATGAGAAACATCTGGATTAGGCAAGCATCAAAAGCAATGTTGCGGGCATCGAGACAGAAGGTTCTGAGTACAGTGGGCAATGTGGCCATGGACATGGCCATGTCACTGAAGGATAACATGGACAGGAAGTAGTACATGGGTGCATGGAGGCTGGGCTCTGTTCGCACAGCCTGCAGCACCACTGTGTTTCCCACAAGGGCCGCAGCATACATCACACACAGGGGCCCTGCCAGCCAAGGATGAGAGCTCTCCAGACCAGGGATGCCAGTCAGGAGGAAGGAAGCAGGGTGAGTGACGTTGAACCAGCCCATGTCAGCAAGAATCCAGGGACACTCTCAGGGCCAGCTATTCTGAACGGGAAAACCCTGACCGGCGTTTTTATTAGAGACCAAGAAACCAGGCAGTGGGAGATAAAGCAGACGATGTCTCCACAACTGGAAGCAGATGCATTTGTGACATCAAGGGTTTCAGGATAAGGCAGGCAAAATTTCTTTCTTTGTATTTTAAGGTTTTCAGACCCCAGGCAGGGCTAATATGTCTGCATACGCTATGAAAGAAGAAAAACATTTGTAATGATTTAAAAATATCAATTAATTATTAGGAAAATATTCCCACCACATTATTCACATCTTTCATGTATTTTAGAATCACTATCAAACAGAAATGTATTAACTGTAATCATACTTAGTTATTATAGAAAGAAATCAGGAGTTGGAATCAACAGGTCTTGGATGTGTTTACATAATGCCTCAAAAATGCTGCTTAATTCAGAGGTTTCACTACTTAATGAGATACTTGCCAAGAACCCTCTTAAATCATAGTGCTTTTGCCTGCGTAGCAAAGAAAACGATGGTGGGATGGAGAGGAAATTGACCGCCCTTGTATATTGCTTTTCGTTGGCAGACTTGGTACAAAACCAGCAATAAAAATGTCAAAACTATATTAGCAAAGCCTGAAGGCTTGATCTGTTTTTGGAAAGATCATGAGCCATAAATATTCTGTAGATACACTAACATTCAGTCTGTAGCAGAGTGTTTTGTCATACCTACGCACAGTCCTACATAATAATGGCTCTAACAATAGCATTATCTTTATCTTATTTTTTAAATTTTATGTATTTGGAACAGGATCTCACTATTTAACTCATACTCACAGTGATCCTGCTGTTTTCAGCCTCCCCGGTGCTGAAAACAGGTGTGCACCACCACACCTGGGCTTAGTTGCCAGCTCAGTGTGCCGGGGGCAAGGCCAGCGTGGCATGTGGTGCCAGGGATTGAACTCTGGTCCCTGTGCTTGCTTATGCAGGCACTTAGTTCTCTGAGCTATCTTACCGGCCCTAAAATAGCATTACTGAGAGACACAGTCATGTTCCTTCAAATCAGCATTATACTAGGTTTCATTTGTCCTCTATAAACCTACTCTCCCACATGTATTCTCTTTCTCAAACATCATTTATTATTGGGCCCATGTACTCACACACATTTTCTTGACATCACTTGTTATGTGCATATATGCTGTCAAGCTCATCCTGTCCACCTACAGAATGTCTGCCGAGCTCCCATAGGTAAACATTCTCAGTGTATACTTATAAACACTTCCACCTGCATGCTTGCAGCTTGTCTACCACATTAATCTGGTTATACTAGTAACCTCCATGTATGTTATTTAAGCATGGTTTTGCTACTCATGATACTCATGTATTACTGAATTCTCATTATCATTTCTAAGAGTGCCCAAATTGTTTATTCTCCTCTCATGCATATATATATATATATATATATATATATATATATATATATATGAATACAACATAAAATAGTGGGTTGGGGAAATAGTTCTGTGGTCTAAGTGCCTGCCTGGTAAGTGCAAGGACCTGGATTCAATCCCTGGTACTGCATGCTGTGCTAACCCTGGAATGCAAGGCATGCCGTGCCTGCTGCATAGCTAGACTCTATAACAAATAAATAAATGAATAAAGAATTAAGTAGAAATTAAAAAAGAATACAAAATAGTAAACACAAAGCACTAAGAACAGTACAAAAATTCATCAAACAAAGTAACAGGAATTAAACAATGATTGCTGTGTTCCATGATGCTATTTTCAAATTAGTTGTTTATGTTACCAAGCATAAACATGCAAAGTTGGTTGTGAAAACAGAACAAAACATCAACAAAATGAAAGTTATGAGAAATTAAAAAGAAAAAAAAAGAATGAAAAATTTAAAGCATTACCTTCTCCTTTAAATAGGCCAGCAGAAATCTTTGAAATGTTCTCATGTTCCTTGCCTTGTGGAAGATACTGATAGAGAGAGCCAGAAGGGTTTTCCCAGGAAAGAGGTATTTGAGGCATACAGTGCCCCTTACTTTGGAAAGACATGCATACAAAAAATTCATAATAGAACTAAGTACAACTATCTTCCCTTTCTCCTTTCTTCCTGTGCTCTCATGAAGAAATATCAGACTATTGTTCAAAAGCCTTTTTTAGAGGACTGGATAAGGAAAGGATTCCCGGAGTCCTGGGTGTCTAAACTGACCAGAGATGATGGAATCTTATGCAATGCGCTGTTGTCCGCTTTAGAAACCACTTCTAGGATCTCCCAGGCAGGACTAAAGTCATGCATCCGTGGTTCCCTGCAGGGCAGTGGTGACCACTCCTTCTGAAATTACACTGATTTCAGGTCTTCTGGCCCTACATCTCTGTCTGTATAAACTTCATTCTTCTAGAATTATGATTCTTTGTGATCTAAAAATTGGTCAGTCTGAATTGCTTCTCCCAGTGCCCCACAATTCCTTATAAAGTCATCCAGACGGTAATCAGTAAACACAGAAGACAACAGGGCTAACAGGAAAGGAACAGGAGAAGGGGAAAGGAAGTCTCTGGGAGGATTCTGTACAGGCTATGATCACTTTCATTCTGAGTCTGGGGATATAAATATTAGAAGCTTTGGAGAACAGGATGCCTGCCAGTCTTAGGATCACACTCCTCCCCATATTTTGGTACCCCAACACTGTGGGTTGTTGGAATGATTGTGAACAAAGGAATACAGAGAAGGAAAGCAAGTGCTTCCTTGACAGAGGCAGAAACTGACTCACAGAGATTGGCTTATGGTGACTAGGTGTTAAAACTAAAATTTACAGGGCTGGTGAGATGGCTCAGTGGTCTAAAGCACCTACTTAGAACAAGCTTAGCAAAGCATAGGGACCGCGGTTCAATCCCCAGCACCACATGCCAGCCAGCCCCGCCCCCTGGTGGGCTGAGCTGGCCACACACACACACACACACACACACACACACACATAAATAAATAAATAAAATTAAAAAAACCCTAAAATTTACACAAATATCTGTAGACAAGCCCCTTACTTGCATAATTCTTTCAGGCATCATTAAGGCATTGGAAAGAAGGTAGAAGGAAAATAGAAGAGTGCATTTCCTGGATGGAGGTTTCTTAGGTGTCTCTGAACAATGGCATTGCTTAGGGAGTCATTCAAGGCAGGAGCCTATGACAAAAGTGAAGCAGAAAGCACATACACCAAGGCCGGGTTCAATTTCTGTTACTCCTGGAATCCAAAGCTTTTCTGTTATTGAAGCCATATGGAGAGAGTGTGGTTTACTGGCAAGGCCCTCCTGGGGTAGGATTGAGAAGTGCTAGATTTTACCCTGGCTCTGTATCTGTGAGCCTGGAAAATCTACTTTTTTGATGGCTGTGTCTTCCTCATGACTCTTAATGACACTGTCTAAGATTCTTTGTGGTACTGATGATATTTCATTGTATTTTACTTTTTAATGTCCCATTAAGCAATATGTAAGTGAGGTTTTCAGGCTGAAGAAAGGAATAGAAAATAAGGTACAGGTTTTACATGCAGTAGAAAACTGTCTGGAGATCTCTGTCTTTGGTTTATACCATAGGCATGGTTAGCTGTCCATGGTTCACATGAAGTCAGGACTAGCTGATCATATCTATTATTTTAGTCTCCTGGGGGATCTTATCATACATTTTATTGCAGAATTCATAAAGTAACAACAAAGCCTGAGTCAGGGATGTCGATACCTTTGCTAAGTCCTAAGACCTGCTTCCGTCCCAAAATTTATAGCGATATTAATGTACCACAGAAGTTTCAGCCTTTCAAGCTTGTGTTCCCAGAGGAATTGATAATATCAAGTGATCTAAAGAATTACATGGTGTTTCTTTTGTGTCAAAAGAAGAACCCTAAGTCCTTTCCATCCATTCTCCTCATGCTATTGAAATGCTGCTGTCCGACTCTATCTACCTGCTGTCCCTCACCTCTACCTGTGTTCCTTGGAACAGGCTTGGAGAAATCAGGGGACTCCTCCCTCAAGGCTTTAGGACTCACCAGCAGACGAGAATTACCCTCAGAACAACATGTCCTTCCACCCACTGAAGTAACTTCATGCCTTCCGCTTTTATATTTCACTCTAAGCCCCAGAGAGAGAAAATAAGGCTGAATTTGTGTTTGAGAATTCATCAGGGGAGTTTCTGTCTGCTGAGATTGTTAATGATTATTGCCAATGAGCCAGGCACTTTTTTAGCTAAAAGGAACCAACAGCTTGCCAGCCCAATTCTCTACCAAACATCATCATATCAAATTATCTGCATGAGCAGGCATTATGAAAGAGGAGCTTCTTGGTTTCTAAAAGAGCACAGGATTATGCAACATGTCAACTATGAAGTTGACAAATGAAATGCAGTGAAAAGGCAATTAATTTTATTCTTGTCATTTTAAATGTATTAGAGGGGTCTTCATGCCTTTAATCCTAGATTAAAACTCCCTTCTGAACATTTTATGCCCATATTAAGTTATTAAAATCACCTCTGGTGAGTGATTACAATGTCAGCCTCAAATACTCAATCGTTGGACTGTCGCATAGCAGGAGTTGCAGTCCCCATGTATCTCAGTTGTCACTCACTGGCCATGTTTTCTGGCTCCTTCTCTATGAAAGGAGTGTGAAGTGGGAGTCCACACTTCAGTGATGCTGAAGTCAGCTGGATTAGAGTTAGTGGTCTGTTCAGTGTTTAGAGATGGCTCTTACATTTTGGTGCTGTCACAGATTATTCAAGAGAAATCTTCCCTCATGCTTTAGCTGTGCTCTTTTTATTTACACTAACAAATCCATGCTCTCCATGGTTATTTATGATCCCATCCAGAACCTAAACTCTCCTTTAGGGTCATATGCTTGTTTGGACAGGATGGAATATTGTGTAGCTCTTGTAGATCTCTCTGGAAGGTAACCCATTTAGGAAGCAGAAACAAATGTCCTAACACAGCAATCATTTCTCATTCAATTCTGGTATCAAAGAAGGATGGAAAATTTCATTAGTTTTAGATTTTATTCATTTAGATCTAATATGTACTACAAGCACATTATATTTAGTGTTTGTTTAATTCATATATGAGTCACAGCTTAATAAATGGGGAAAAATCAGGGCTCAGTTATGGCTCAATCGGAATATAAGAAGCATAAAATTTCTTATATTTGAGAAAATTAATGTTCATTATAGTTGACTAAGTGTAAAGGAGCACAAAAGACATACAAAGGGAAGGCAAAGACACTATTGAGTATAGCAACTTCAGAAAGTAGCACCTCATCACAGGGCTGCGCAAGCAAAGGGAAAGACTTGGAATGACTGAACCTTGTAAGCTTGGAGGAATAGTTCTTCAGGGGTGACACCAAATGGGTGAGGAGCTGACACTGTTCGGGTGGCTTTGGGGTGTTGAGATCAGAGGAGAGGCCACCTGTGAGACTTACTCTTAAAGTAGGGGATTGCTAGGGAGACTTTTTCCTGAGGTCCTGCAGAGAACCTCAGATGACTGTTTCTAGAAATGTTGGAAAGTTAGAAAATCAAATCAAATAGTCACGTTTGGATTAACCATTTGTGCTTGAAGGAAGTGTTGAATAACAGGGGAATAAAAAGCACATAGGAGGATACAGGGTCTTTGTACCTGCTACAGCTGTGTGTGTGTGTGTGTGTGTGTGTGTGTGTGTGTGCATATGTGTGTGTGTGTGTGTGTGTGTGTGTGTGTGTGGCAGGCTCAGCCTGCTCTGGAGTTGGGACTGGAGTGGCATGTGGTACAGGGACAGAGCCATAGTCCCTGCAATTGCCTAAGCTTGCCTAAGTAGGCACTTTAGACCGCTGAGCTATCTCACTAGCTCCCTGTACCTGCTACACACAGTTTTATAGTGGCCCTTCCATGCAGGCCCCTCCATGCAGTTCTTGGGAACTGGTTAGTAAAGGAGAAATGCAGTTTGAAATGACTCTGTCCTCATATCAAAACTAACAGTATAGTATATGGAACTAATACTGAGCATAATTATATAATAACAAGTATAATAAAACAGAATACATTTAACCCTGGTTACTATGCAGGCAAATTTCAAAAGCAATAAGACACTGACCAGCAGAAGGCAATCCAGCCTAGAGACTTGCAAGAGCAGCAAGCTACTAACACACATAGAAGGGAGTTAGAAGTGGGGTTACAAGAGCTGCAACCAAGGTGATTCAGCCAGTCACTAAGGAGTCACTGGAGTCATTAAAGAGGGGGGATCTGAGTCCAATAGCAGTGTGGCAGAGCAGCACAGCATGGTGACACAGTGTTTTCTGAGGGGCCCCACAGAGCCACCAGTTGGTGAGTGGGGTGAGCTGCTGCTGTTTCATGACACAGAGATGTGGAGCAGAACTGGGCTGATGGGCCGCCTTTCATTTCAAAGGGCTGGGTGGGGGACACGCACCTGCAGCTGAACTGCCCTGGGTCACTTCAAGGCCACGTCCTGGGGTGAAAGGAGGGAAGAACCATACATCCACAGTAGATTGCAGCAGTTGGAAAGCAGATGTGAGGGAATTCTACTGAGAGATAGGAGATGGGGCCACCCAGACTCTGCTCTGCTCCGGTGAGTATGAAAGCCAGTCTGAGCCTTAAATACAAGGAACTGGAAGTGTCCTTCTGGTCTTCAATCAGCAGAGTGGTCTTGCCCCCAGGCACAAGAAACAATTAGCTTTAGCCTATTGTGAGAAAAGGGCACCCTGCCCCCCCCAACCAGTGGTTAAGAGGAACAAGTGGTATGGAACAGAGGAAGCTTTGCCAGGTCTAGAAAAAGCCAACTGTACACAGGTCTGGGAGTAACCCCAGGCTTTCCCTACCTGAGGGAGCCAGAGCAATGGGGAAAGCACCGTAGAAACAATAATGGGAAAGAGAAATGGAACCCAGAACACTGTCACTGATGCTCAATGCCATTCTCCACATCCCGAGGCCAAGATCAGCCCCTCACCAAGCACAAATACTGGTGCAAACTTGGTGGTGGCAGGGTGGTTGGGTTACAGGGTTACAGAGCACATTTCTTGGATCCGACTTGAGCATTATGAGAGAACTGTGAACACCAGAGGTTTTATTATCTTTCTTTTTATTTGTTTGTTTGACTAGTTTTGCAGTCTGGTTGGGACTTTTTTTTTTTTTTTTTTAAATAAACCATTTAGGTTTGTTACCTGTTTTTTGTTTGTTTTCTTTCTCTTCCCTCAAGTATTTCTCTTGATTTTATGATACTTCCACATGAGTCAACATTGCCTCTTCTCTTTCTAGTTGACTTCTTTTTTTTTTTTTTTTTTTTTTTTTTTTTTTTTTT
>NW_004524722.1:5571704-5586720 GCF_000260255.1 Octodon degus | reverse complement strand
TAATTTAGTGTCTTTATTTTCGCCGTGGGTTGCATTGTAAGTGGTAGATTGGAATCAACTTGATGGGATTCCAAAAACATAACTGTGGGATTACAAATATTGGCATCTTAGACCGAGATGAGGACCTGGAATTGTCTCCTATACTTTCTCCTTCATTTTTTCTCTCCTGCACTTTCTCCATTTTTCCAAAAACTTGAATGATCGTCCTTAGCCTACAGCCTTGTCTCTATTCTAATTCTCTTTATTCATCTCTCTGTTTTGTCCCCTATCCTTTTAAATAGCAAAAAACAGGGTAAAATCAAGGGAAAATTCATTGCATATAACTTCCTGGTATATGTTAGATTTTGTTATATAACTGTAGAGGATGACTCTGTTGATCAGGTGCTAAATTAATATTTACCACAGTCTGGCAGTTGCTAGGCTACACTTGATGCTCTTGTTCTTGCTAATTGCACTACTTTATCTAGGATGTCATACATGCTGTGATCAGCATTTTCTCCCTCAGATGACAATGCTGTTGTTGTCTAGGGTAACAGCCATCACTGTAGTCTAGTACTGAGGAATGGGGTGTTGAGTCAAATAGATAGCACCTTCTCATTCTTAATAAATTGGGAAGTTAGGCTCTTCGAATAGATGCAAAGCTCAAGGAGACATCACTGAGGAATAGACATGCCCTAGTGAAGACTCTAGTAGAGATGGATACCTACCATAAGAAATCTACAAGCTCCAACAAAGGAAATAAAATAAGAAATAGAAAATATAAAATGACATGATGCACAATCAAGATGCAACCTCAGATCTTCAGCCCACCCAGAAGATTCCAGAGCACTAGGAGATGGAAGAAATTGGAAGCCACACAATGGAACTTTCTGAAGTGACAGCAGCAGAAGTTAAAAATAAATGGGTATGGCTATAGGAAAAAAACCTCTCAGATAAAAAAAGAGATGATAATCAAAATGAAAGAATGCCCAATAAATCCTGGGCAGAAACAGATCAAAAACTAAAGGATCACAAGTCTGCATCTTGTACAGCAATTAACCACTAAGAAGAATATATGCAGTGTATTATTTGTTGAAACTGTACTTTCGATTTGATTTGAAACTGTCTCATTGCTATATGTTTATCAATAAAACTTTGAAAAGAAAAAAAAAATAAAAAATCTAAAAAAAAAAAAAAAAACACTAAAGGAGCTAAGAAAATTATGGAAACCATGAATGTCCAAAACAGGAAAGAAAAAACAAGCCATGAAACAAATACAAATAAATATCCCAAAATTAAAAATTCCATTGAAAAATATACACAACAGATTGAACAAAGGCAAGGATAAAAAGCCAGATCTACAAAACAGGATTGTGGCTTGAGACCATGAAAAGATTATCTTAAATATAGCAAGGGACCATAAAAATCAATCCCACAGCTGTAAGATGAAGCAAAGAAGAAGAACATAAGATTGTTCAGAGTCACTGAGAAAGGCAGAGTACAAATGCCATAGAAAATCCTTCATGGAAGTAATGGCAGAAAACTTTACAAACAGGGATAAATAACTTGACATTCAAAGAAGTGAAGCGTGTAGAATTCCAACTAACCATGATCAAAGTAAATCTACACCAAGTCATATAATAGTCAAGATTTCAGGATTACAGCAGAAGAACAGAATATTAAAAGTGGCTGGAGAAAAGAAACAAATGAACTAGGAAAACCCATTAGAGTCACCGCACACTTTTCAACAAAAACACTCATGCTACCTGTGACCAAAATCTAGTAGGGTGCTTCTACTTTTCTTGCTGTTGCTTTGCTGTTGCCACAGGCCCCTGTCAAGCCCAATATCATCTATACTCACTATTAGGGACAATGGCAGGGTAGGGTGAATGACTTGGAGGGCTTGCACCTGCATGACTTCCATCTTTGATTCCTGAAAAGCAGCTTCTACTGCATCTATTTAGTCCATATTGTGCCCTTTTAGGTCATTCGGTACGAAGTGTGCAGCAGTACAGCTGGGTGTGATATGTATGTCTGACAAAAGCCCCATCAGCCCATGTGTGCCTGAAATTGACATGTGGTCATGGGCCTGGAGTTGCCTAGATTTGATGAACAATGGCATTAGGAGTTACTTTTGTCTTATTCAACCAAATATTGCCCAAGAATCTGACAGAGAAACCAGGTCCTTTGTCTTTGTTGATGGTCCAACCCCAGGCCAGAAAAATCTTCCTTCAGACTGCACAGTTGCTTCCAAATCTGCAAGGCAATCAGAGGTTAACATAATATTATCAATGCAGTAAAATAGTGTTGCAATGTGGTTTGTTCTATGTCAAGGCCATGACACAAAGTTGGGCTTGCAAATAACCTTGTAGTAACACCTGGTAAGCACATTGCTTTCCCTCTCAGGTGAAAACAAATTGGTCCTGACCATCAGGAGTGATAGCAATGGGGGAGAAGGCATTAAGAAAATCCACAACATTAAGGTATCAAACCAGCATCAGAGTGAGAAGATCTATTAAGTCTGCAGTATTAGGCATTGTTGCATGCAATGGAGGTGTCACTTTATTCAATTTCTGGTAATGCAGAGTCATTTACCATTTCCTGTCCAGCTTCCACGTGGACCATAATGGGGAGTTGAATGTGCTGTGTTGAGTGTATTACTTCCAACTCTTCCAATTTCAAGATAGTTCATCTTATTTCCTTATGGATTCCAGGCAGTCACCTGGATTCTTCCAAACTTTGTGGGCAACTGCCATTAATCACTTTATTAAAGTGTGGTTACCTGCTCTGGGGGTGTCTTTTGTACATCTTGCAGAACTTGTCACAGGAGGGAGCTGCTGAATGTGCTAGCTATTTGGGACACCTCTTGTAGGCTTTACTGTAGCAGTACAAGCCAGAAGTCCCTAGAGAGCAAGGAACAAAGAGCAGAGCCTAGGAATAAAGGCCTGAGGAAATGTCCCATCGCCTGTTATTACTGGCAAGATGGGATACAGGGAACCACAAATCCCTGTAGGAACCTTGTTTGTTCTTTGTTCCTTTAACTAAGATATTACCAACTATTGATATGTGAACTTATTAATGGATGTCAGAAGGTGATATGAATAACAAATCGCTTACATCAAATTAGTCATTCACATTCCTTAGCCTGTTTGTAGCCCTCAATGAATGTGAGAAGTTTCCTTGGCTCTGAGCTCACATAGAGAGAGACTAATCTCAGTGAGACTTCAGAAGCTATATTCATTGGGTCTTCTTGTCATTTCTTTCAGCTCTGATGGATAATTTACAGCATTTTACTGTATGTAGACAGCTCCTTTGTCCCATAGCTGCAGCAGCCACATGGGCAGTATGTCACTCACTTTTTGTTTCAGTTGTTTTATCAAATCCATTAATTCCATGGCCATATAGGTTATGTATGCTATGTGACAGGAAGGGTGGCAGGTCCCCTCTGTCACCTTCGTTGTGCCAGGATCGTCTCTACCTCCTTCTATTCCTGGCAAATAGCAGGCCTTGGATACAAAACCAGGGGATCCTCCCATGGATAGGGACTTTTGCTACAGGAGGAGGGAGTACTCCCTGTGCCCCACAGCACAACTTCTGCTGCGGTCTGCTGTTGCTTCAGGTCTTCCTCCATCCATTGCAATTGGCCTACTTGTTGCTGGATATGCCCAGTTGATGCATAATTAGGAAGGGCTCATTGTCTTTGGGCTGCTGGTGGTTCTGTAGGGTCTCTTCACCGTCCCCAGCCATAGCTTGCACCCATCCTATTAAAAAGCTTTTGCACAGCAAAAGAAATTACCAACAGTATGAAAAGGCAACTCAGAGTGTGAAAAAAGTTTTAGCCAGTTGTCCTGAAAAGGACGAATATCCAAAATATATAAAGAATTGGAAACATCATGCTGCAGTAATATATGCACACTAGTGCTTACAGCAGTATGATTGTAACGGTTGAGTCTTGGAAACAATCCAAATATGCGTAGACTGATAAATAGATAAAACAGAGTTTTTAAAATACAACTGTGCACTACTCAGCCATAAAGCAGGGTAAACTTGAGATATTTCAAGGAAAATGGATGCAATGTAAGACCATACTCTTAAATAAAATAAATCGGACACATATGAATAAATACCATATTGTTTCTCTGTTGTGAGAAACCAAAAGTGTAAATAAGGACCCAAGTGTATAATAGGTATTATGAAATTAAAAAGTTGTTCAAAATATAGACAAATTACAGTGGGGAGGAGGCAAGAAGGAAGGGAATGCAAAAACAATTACAAAAAAAGATAACATGGAAGCAAAGCTTTGTCAGTAAGGAGGGGGAGAGGGGTTGAACAGAGGGGAGAAGACTGGGTGAAAAAGAAGAATCAGGATATATCACACACAGGTACAGACTCTTGGTGATGAATGAAATCGTTGTGTACGTCTAAGTTGTGCCCACAAATTTATGCATAATTTTCCTTTTAAAGAGAATAGAAAATATTAATGATAAAAATTAGAAATGATACAGAATTTCACTAAACAAAATAATACAAATTCAACAGTATTTATTGTATTTTAGTGTGTCTTTAACTTAGTTGTTTAAATTACCAGATATATGCATGCACAACTGGAAAAACGAGGAAAAAGTTTTAAGAAATTAAGATGGGGAAAAAAATTAGGCATCCACTGCTTCTTTCCATGGACCAGCAGAAATCCTGATGAGTACAATTATCCAAGCCTTTCTGTGTACATACATAGATAAACCTCTGTTCTCTCCACTCCACCATTCTCCTCATCTCAATAGTTCCTTCCTTTTGAACAAGTTCATTCCCTTTTCACAGTATCTATATCTATGGTTCCTTTCCAATTTTATTTACTCTTTCAGGTTCTTACACTAGCGAAACAATGTGATGTTTGCACATGCAGATTTGATTTATTTCACTTAACAGTATTGTTTCTAGTTGAATCCATTAACAGATAAAAGCCTCAAATTTATCCATTTTCATAGCTGAGTAATACTCCATTGTGTAAGAATGCATCTTCTCCATCCATTGCTCAGGTGATGGGCATATGGGTTGTTTCCAAGATGCAGCTGTGACAAATTGTGCTGCTATAAACATACACGTATGTATGTTGCTGCGGTGCGATGTTTTCTGCTCATCGGAAAAATACCCAAGAGAGGAATAGCTGGGTTGAATAGGACTTCCAATCCTAGGTGTCGAGAAATCTCCACACTGATCTCCCTAGTGACTATACCAGTCTGTACGCCCACTAAACCGTCGAGTGGGTTCCTTCGTCCCCACAGTCCTCCAGCGTTTGTTATTGGCTGACTTCCTGATGATAGCTATTCTTTCCGGGGTGAGATGGAATCTCAGGTTTGTTTTAATTTGCATTTCTTGAATACGTGACCATAAACTTAATAAAGGAGAGATGGGAGCCTACTAGAGACTGTACATGAATTAAGCCAGTGGACAGAGAGGCAGACCTGCACCAGCCAGTCCTTCCTGTGCACTGAGGCTTTCTGGAAGTCAGCTGCCACAGAAGTTTAGAGCATCTTTCTAGTCCTCATTGGACACTAGTGATACTGAGAAGAGCATGAGGAAGGTGGAACATGGCTTTAAAGGAAAACAAGACATTGACGTAGGAGGAAAGAATCACAATTCACTTCTCTCATTCTTGGCTATTTGAATACATCAATAATACAGATTTCAAGCAATTCTACCAGATCCTGATAGACTTTGATACTCAGTTTTATATGCCTGGACTACTTAAAGCTCTGGGTTATTGCCACAGCAAGGGAATCATGCACAGGGATGTGAAACCTCACACTGTCATGATAAGTCAACAAAAAAAGCTGCGCCTGATAGACTGGGGCTTGGCAGAGTTCTGTCATCCTGCTCAGGAGTACAGTGTTTGTGTAGCCTCAAGGTACTTCAAGGGACCAGAGCTCCTTGTGGACTGTCAGATGTGATTTCACCGTCAACAGAGACTGACTGCCAAGGAGCCCATGGAACACCCGTACTTCTGCCCCTAGTGAAGGAGCAGCGCCAGCCTTGCGTGGAGAAGGCTGTACTTTCCAGTGGTCTCAGCAGCACGGTGAAGACTGGAAGGTGATGGCTCTGTTGCGGTTCCTCCGCTTTTCCATAAGCAGAACAAGAACCAAATCAAACGTGTGTGGAGAGATCATGTTTCATGAACAGACACAAAATGGTGGCAGATTTGGCATCCCACTACTGTGTACCACACCTCACTTCCGAATGTAAAAGGCTCACATGCCTTTGGCTTCCTGTTGACTTCCTCCTGACCCAGAAAGCATGGGAGATGTGAAGGGCATGCAAATGTTTTTTGGTTACTGTTGCTCCCTGTATCCTTTGACTGGACTGTGGCCACCTGGCTTTCCAGCGAACCTCATTGACTAGCTGACCAGACTCCAGTGATGGTGAGGGGTTTAATATATAGCATGATGGGCAGTTACATACTATTTTAAAAGTATATATTATGAAAAATGTTTTTAAAAAACTATGTCTATAACATTAATTAGTCATTTTGATCACTGTCAGAATATATAGACTATAGTGGGTGTTTGAGTGGCATGATTAGTAACTAGCACATCATCAAGTTGTAAAAGCATATTTGTGTTTTCTGGTTTGGGTGTAAACTTGACAGAGACAATGCAAATATTAGTAAATACACAGCTGGATATGTCTAAGGCTGAATATTGGCAGTCTCAGGGTGTATATAACTGTTCATGCTTGTGTGCATTGCATGCAGTGTGCTTGCATTCCTGAGGAGGGGTTAAAACATTAAAGGACACAGATGGTGTCAGAGTTGATGAAGCCGAAAATGTAATTCTCTTGGGAGTAATTCTCCAATGGCTCATTGCTATCACCCTCTTAATAGCCTCCATTTCTCCTTTTCCTTCCACCAAATACAAAGAAGCACTGGGATTTGGGGACATTTATAAATTTATGGCATAGAAGAACAGGCTGATGCCACTGTTCGGCTGCAACACAACACAGTACCTCAAGGCACACAACTAAGAAGCTGCCTCCTTCCAGTAAGTGCTCTCTCCTCTTGCTGTGGGCCGGCCCTCATTATCTAGATGCTGGCTCCAATTTTAATATTATCACCAAAGCTTCAGGCAAAGCCCAGCCTTCAGACTTCCTGTCCAAACATGAGTCAAATCTATCTCCTTCCAAAGCATAAGATCACGGAGAAATAAAACCCTAAAAGCAAACCACCTACTATTAGGCTAAAGTGCTAGGGCAAGAGATCTAGATTTTGTCTAGAGAATATTTCGTATGGCTTATTTCAAAACCTTATGATTTAAGTTATTATCTCCTATACCAGGCTGTTGGATTACCATCTGGGGGAAAATCACAGAGAGAAATAAACTATGTCACTCAACAATATGATCTACAACTTCAGTTGACTTGTAGGACTGGGTATGTCATGGGAATATCATTAGTCGGGTTATTAATGTGGGGTTATTAAAGTTGTTGAATTTGTGACACTGTGTGTGTGTGTATGTGTGTGTGTGTGTGTGTGTGTGTGTATCTGAGCATGGGTGGGTGTGTATACATAGCTCAGGAACTTACATATATGAGTGAGTACTTGAAACATACCAATGAGCAGCCACAAATGTTTTTTAATTCTTTGGTGTGATAATGTTTTGTGGGACCAAGAGAGTAGATTGCAGTATATGTGCAGTGTGAATTGAGACAATATCTATGACTATCTGGAAGTGTGAGTGTGTTTGGAAGTGTGGAATTATGTATTGTACCTTTGAGTATATACCCTATTAGGCAGCCCTAATCTCCATCTTCCTAGCCTTCATTCCTCAGTCAGAAATGATAGAAAGCTTTGATTGCACATGCATGGACAAAGCAAAGGCAAATGATTTGGGCTGGCAGTGGGATATAGTTCTCCTGGGGAGAAATATTCAAAAATGTTTTCTACAGAGAAGACATGAAGTGTAGATACAATGTTACCTCTACCCTATCTTCCTTGTCTAGTAGAGAATATGGACAGTGGGTTAAGTGTATCTGTTGAAAGTGTTCTTAATATTTCTTGGTGTTTCTAAGAGTTTTCTTATTTCTTCAGAACTCAGAGATAGTCATGGAGTAAAATGATTTTTAAAAACCAGTATAGACAGTCCGTATACCAAAAGACTTTCAAAGACATTGACTTTAAACCTGTAGTGAGAAGGAAAGAATCTATTTTTCTCCCCTCTCTTCAATCCCTCTTCCTCTCCTTATTTTAAAAAGCTTTGCTTCCATTTTTTCAAAGTTGGAGTTTGTTAAGTGAAAAAAAGGGAGATGAAAGAGGGGGAAAATATATAATTCTTGGTGGTGAAACAGGGTCATGAAAAAAGTGGAGAAAGAAAAGTTAATAGACAAAGAGACCAGAAGGAGATGGAGAAATTACGAAGATGCCAGAACAGATGTGAGAAAGCAGATGGGACATAGAAGACCGATAAAAGTGTGGACAAGTGAATGGGGCATGGTGGTACACATCTGTAGTTCCAACGGAAGGCTGAGGGAGGAGGATTGTAAACTCAAGCCCTGCCTGGGTTATTTAGCAATTTAGTAAGACCTTGACTCAAAATTTAAAAATTACAAGGATGAAAGAAAGGAGAAAAGAAAGAAAGGATAGGAAAAAGAAATATATGTATGTACATAGGATAGCTTGGATAATTGTACTGCTGATTTCTGCTGGTATATTGAAAGGAACAGTCAATGCTTAAGCTTTTCTTCTCCTGTTTAATTTTTATAATTTTTTGGACCAATCATACAGGCCATTATCTGGTAATTTGAACAACTAATTTGAAGACAACAATATACAGTATAAAAACCATTGTTGAATCTCTATCATTTTGGTTAGTGAAATTCTTCGTTGTTTTTAATGTTTTTTTTTAAAACTATTTTTTGTATTCTCCAAATTTCCATCAACTGAGGAATGGATAAAAAAGATGTATTTTTCTGACATAA
Organism: Octodon degus; assembly: GCF_000260255.1. NCBI lineage: Eukaryota > Metazoa > Chordata > Mammalia > Rodentia > Octodontidae > Octodon > Octodon degus. Next base: position 5,577,774 of record NW_004524722.1, on the reverse strand, counting down.
GATCCTGTGCTACATTTGCCACTAAACATATCTGTTGTTTCCCTTAACTGACTGAACTCTCAGAGCCACATCATTTCTTAAATAAAAGATTCCTATGAAAGATCCTGAAAAAAAAGATGTATTTTTATACAACAGAGTGTTACCTTTAAAGAAACATAAATTTAAGGCTTTTATATGAAAATGGATGTGACTAGATGCTATACTCATAAGTGAAATAAATCAGACCCACTTGTGTAAACGTTGTAGTCTCCCAAGTGTAGGAACCTGAAAGAATAAATAAAACCTGAAAGATACAATAGATATGGTAATAGGGAAAGAAACTGAACATAAGAAAAAAACTATTGAGATGAGAGAAAGGATAGGTAAGATGATTGGACTACTAATTTCTATCAGTTTTTTTTAAGGTAACAGTTAATGCTTAAAATTTTTACTTTGACTAATTTTATATGCTAGTATCTGTAATCTGACCAACTACATTGCAGACAGTGATTATAACAACCACTGTTGAATACCTTCCAGTTCGTTTTTTTTTCTGATTTTTAAAAAGTATGTATCTTTTTTAATGTCTTATCTACTATTTTTATACTCTCTTTAAAATAAACTAAAAAATAGAAAGGACAAAAGAAAAATAATTTTAAGCCTTATTGAAAGGAAGGGTTAATGTTGTAACTATTTGATCAATCCTACATGCTTATATTTGGTAGCTGGAGCAACAAATTTGATGATGACAATATGCCATATAGCAACCATTGTTAATTTCCTCTTCTTGTTTTGAAATCCTGTACCACTTTTATTTTCTTATGGTACCTTTTTGTCTTTGTTCTTTTTATTTGTTTTCATTTTCTGTCTTTAAAATAAAAATTAAAAAATTAAAAAATTAAATGCCCAAGGAAGTCCTTGGGTTCAATTTGTAGGATAATGTTAAACAAACAAATAAAAAACCCAATTAAATTAGAAATGTTAAATAAATACACAAATTTAAGGTTTGTGATGTAAATCAAGGCTTTTAAAAAAATTTTTGATCTTTTTCAGATAGGCTTTCACTATGCAGCTCAGGCTGTCCTTGAACTTACTTTGTGGCCCAGGCTGGTCTTGAACTTGCACCAATCCTCCTGCCTCATCCTCCCAAGTGCTGGGATTACAGGTGTGCACCAACAAGCTCAACACTGTAGACCAGTTTTGGCTGATAACCAGTTTAGGCTTGATTGGAATTAGGAAGTTTTAGTAAACTCTGAGTCAAGGTTATTGATGTTATGATTAATTTTTTAAAATATATTTTCTTTTTTAAAAATTATTTATTTATTTGTCTGTGTGTGTGTGTGTGTGTGTGTGTGTGTGTGTGTGGCCAGCTCAGCCCACCAGGGGGCAGGGCTGGCTGGCATGTGGTGCTGGGGGATTGAACTGCAGTCCCTGTGCTTTGCTAAGCTTGTTCTAAGTAGGTGCTTTAGACCACTGAGCCATCTCACCAGCCCATATTATGATTAATCTTATGACTGTAGATAGTCTACCTGGGCCATCTAATGAAGACTTCCCAAGGATATGCATGATGTTTCCTATTTCTGGTTTATACTAATTTATATCTCCCCCTGAGCTACATGGTCTAGGCTCTGTGGCTGATAGGAAAGTGATGGGAGAGTGCAATGTAAGGTGAGTATTAGAACACTCACTCACAGTGCTTCCTTGTTGTCTTGCCATGTTTCAGGCACTCACTTGGTCACCAAACTTCCATGGAGTATCCAAATGGCTTAGAAGGTATACAGGGCACTGCTGGTAGAGAAACAAAAGGAACCCACTGTCTTCCCCAAATCACCCAGAGTCTCATGTGACAAGCTGGAACATATGCACACATTTTTAGTCCCTGATTTTTGTGTGTGGAAGAGAGGATATCTGAAAGAATAACGTGAAGATCACTGCAACATATCCCTTTGGGCCCGGCCCCATCCATTTCCTCCCACTTGCTTGTCATGCAGGGCCTCAATGGCACTCCTTTCCAGCCAGAAATGTTCCAGTTGACGGGCATTCCAGGGATGCACACAGGCCAGGCCTGGGTTGTCCTGGTTTTCTGCATCCTTTGTTTGGTCTCCATTTTGGGCAACCTCAGCATCCTTGCCCTGGTGGTCCGTGAGCCTGCTCTGCACCAGCCCATGTATTACTTCCTCTCCATGCTGTCTCTCAATGACCTGGGTGTGTCCTTTTCCACTCTTCCCACTGTTCTTGCCACCTTCTGCTTCAACTACCGCCGGGTTGGATTTGATGCTTGCTTGGTCCAGATGTTCTTCATTCACACTTTCTCTTTCATGGAATCAGGCATACTGCTGGCCATGAGTTTTGATCGTTTTGTGGCTATTTGTGACCCATTACGCTATGCCGCAGTGCTCACCAATAGCCGCATATTGACCACGGGACTGGGAATTCTTACCAAGAGTTTTACCACTCTGTTCCCTTTCCCCTTTCTGGTAAAAAGACTGCCTTTCTGCAAAGGCAATGTTTTGCATCACTCCTATTGTCTGCATCCAGATCTCATGAAGGTGGCTTGTGGAGACACCCGTGTGAACAACATCTATGGACTCTTTGTGGTCATTTTCACCTATGGGGTGGACTCAGTTTTCATCCTTCTTTCTTATGCCTTGATTTTGAGAGCTGTGATGGCCATTGCATCCCAGGAGCAACGGCTTAAGGCTCTCAACACCTGCATGTCACACATCTGTGCAGTGCTGGCCTTTTATGTGCCCATCATTGCTGTTTCCATGATCCATCGATTTTGGAAAAATGCTCCATCTGTTGTACACGTCATGATGTCAAATGTGTACCTGTTTGTGCCTCCCATGCTCAACCCTATCATCTACAGTGTGAAGACCAAGGAAATCCGCAAAGGTATCCTCAAGCTTTTCCATAAATCCTAGGCCTGACGAAAGCTGCAGACCTTGAGAGAGACCCCTTAAAGGAGGGATGCTAACCCATCTGCTAACTTTAGGAATGTTAAATCAGAAGAGGAAGACCCAACTCCTCTATAATTATGAATGCACAGCTAATAAAAGAATGTCTAACTCAATAAAATTATGTACAAAAATAACTGAATACTCGCTACAAAAATCTTTGATGCGGTAAGAATATTATAATACAACATATTGATAAATAAGAATACATTTCAAGGAAAAATAAAAGCGAGACAAAATGCCTTGAAAACATTTGGCATATGTGAGAATAATAAAAGTCCTATGGGACAAGCAGGATTGAACCTAAATAAGTTTACTACCAGCATGAATGAGAAAGATGATAAACATTAAAATTCAGACAAAATGTTTGTACAGAGTCTTTCTTTTCAAAACAGGAGTTTTATTTAACTTACAGAAATAAGAACAGGCTACACTGGATGGTTATGCAGGAGCTTGTGAAGGGTGAGAAAGATAGAGTACTTGCTTTAACATGGGAGGAAGAAGGAAAAATAATTGTCCCTGCAGATTTTACTATCTAGAAAGAAGTGTTTAAGCAAAAGAGCTTAGAATTTTAAACTTTAAAATATGTTCAAATCAACAAAAGTATTGGCATGTCTGAGTCTTTGTTAGAGAAACAGACTCTTCAGCCCCACATTTGATTTTCTTACTGAGAACGGTGTTTAGTAAAAGCCATAGGATCCCCAAGCTTGAGATGCATAGTGCTTGCTTTTCTAATAACTCCAGTATTAAGATTGTTCACATGTGTTTTTTTCCAACAAGAGAAAAGAAAATGAGCAATAAGAGTTTAGGAAAAGTGGTTCTTATTGTATGATTCACAGACTAACATCTCAAGTCCTTGGAAATATGTCAAGTAAATTCTGAGAACTGTTCTCTTGGACCAGAAATTCAGCAGTTTGTGTTTTAAAAAGCCCTACAACTTACTTTGCTGCTTTTGACCTAGAATATTTAGGAAAGTTGCAGTTAGCTTTGCTTAGAAAAAGAGAAGATTTCTCGTCAAGAAGCTTGGGGATGGGCCCAGGGAGATAGCTCAGTAGAATAATTATTTGCCTGGCAAGCACAAGGGCCTGAGTTCAATAGCTGGTTTTGTCAAAAAACAAACAAAAAGCTTGGGGAATGAAGCTTTAGAGATTTTCTACATTAGCTTGTGAGTGCCTTAAAGTTGGGTGACCCTGAGGGCATCCTATGTAGGCATGTGGTCCTGGCTGTTGAACAAAATGCAGACTTAGTATCTCTGTGAGATGACTCAGAGAGAACACAGGTATAGCTTTACAGAAGAGTCATGTCACCACGGTGTTACTCTCTCCCTTTCTTCCCAGTTCCTACCTCTGCCATTAGGGCTTCCATCTAGGCAAATAGAACCCTTAAAAACAGTTGTTACAATGAGACAGGGCCTCAGTTAAGAGAAATTTGTGAATGGCACTTCTGTGTTTGTAAGCACCCTAATCAGAACCTTTTCTGAAAGCTCTTTGCTCTGTTCGGGAGTGTTCTACCTATTTGCTGAAGTGTGTATTTATGTCTCAATTGAAACTTTGTGGTGGGAAAAGCCCCAGAATTTTTGCAAAAATGACATAGACTTAACACGTAAAATAAGCTTTTTGCATTGGGATTTGCACAAATACTCTGTTTAGAATTATTATTATTATTTTAAATTTATTTGATGCAGGGTCTTGCTATGCAGTTTAGACTCACAGTTATCTTCCTGTCTCAGCCTCCCCAGTGCTGGGATTACAGGTATGTGCTACCATGCCTGGTTCTGGGCCCTTCACTGTGCTCCGGGGTTTGGAGGCCCACACTGCATGAAGTCCTGGGGATTGAACCAGGGTTCTTGCACTTGTCATCCAGGTGCTTAGACAGCTGAGCTATCGCCCCACCCTGTTTATCATTAACACTAGAATTACTAATTCTCTTTACTTACTCACTCATTTCAAAGGTAAAAAAATGAGACAATGGGAAGTAAGTGTGAAACTCTACTGTTAGCTCAGATTTTGGAACACATAATTTACATATAAATTAATAAATAATAAAATGATTAAATAAATACAGGAATTGAAGGCACTCTTCTGCCTGCTCCTATTTATTCTACTCTTCTAATGATGTGGTTGGAATCACTTCAATCCATGACTTCTGAGGGCTGGCTCTTCTTTCCAGAGATTTATTCCCAGTCTAAGACATTGTTTAAGACTCTTTGTTTTCTCGGAAGTCTGGGACTGTATTCCCAAGGACATGGCTTGGATTCTCCTGAATTCTGTGTAATTATTTCTGGCAGCCAACCCGATGGCACTACTAGAAGCCAAAAGTAATTCTTGCCCAGCGTCACATGTGCTGTTTCAGAGTTTGGCACACGGAAGGGCCGATGTTCCATTTGTCTTACCATCACCATAACACTTGACAGAAAATAGTTTTTCTGTCACTCTTTCTCTTATGACACTGTCCTTCCATGCAAAACTAAAATGTGGAAGAGGTAAAATTAAACATTTAATGGGAACAAGTAGAATTAGGAAAAAGAACATAGAGGGTGATCTAGAATTGGGATCTGCAGTAGAATTTATAATGGAGATAATTGAATGTGGCACATTAAATAAAAAATAAGCAAGTTTATTATTGTCTTCTCATCTGAGTCTTCATTGGCTTTAGTTGGTAATTTACACTTTACAATTTGTTTCAAAGTTAAAGAATGTTAATCTCCTGAAATGATTGATGCCCTCTGTAGTGATCCCCCAATTTCCTACAAGTTGTTACAGTGCACATGCTGCTAAACGAAAGAACAAGAGACAAGTAGCAAAGCCTAGGGCACCTGGGGTGTCCAGTGGTTCACAGGGAACAAAAGGCCTCATGGAAGCCAGAACCCATCATTGATCTGTCACACTGACATTGACAAAAATGATGAGGGGCTTATCAGCTGACTCAGAGGGCAGCGGAGATCTCTGTGAGTGAGGATCTTGTGTTGATGATGACGGGGGTAGGGGGGCGACATGGCAGGATGGCAGGTTATTAAGAGGTTTGTTCTTCCACTAAAGTGAAATCTCTTCTCTTCTCTTCTCTTCTCTTCTCTTCTCTTCTCTTCTCTTCTCTTCTCTTCTCTTCTCTTCTCTTCTCTTCTCTTCTCTTCTCTT